>NC_065596.1:14059533-14370586 GCF_024542745.1 Macaca thibetana thibetana | reverse complement strand
CCACATGGCCAAAATCACCCTGGAGAGGGAACAGAGGGGAGTTCAGAGTGGAAGGGTGTTGGCAGAGAGACCAGCCCCCTGGGAAGGCAGATGGGGTGTGAGGAGTGACATGGGCATCATGACTCTGATACTGAGGGAGGAGAGGGGGGAGTTGAATACTGGGAGGAGGGCTTAGATCTGGGGGAGGGACCTCACACACTCACCCTTTGGCCCTTCTCACCAGGCAGCCCTGGGAGGCCATCGAAGCCACGATCACCCTGTCCAGAGACACCAGTGAGCCTTGACCTCATAAGCCTGACAGCCCCCACCAAGTCTTACCTCAGCCCCATCACCTACCTTAGGTCCAGTGTCCCCTGGGAGGCCCCGAGCCCCATCTGCTCCAGGGCGGCCCTATGGAGAAAGTGAGCCCAAAAGTCAATGATGAACCCTCCCCCAAATTAGGAACCCAACTTCATCATCATCATCAACATCAAGATTTTTTTTTAGATGGGGTCTCACTCTGTCACTCAGGTTGGAGTGCAGTGGCACATTCTCAGCTCACTGCAACCTCAGCCTCATGAGTAGCTGGGACCACAGGCGCATGCCACCATGTCTGGCTAATTTTTTGTATTTTTGGTAGAGATGGTGGGGGTTTCACCCGGTTGCTCAGGCTGGTCTCGAACTCCTGAACTCAAGCAATCCACCCTTCTCAGCCTCCAAAACTGCTGGAATTATAGGCATGAGCCACCACACCCAGGCTAAGATATTATTTTTTAAAATGTATTTATGTGTTCTAGAGCTGAGGTCTTGCTCTCTTGCCCAGGCTGGAGTGCAGTGATATGATCATGACTCAACACAGCTTTGAACTCCTGGCTCAAGCAATCCTCCCACTTCAGCCTCCCAAGTAGCTAGGACTACAGGTGCACACCACCATACCTGGCTAATTTTTTATTTGTGCTTTGTGTAGACACCGGGTTTCGCCATGTTGCCCAGGCTGGTCTCAACCTCCTAGGCTCAAGCCATCCTTTCACCTCAGCCTCCTAAAGTGCTGGGATTACAGATATGAGCCGCTATGTCATGGCTGATTTTTTTTTTTTTTTTTTTGAGACAGAGTCTTGCTCTGTTGCCCAGGCTGGAGTGTGGTGGCATGATCTCGGCTCACTGCAACCTCTGCCTCTCGGGTTCATGCCATTCTCCTGCCTCAGCCTCCTGAGTAGCTGGGACTACAGGCATCTGCCACCACGCCCAGCTAATTTTTTGTATTTTTAGTAGAGACGGGGTTTCACCATGTTAGCCAGGATGGTCTCAATCTCCTGACCTCATGACGTGCCCGCCTTGGCCTCCCAAAGTGCTGGGATTATAGGCATGAGCCACCGTACCCAGCTATAGTAAGTATTTGTATGTCTAAACATACCCAAACATATAAATGGTATGGTAAAAATACAGTATTATAATCTCATGGGACCAACAACTTACTTATTTATTCTTATTCTTATTATTTGAGACACAGTCTCACTCTGTCACCCAAGCTGGAGTGCAATGGTTCACTGCAACCTCTGCTTCCTGGATTCAAGCCATTCTCATGCCTCAGCCTTCCGAGTAGCTGGGATTGCAGGCGCATGCTGCCATGCCCGGCTAATTTTTGTATTTTTAGTAGAGACGGGGTTTCCCCATGTTGACCAGGCTGATCTCAAACTCCTAACCTCAAACGATCCACCTGCCTTGGCCTCTCAAAGTGCTGGTATTACAGGCGTGAGCCACCCCGTGCAGCCAATCATCTTATAAGCACCATTATGTGGTGCATGACTCTATCTGAAATTGACTTATTTGTCATTTCCTTCCATGTGACAGGCCTCTTTTTTGCCATGCTGTTTCTTCCACTTCCCCATCTGTTGATCTGGTTCTATTTCAGATCTCAGGGCAAGCGTCACTCTTGCAGGCAGTCCTTCCTGACTCTACGGCCTGGCCGGATTCCTTTACCACACGTTCAGCGGAGCTGCTGTTCCCTGTCTTCGGCACTCTTGTCCCACTAATGACACCAGCAGACTCCAAGGTCACAAAGCCAAGGCTCATGTTGGGTGTCGAGGGATGGATAAGGGGTGGTCTGGGGACCTCGCTGTCACTCACCATCTTGCCCACTCGGCCAGGGGGTCCATGAGGTCCCTGCAGGCCTCGGGGACCCTAGAAGAAAGAGAAAAGGAGGAAGGAAAGGAAAATAAGAAGAAAGAGGGACTTATTCTATTGTACTAAAAAAAAATTAGAGATAGGGTCTTGCCGTATTGCCCAGGCTGGACACCTGGGCTCAAGTAATACTCCCTCCTCAGTCTCCCAAGGAGCTGAGGCTACAAGTGTGTGCCACTGTACCCAGCTTGGAAGGACATATTTATTTATTGTACAGACAGGGTCTCCCTATGTTGCCCAGACTGGTCTTGAACTCCCGGCCTCAAGCAATCCTCCCACCTCGGCCTCCCAAAGTGCTGGGATTCCAGACGTGAGCCGCCATTCTCTAGGCAAGTCATGAATTGCAAGGGTATCCCCAGCCCCTGTGGCATTTTCCCCATCCGGCACTGTGTCCTGTGGTCCTGGGGGAAGGCTTTTCCCATCCGATCCTGCCCTATCTCCACCAGTCTCACCTGTGGCCCTTGTACTCCCGCCTCTCCTTTCAGACCTGGATATCCGGGGAGACCCTTATGGGAGGACAGATGGAGAACTGTGGTTAGAAGATGATTCTTCTCCACTAATGGCGTGCACCGCCCCCTCCATGCAGTTGTCCCGTTACTCACCACAGGGCCTGGGCGCCCAGTGAGCCCCACTGGACCAGGGGGGCCTTTCATAGAGAGCTGGAAAGACAGAAGGGTCAGAGCCTGGGGCCTCCCACAAGACCCCCAACATTCCCCGCAGAGGCATCTACGGGAGAAAAATATCCCCCTTCTCCTGCCCAGCCCCTCCTTACGCCCAGGCTGTATCACTCTCTGGGGTTCCTCCCACTACGTCCACACCTCCCACTCACCTGAGTCTGCTGCAGAACTGCCTGAGCCTGGGCCTGCTGGAATGAGACTGGGGGCCCTTTAAAGGAGCCGCCTGCAAACTGGAACTGGGAGGAATTTAGTGGTGAGGGAAGCCCCCAGGAGAGCCCCCTCCTGGACCAGGACTCCACTCCCCAAGTCTGGGCCACTCCATCTCCTTACCGGCATCATGATCACAGTGCCTGGTGGGCCTCGGATCCCATCAATGCCGGGGATTCCTGGGAGGCCAGCAGGGCCCTGAGAGAGGGATGGGGGAAGAGAGGCGGAGACAGGTAGAGAGGGAGAGAGAGAGCGAGGACAGGGGAGGCACAGAAGGATGAGTCAGAAAGAGAGAGAGAGGGAGAGATGGAGACAGACAGAGACAGAATCAAAGAGGGAGCATGGCAAGGAAAGAGAGAGAGAGAAATAGAGAGACGGGGAAAGGAAAAGACAGAGATGGAGACAGAGACAAAGAGAAGGGGAGAGAGAGGTGGAGAAGGATGGAGGCAGATGGAGAGACATACAGAGACAGAAACAAAGAGAGACAGACAGACAGAAAAGCCAGGTAAAGAGACAGAGATGGAGAAAGAGAGAGAGAGGCACAGATAGAGAGATGGGGGGAGGGAGAGAGACAGAGACCAACAGAGGGAGACAGAGACAGTCACAACAGGAGAAAGACAGAGACGAAAGACACTCAGAAACAGAGACAGGCAAAAGAAGAAGAGCAAAGAGTACGCCCCAGAAACACAAGGGGAACCAGAGAAATAGTTCACAGATGGGAGACAGAGAACAGAAGAGGTCAGTGCCAGCCCTGAGATGGTGTTCCCGAGTGCCACGCCCTCATATCTATGTTCAGACCATCATGCTCCCAGCCCCAAACCTCACTCCTCTGGGAAGTATACACTCCAGTGGGAGTCTCTTACCTGTGGACCAGGGTCGCCAGGGAATCCCGGGGGGCCAGGAGGGCCTGAGGGGCCAACCACCCCCTGTTGGGGACAGAGAAACAGGAGTCACAGGAAGTGCAAAGTTTGAGCTAGGCTGACTTTCAACCTACCACTCACCGACTCTAACCTCAGGCTGACCTCCCTACCCCACTACAGAGTCACTCCAACTCCTCCAATGCAATGCTGACCCACACTCACCCCCAACGCTACTCTCTGACCCCTATTCTTTTTTTAGAGATGATCTCACTCTGTCACCCATGCTGGAGTGCAGTGGCATGATCATAGCTCACTGCAGCCTCCAACTCCTGGGCTCAAGCAATCCTCCCACCTCGGCCTCCCAAGTAGTTGGGACTACAAGTGGGTACCACTATTTTTTTTTTTTAATATGAGGCTATTTTTTTTGGGGGGGGGGGATGGAGTCTCGCTCTGTCACCCAGGCTGGAGTGCAGTGGCACTATCTCGGCTCACTGCAAGCTCTGCCTCCCAGGTTCACGCCATTCTCCTGCCTCAGCCTCCCGGGTAGCTGGTACTACAGGCACCCGTCACCATGCCCGGCTAATTTTTTGTATTTTTAGTAGAGACAGGGTTTCACTGTGTTAGCCAGGATGGTCTTGATCTCCTGACCTCACGGTCTGCCCACCTCAGTCTCCCAAAGTGCTAGGATTACAGGCATGAGGCACTGCGCCTGGCCAATATGTGGCTATTTTTAAAGAGATGGGGTCTTGCTATGTTGCCCAGTCTCTATGTTGTTCATTCTCCCTATTTTGACTCATCCTTTCAGCCTCAAATGTCCACTACCCTCCACTTGGCCAGGCAACATTACACCCCAACTCCTCACTCCAGGGGCTTAAACACCCCTCAGCTGGAGGGGAAAGACTGGAAGAAGGAAACTCAGCCATGACTTACTCGGGGTCCGGGGGCTCCTGGAGGTCCCTCAAACTGCTGCCCCTAAAGGGAGAAATGAGTGTCGATGACCCCTGTCATCATGAAGCCCCTCAACCCCCTCGCAATCCAGACCCCTCACCTTTTCAATCACTGCAGGCTCTCCTTTTGCTCCTTTCTCTCCAGCACCCTGGGGTGGGGTCAGGGGAGATGGAGAGACAAGAGATGTGAACTTGGACATAAACCCCTCAGCTATCTGATCACGCACGCGTGCATGCACACACACACAGGGTCTACCCTCAGAGCCGATTCTCCTCTACTGTAACCAACATGCACTGAGAAGCTCAGCCCCCCCGCATCCACTAGGCAGTGCCATGTCAAGGTGAAGAGCGTGAACTCCAGAGCGTGCTGCCCAATACTGATCCTGCATCTGCCTCTTACTAACTGAGTGATGTTGGGAAATTTAGTCAACCCCTATGGCCACTTACAGGTAATTGGTCCACCTGTAAAGTCAGTGGATGAATGACGACTGTGTGTATCGCATGCAAAGATGAATGAATTGAAATAATGCTTGGCACACAACAAGCACTCCAGGTAACAAGGTACCAAGGGCAAGTTAGTTACAACTATGTGCCTATGTGCCTCCGCTGTGGAACACCTAGGCTTTTCCTTCCTCCCTTTCTCTCTTTCCTTCTTTCCCTCTTTCCCTCTTTCCTTCTTCCTCCTCTTCCTCTTCTTCTTCTTCTTCTTCTTCTTCCTCCTCCTCCTCCTCCTCCTCCTCCTCCTCCTCCTTTTCTTCTTCTTCTTCTTCTTCTTCTTCCTTTCTTCTTCTTTTTTGCACCCTCTACCTCCTGGGTTCAAGCGATTCTCCTGCCTCAGCCTCCCGAGTAGCTGGGACTACAGGTGTCCACCAACATGCCTGGCTAATTTTTATATTTTTAGTAGAGACGGGGTTTCACCATGTTGGTTAGGCTGGTCTCGAACTTCTGACCTCAGGTGATCCACCTGCCTCATCCTCCCAAAGTGCTGGGATTACAAGCATGAACCACCATGCTTGGCTCCTTCCTTCCTTCTCTCTCTCTTTCCTTCCTTCCTTCCTTTCTTCCTTCTTTCTTTCTTTTTTTTCAGAGTTACTCTATTGCCCAAGCAGGCTTTTCCTTTTTTCTGTCTTTCCCTTCCTTCCTTCCTTCTTTCCTTCCTTCCTTCCTTCCTTTTTTCCTTCCTTCCTTCTCTTGCTTGCTTTCTTTGCTTTGCTTTTTTTTTTTTTTTTTTTTTTTTGAGACAGGATCACTCTATTCCCCAGGCTAGAATGCAGTGGTACAATCATGGCTCACTGCAACCTTGATCTCCTCAGACTCAGGTGATCCTCCCTCCTCAGCCTCCTGAGTAGCTGGGACCACAGGTGCACACATCATCATGCCCGGCTAATTTTATTTTTTGTAGAGACGGGATCTTGCTATGTTGCCCAGGCTGAACTCAAACCAGGAGCCACTGCACCTGGCCTCTTTTCTTTTCTTTTTTTTTTTTTTTTTTTTTTTGACGGAGTCTCGCTCTGTCTCCCAGGCTGGAGTGCAGTGGCCGGATCTCAGCTCACTGCAAGCTCCGCCTCCCGGGTTTACGCCATTCTCCTGCCTCAGCCTCCCGAGTAGCTGGGACTACAGGCGCCCGCCACCTCGCCCGGCTAGTTTTTTTTGTATTTTTTAGTAGAGACGGGGTTTCACCATGTTAGCCAGGATGGTCTCGATCTCCTGACCTCGTGATCCGCCCGTCTCGGCCTCCCAAAGTGCTGGGATTACAGGCTTGAGCCACCGCGCCCGGCCTCTTTTCTTTATTATTTTCTTTAAATTATTATTTTCTTTAAATAATAATAATTATTATTATATCCTTCTTTAAATAAAAGAGGATATATTTATATCCCTCTTTATAATAATAAATAATAATAATTATTATTATTATGTTGAGACAGAGTCTCCCTCTCACACCCAGACTGGAGTGCAGTGGCGCGGTCTCGGCTCACTGCAAGCTCTGCCTCCCAGGTTCAGGCCATTCTCCTTCCTCAGCCTCCTGAGTAGCTGGGACTACAGGCGCCCACCACCATGCCCAGCTAATTTTTGTATTTTTAAGTACAGACGGGCTTTCACCAATGTTAGCCAGGATGGTCTCAATCTCCTGACCTCTTGATCCTCCCGCCTCGGCCTCCCAAAGTGCTGGGATTACAGACGTGAGCCACCGTGCCCAGCCCAAGCCTCTTTTCTTTTCTTTTCTCTAGAGACAAGGTCTTGCTCTGCCACCCAGGCTGGAGTGCAGTGGTGTGATCATGGCTCCCTGCAGCCTCCACCTCCTGGGCTCAAGCTATCCCCCCGCTTCAGCTGGGACCAGAGGCACGCACCACCACTGGGTTCGGTTAATTTTTTCTTTATTTTGTAAAGATGGGGTCTCGCTATGTTACCCAGGCTGGTCCCAAACTCTTGGGCTCAAGTGATCTTCCCGCCTCAACCTACCAAATTGCTGAGATTATAGGTGTGAGTCACCGTACCCTGCCTCAGTTACCTCTTGATCTCTACCCTCTTCTCTTCTCCCTGCCCTTAACATAAAAACAGCCTAAAATCTGTACTGACTTAAGATGGTGCTTCGGAACAAGAGTCCACCATCTTCTTGGTTTGCTGTCTCTTGGAATAAACCTGCTTTTCCTTCCACCAGTTCTCGTCTCTCTTGTTTTCCTTTCAAATATCAAGCCACTGAGCTTGGGTTCAGTTACATCAAATGTGTATCCATTTTTTCTCTAAGACCAAAATGGAGCATGTTCCAAATCGGTCCACTTCTCTCCATCCCTCCCTCCCATCTCCCTCCAGGTCACATCCCCACTGCAGATTCCCTGCTGCCCCTCTGGCTCCCCCTACTGTCCATGTGTCATTCAGCCGCCAGTGAGCTCTTTTTTTTCTTTTTCTTTTCTTTTTTTTCTTTTTTTTTTTTTTAAGAGATGGGGCCTCACTGTTGGCTAGGCTGGCCTCAAACTCCTGGCCTCAAGCGATCTTCCCGCCTCCGCCTCCCAAAGCATTGGGATTACAGGTGTGAGCCACTGCCCCCGGCCCAGAGGGAGCTTTCAAAACTCCGAGTCAGATCATGTTCCTTCACAAGTGCTCAAGTGGCATCTCCTGGTACTTGGAGTAAAAGCCAAGCACCTCTGTCTAGTCACAGAGTCAACTATTAGCACAGTGCCTGACACAAGCAGGTGCCGAAGCCAAAAGAGAGACTGGCTTTTCGTGGCTCCTGGTAGGAATCCCTTCTAAGCCCTCAAGATGTGAGAAAAGTAAGTAAATAAAATAACACAGGGACAGAAGACCATATACCACATGTTCTCACTTATAAATGGGAGCTAAATGAGAAAACATGGACAAATAGAGGGGAACAGCAGACACTGGGACCTATCGGAAGGTGGAGGGTGGGAGGAGGGAGAGGATCAGGAAAAATAACTAATGGATACTAGGCTTAATACCTGAGTAATGAAATAAATAATCTGTACAACGAACCCCCCATGATACATGTCTACCTACGTAACAAGCCTGCACTTGTACCCCTGAACTTAAAACAAAAGTTTAAAAAAAAATGAAAAAATAAAATAAAAAAAAATTTTTTTTTCAAGATGGAGTCTCACTTTGTTTCCCTGGCTGGAGTGAAGTGGCACGATCTTGGCTCATTGCAGCCTCTGCCTCCTAGGTTCAAGCAATTCTCCTGCCTCAGCCTTCCCAGTGGCTGGGATTACAGGCGCACACCACCACTCCTGGCTATTTTTTGGATTTCTAGTAGACATGCGGTTTCACCATGTTGGTCAGGCTAGTCTCAATCTCCTGACCTCAAATGATCTGCCTGCCTTGGTCTCCCAAAGTGCTGGAATTACAGGCGGGAGCCACTGCGCCCCACCTAAATAAATAAATTTTTAAATAGGAATCCCACTCTCTTGCACCTAACCCCAGACACCTAGACTCACAGGAAAGATCTGGAACTGAGTCCGAGATGGGTATTCTGCTGCCCGGAAGTCAGGGCCCATGGTGGAATCAGCTCCTTCTTCATCCTCCCTGGTTGCCTTGGTCTCCGGGGTCCCCAGCTCGGTTCCACTGTCAGGGTCCAAGCTCCCCTGAGAACATTAGGACAGACCAAAGTTTTCCCTGACCTCCTTATTGTCTACCACCCCCCAAACCCCTGGGGTCTTCCCTCTTCCAGCCCCATCCAACCTCTAGGATTGTGGCATTGGGTCCAGTAGTCACAGTGGAGATGACGGCCAAAGGCGTAGGGGTCGGAGGCAGATTTGGAGCTGGAGTCTCTGTCTTGGGGATGTCAGTGGAGGTCTGGAGCAGGGATGGAGGGAGCTTTGGGTCTCAGGTCAGGGCAATCAAGACAAAAGGGAGGCACCCTCCCACTGTCCCCAGGAGCTCCCAGTTTGGGGCCAGGACAGAGGAGGCTCCCCAAAGAGCACCGGAGGCCAGTGGAGACAAAAGTGTGCTGGCTGGACCAGGGCTTCCAGCAGAGGGAGCCATCGTGGATGGAGGAGGCGCTGAGCCAGGCTGGCCCTGGAACCCAGAGGTCAAGGTCAAGGTCCAACATTCAGGGCCAGGCTCCCGGAAGCCTAGCCCACATGTCCTCTCCCAAGGCAGAGTTCAGCAGCCAGTCAGCCAGGCCACAGTCAGAGAGGGAGTGGCGGCTCCTTCTAGCCTGCACAGCTGCAGAGGAACTGGGTCAAGGCAGGGGTTGGGGGGTGTGGGAAGAGGGTGGTGAGGCCCCAGGTGAGGGGACAAGGCTGAGGAAGGGGCTGAAGAGGGGCCCACTACTCCTGGTGTCTGTATTCTTGGCCAAGAAGATCTGGAACTGAGATGTAGTGCAACCAGTGACTCCTCCGCCAGTCAAAGACCCCAAGCAATGACCCCCACCAAGGACCCCCCAACCCAGTGACCCACCAAGAATGACCTACATCAACAGACCCCAATGATTCTAGAACCAGTGACTCACAAACAACCCCTCCCACTGGCATCACTGGCCTCAACCTGTTACTGCTCCATTCAGTGATTTTCCCAACCAGTGACCTCAACGAGTGACACTCTCTTGACTATTAGCACTAACTAGTGACTCTCCAACTAATAACCCCCATCAGTGACCCTTAATCAATTATTCCTCTAACCAGTGATGCTCCAACAATGAATACCCATAAATGAGCCCAACAAAAGTGTCCTAACCAATGACCCCCAAACAGTAATTCCACCTATCAATGACTTCCTAATAATCCCCTTAGGGACTCCCAAATCAGTTACCCCATCTGCGACCCCCTGAAATCACTCTTCCAACTTGTGGCCCCAATGAGTGATGCCACTATGACTTCCAGTCAGTGACCATCCACCAACAACCCCCCAGTCATTGACCCTAAACTGGGGACATCGGTGACACCAATAATGGTTTCTATCAATGACCTTCCACAGTGATCCCAGCTAGGTGCACCCCAAACACTGACCTCAATTAATATCTCCCTCGATGATTCCCCCCTATCCAGCAATCCCTATCAGGGAAGCCAAATAATGCCCCCAATTAATGACTCTCCCAATGAATAACTGTCCCCAATGACCCCAAGAAGGGAACCCCAAACAATGACACACTAACTAATGAACACATCATTCAACCTAGCCAATGATCCCCCTTAAACAGTAGCCCTCATCAAGAACCCGCTTAAAATCAGGAGCTTATCTGGGTCTGCCCCCTCCCTCTAGTGCCCCAGGACTGGAGATTGAGGGGGTCAGAGATGGGAGAGCTTGTAAGATGGGACCCACTCCCACCCTGTCATCAGTCACCCTGACAGTCATCAGTCAGCTGAGAGAAGTCAGAGCTCATGGATCAGAGCCCAGAGAAAAAGATCATAGATGAGGGACCAGAGATTAGTAGGGATGGGAGACTAGAAGTCAAGCACCAAGACCAGAAGTCAGATAGTCAAGGCCGGAAGTCAGGTGGTCTCAGGGCTCTTACCTGGTTCTCTGGGGAGTCAGGAGGTAGACTTGAGGTCAAAATTTCCTTGTTCTTCTTTTTTCTGCCCTTCCCCTTTCGACCTCGCCCTTTCTTCCTCCCTTTTCCCTTCCCCTTCCGCCGAGGACGAGGGGTCTCTGGTTCACCCTGGGGAGCCTGGGAGGAGGGTCCCAGTCAGGTCCAGAGCATCCCACCAGCAGAGACCCCATCCTTCAGGTCACCTGGGGTGAGGCTGGCTCATGGTCCATTGTGTCCTCACTCAGCCCTGTGACCTGGAGTTGATGTTATTCATGTAACCTGGGGTCAAGGGTGGCTCAGGAATATGAGTTGAGGTCAAAGTCATTCACGCCTGGGATGTGTTTGAGGTCATGGGTCACTTAACCCTCTGTCTGGGGGATGAGAATTCACTCTTTCCAGGGATCTGGAGCCAGGAAGGACCCAGCCTGTGTCCTGAGATTAGGAATCATGGAGCCCCTCACTCACCCCTGTGGCTGCCGGTACCAGGTTGTCACAGTCAGGGAGGTACCGCTCACAAGCCTGGAAGGCAGCCTGAGGATCTGGGCTTATCAGCAGCTCCTGAATGTCTCCCTAGGGGGTGGGGGGTGTAGGAGTCAAGGAAGGCAGCCATACAGCCACAGGCTTACTCTGACCCCTCATCCCCCAGAAGTCCTACCCACCTCCTGGTACCAGGGTGTGATGCTCTCCCATCCAGAGCACACTACGTATAAGGAGGAGGTGACCCCATGACAGCCCTAGTGATTCCTCTACCCCCTGTAACTAAGACAAGGAAAGATCCTATCGGGGGCACACCCGATCCCAACCACAAGCCACATCCCATCCCACACATCTGCCCCACTAGGGGTGCATCAGTTCCTTCATGGGTTCAAGCGATTCTCAGCCTCCTGAGTAGCTGAGATTACAGGCGTGTGCCACCACACCCAGCTAATTTTTGAACTTTTAGTAGAGACAAGGTTTTGCCATGCTGGCCAGGCTGGTCTCGAACTCCTGGCCTCAAGTGATCCACCCGCCTTGGCCTCCCAAAGTGCTGGGATTACAGGTATGAGCCACCGTGCCCTGCCAACACCATAAATTGTGACGATGCCTACTTGGCTTGTTGTGGGAAGATCCAGTACTAGGGATAAGGAGGAACATGAGGTAGATCAGGTCCTGGCCTCCCAGAGGTGACACACATCACGGTCACACACAGTTAACAAAGGTCTCCACACCCAGAACACACATCACACTGCCACACAACACAGCTGCTTGCTGGCTCCCAAAGTTATAACTGCCCCTATACAATCACACACTATCACAGCAACCACTACCATCTCAGGTCACAGTCTCAGATGCACAATACCACTAGATCTTTCCACAACAAGCCCAGTAGGCGCTGTCACAATTTATGGTCTTGTGGCTCTGCAGTCTCACAGTCATGCACTGCAACGGCACACACAAGCATGCACTGGCACAACCGGATCTTCCTACAACAAGTCAAGTAGGCCTCGTCACGATTTATGGTGTTGGCCAGGCGCAGTGGCTCATACCTGTAATCCCAGCACTTTGGGAGGCCAAGGTGGATGGATCACTTGAGGCCAGGAGTTCAGGACCAGCCTGGCCAACATGGCAAAACCTTGTCTCTACTAAAAATTCAAAGATTAGCTGAGTGTGGTGGTGCACACCTGTAATCTCAGCTACTCGGAAGGCTGAGAATCGCTTGAACCCGTGAGGTGGAGGTTGCAGTGAGCTGAGATCAAGCCACTGCACTCCAGCCTGGGTGACAGAGCAAGGCTCCATCTCAAAAAAAAATTATGGTCTTGTGGCTCTGCAATTTCACAATCGCACGCTGCAACGGTGCGTGAAAGCATACACTTGCTTCCCTCAGCTTCCTGGGGATAGATTGAAGCTTGGTATCTTTCTTCTTTAATATCCTCTCCAGATTCAGGCTGCAGACAAAACAGCCAACCCTCTGCCTCAGTTTCCCCCATCACTGAACTCCTACCTCGAAAGTCTTCTCCCCAAGGTCCTGGGTCCCCAGCACAGTGAGTCCAGCTATGCTGATGAAGCGGGGGCCATGGCCCAAGACAGGGGGCTGAGCTTTACAGTCAGCTACCAGGGTCACCGTCTCACCATCTATGCTGACCGCCACACGGTGCCACCTGCAAGGGGACGGCCTCCGTGTGGGTGCTTCTCACCCCACCCCTCATCCACGGCCCCCTGCCCACTCTCCCCATGCTCACCTGCCATCTGTGAGGTTGACCTGCTGGGGGAGGGGGCGGAAGGGATCACCTAGGAGACCCAGCGCTGGCCCCAGTGCCAGGCCCAACTGCCGGGCACCCCTTTCATCATAAAGGGACAGCAGGACAGACTGATTGGCTGGCTGGCCCCGCAAGGTGATCAGCAAGGAGAAGTTCTCAGGAAAGTGGCCATCTGGGTGGGCAGAGGGAACAGGGCAGCTCAGATGGCCCAGCAGTGCCTCTCTCCAGGGAGGTACCCAGGCCTCCTACTCCAGCTCACCTGGAAAGAGTTCCCGCGTGGGGATGCCGAGTGTGCTGGCCTGGCCCACTCTGAATGCCCGGTCACCCTCTGGAGTCCTCTGGGGACAGAAGCCAGGCCCCTCGGGGACCCCAGCCTGTCCTCCCCGCACACCCAGGGCCTTCAGGACATCCACAGGATCTGCAGCAGAGAGAAGCCGTTGGGGGGCAGAGGTGGGGAACAGCTAGAACAAGCCCAGGACTCCAGGATAGAGGCTCAGGGTTTTTTTTGGGGGGGGGGCTCAGCCTCTCCCTCCCTCACACCATGTGTTTGTGGCTCAGGAAGAAGGAGCAGGCCTGGGCCCCCAGCACCCCCCGCCTCCTCATCACCCCACAGATGTTCCGACCTCAGCAGCCTGTTGACTCTGTTTTTATTTCCCCTTGGTTTTTGGTGAGAAAAAAAGTTGACCTAGTTCTGGGATGAATCAAAGCTTCCTGGCCTGAGCCCCAGAGTGGAACTGTCCCCCTCTCCCCACTCCCCCGCACAGGCTCCCTAGGGCTACATCCCAGGCCTGGAGCCCCCTTGCCAGAGGTAACCCATGTGGAGAGGAGGGGCTTCTAGTGTGTTTTCTTCCCCCACCTCCTCCCTCTCTCTAACCTCCTCCTTTGACCACTGTCACCCACAACCTCTTCCTTTTGACTACAGCCATTTTGGAGCTCCTCCCTCTGACCACTCTGCCTCTGACCATGCCCACTAACTTCTTTTTCCAGTTACCCCCTCTGGCCCTCTGATTTTCTTCTGCCTGACCCCAGTCTATTCCCTCTGATCTCCTTTTTCTGCCTGACCCCAACCTCCGCCTTCTGAATTTCCCCTCTGACCTCCTCCCTCTGACTTTCCCCTCTGACCTCCTCCCTCTGACTTTCCCCTCTGACCTCCTCCCTCTGACTTTCCCCTCTGACCTCCTCCCTCTGACTTTCCCCTCTGACCTTCTCCCTCTGACTTTCCCCTCTGACCTCCTCCCTCTGACTTTCCCCTCTGACCTCCTCCCTCTGACTTTCCCCTCTGACCTCCTCCCTCTGACTTTCCCCTCTGACCTTCTCCCTCTGACTTTCCCCTCTGACCTCCTCCCTCTGACTTTCCCCTCTGACCTCCTCCCTCTGACTTTCCCCTTTGACCTCTTCCCTCTGACTTTCCCCTGTAACCTCCTCCCTCTGACCATCCCCTCCGACCTCCTCCCTCTGACCCTCCTCTCTGACCTCCACCCTCGGACTTTCCCCTCTGACCTCCTCCCTCTGAATGTCCCTTCTGATCTCCTCTCCTCTGACATTCCCCTCTGACCTCCTTCCTGTGACTGTCCCCTTTGACCTCTTCCCTCTGACTTTCCCCTCTAATCTCCTCCCTTTGACCCTCTCCTCCAACCTCCTCCCTCTGAGCCTCCCCTCTGATCTCTCCTCTGACTTTCCCCTCTGACCTCCTCCCTCTGACTTTCCCTTCTGATCTCCTCCCTCTGACTTTCCCCTCTGACCTCCACCCTCTGACTTTCCTCTCCAACCTCCTGTCGTTTGATTTTCCCCTCTGACCTCCTCCCTCTGACATTCCCTTCTGATCTCCTCCCTCTGACTTTCCCCTCTGACCTCCACCCTCTGACAACCCCCGACCTTCTCCCACTGCCTATCCTGATCTCCTCCACCTGACCCATGACCTCCTCGTTTCATCTCTCTGACCTTCTTCTTCTGATCAGCTGTCTCCAATAACCTCCAGACCTCCCCTGTCTGACCCTGTCCCTCTTTCATCCCAGCTAAGGAAAGGACTTGTCTGGCCCAACAGTTCCTAATCTAGGCCACGCTACCAGCCCCACCCCGAAAAGCAGCCCAGCCAGTGCTAAGTGGAACCACATGGCTTGGGCAGGGGCGGGTGGGGGCTTCCCTTGGGCCCCGAGCCCCCTGTCTGGTTTCCCCCTCCCCCCACCCTCAGCAAATTGTCCCACTGACCCCCTGCCCCAGCCTCTTGGCAGGAGCTAGATTCTCCCGAATCTGCCATGACCTCACCCCTGGGGGCGGCTCTGCTGATCTCACCACAGGGAGCTGGGGCGGGGGAGGGGGGAGGAAGACGTTGGGGAGGCAGGGGCTTGGATGAAGGACCCCGATTCCCACTCTTCCTAGGTCAGAGCCCTCATTTTCCAGACTCCTCAGACGCCTGTGTCAGCCTCTGTTTCCTCTTGCCTCCAATCTCCTTCTCTCTGCATCCCTGCCCGCCCTCTCTCTGTCCCACTTTCTGTGCTGGGTCTTTCCAGGCCTCTATCTGTGTCCAAGTCTCTCTCTTTCTCTTTCTCTCTCTCTCTCTCTCTCTCTCTCTCATTCTCTCTCATTCTCTCTCTCTCTCTTTTTTCAATCTCTCTCTCTCCACTCGCCTTCCCCAACCCATCACCCCAGCCCCCATCTCTAATTGCCTGTTTTGTGGCTGGGCTGTTATTAAGAGAAATCTGGGTTGCAGTCCCCTGGGGCTGAGATCTGGGCTCCCAGGCTCTGCTGACCACAAGAGTCACTTCCCCACGGAACAATCATCCCAGCTGCCCCATCTCAGGCTGGGGCCCCGGGGAGGATTGAGATCAACGACCTCACCCAGCCTGGAGGCTCTCCCCTGACCCGCACACTAACCTCTCTGCAGAGGAAAGAGGGTCTCCCCTCAACTACCACTCATTTACAGTAAGAAAGTCCTTCCCAGCATCCAACTCAAAGATATCCTGCTTGAAACTTGTGTCCCTTCTGGAATGACCTTTCAGAAACTGACTGCCCTTTCTTTTCATAGCTGGCATTATGACAAAAAGTCACATAAGCGGCATTGAGTCCTGCCTACGGGGACAGAGGGTGGGGGGTCTGTCAGGGACCCAACTTGCCTCCTGCCACTCTCCCCTGTACTGGTCAGGGCCCCCAGGGGGATCTTGGCTGGGGTCTGGGATGTGAAGGGACAGAGGCAGGGGCTGAGTCAGGGCATGGCTGGGAATCCCCCAGGTGTGCGGTGTGTGTGCAAATATGTGTATGTGCATGAGATTGTACAAGCGTGGGTGAGTCTGAATGAGCCAGGCAGAGAATAGCTGGGCATGTCATTTCTCCGGGTGTCAATGTGTGCAAATATTTTGCTTCTAATGGAGGGATTAGGTGCAGTTACTTGACGCGTGGCCATGTAACGCTTGCAGCGAGCTTGCAGGTGTGTCTGTGACTGTAACACCTCGGACTTCTGGTGGGGGAGTGCCATTCTGTGTGAGAGTGTGACCCAGCCAGAGAGTGGGTGATGGGTTGTGAATGTTGACAGCGTTTGTTCAGATGTCAGGGGCAGCGTGTGTGAGAAACTGAGCGCGTGGGAGGGTCATAAAAGCTGGAACCATTTGGCGGGTGACTGGAGAGGGTTGCCTGGACACGGTGTTTTACATTCCTGGAGTCCCAGGGGACTTATATTCAGAGTGGATGCCTGAGATTGCATGACCATGTGGATGTGTGAGCGTGGGAATGCGGAATGGTCCAATCAGGGATTAACCATATGGACAGGCACCTTCCTGGACTCCAAAGTAAGAAGTGTGCTGTGGGGTGTGTGTGTGTGTGTGTGTGTGTGTGTGTTGGGAGACTGAGCTCACCTTAGAAAGGGATTTCCAGGAGGGCCTAGTCTGAGGTCTCTCAGATCAGGGAAGTCCCAGGGAGCCACGCCATCCCCTGACTCCCGGAGCGCCCCCTACTCCGAACCCTGCGGGGCGGGACAGGGCGCCCAGCCAGATGCGCGCAGCTGGGCGTGCGTCAGCGCTGACTCACCCATCCGGCGGCCCCCGGGACCCCTTGGGGGCCCCTGAGAAATTCCTCGGAAAAAACACCCAAGGCTCCAGCAGCTGGGGTGGGAGGGGGGGAGCAACTTCCACTCCCGCCCCGCCCTGCGCCCCGCCCCGCCTCGCCCCTCACCGTGGCCCTCCCCGAGGCCCTGTCCATGGTGCTGATCGCGGCTCTGGGGACCGCGGGGTGGGGGAGGGGGCGACAGGGAGGGAGGGGAGGAGACGGGCACTCGCCAATTTGGGGCAGAGGAGGGAAAGGGTGAATGGGGTGGAGCCATTTAAAGAGACGCAAAAGAAACTGTGGGTTCCCGAAGAGCACCCCCATACTCGTCCCCACTCACCTTCATCCTCATGGGCAATTATTTGCACCCAAAAATCACAACTACACCCCTCATAGGGGCACTCAGAGACACACAGTCACACGCATAACCACACACACGGTTACCCTCAAAAATCAGCACATAGACAAACGCACAAGTGCATACTCACCTGTCGCAGTACACACCCTCCCAGCACTGCCCTGTCACTCACAGTCACACTATCGCCATCAACCTCCACATGCAAGCACACATGCAATTTCACTCCAAATGCACAGACATGCTACACACACGCACACACCTGCACATTGCATGCATTCCCACGCGCTCGCCAGAAAACGCAGTCACACATCCCTACCCCTACCCTCGAACAGTCACACACCCACAAATCACCCAGAGTCGGACACTCATGCGCCGACATCACACCGGGACCCCACGCAGCGCTCACGTCCTCCCCCTCCACGCCCCTCCATGCCTCGCTCTTTTAGGCCCTCTCTGAGTCGTGGACCCTGGGTCCCATCTCTTCCCTCCCGGCTCACCGGCCTGCCTCCCCGGCAGAAGCTGCAGCGCCGCCAGGAGCAGGCAGAGACCGGCCCGCGGCTGGCCCAGGCCCTGGCGGTTCCCCATCCTGGCGGGGCCCACGGGCAAGGCGGGGGACCAGTCGGGGCGGTTGCCGGGCGCGGCGACTCCTTGGGCTCGGTGCTGTCACTCGCGGCGCCCGCTCCTCTCGGGGTCCGCGGGAAACTGCCCGAGACCCCGCCCTGGCCTCGCCCTGCGCTCCAGCGCCTGGCCAGGCGGGGCTCCTTGGAGGGGGAGCGCTGACAGCTGGACTGGGAAGTTGGGAAACTTTGTGCTGAGCGCTGATTGGCCGGCTGGTGTGGAGCCGAGCGCCAGGAGCTGGGTTGTTCCTGCCCCACCCCACAGTGGAGGAGAAGGGTCACTCCCACCCAGTCCTGGAGTTCGAGGGTTCCAGCCCTACCCCAAACCTTTTCGGCCTAGCAGATCCCCTCAAAGGAGAGCTTAGCCTCATTCAAACCTTCAGCCTCCATCCAGGCCCTGGAAAAGGGGGAGGTGCAGGTTTATACCAAATCTTTTTTTATTTTCTTTTATTTTTACATTTTATTTTGGAGACAGGGTCTTGATCTGTCATCCAAGCTGGAGTGCAGTGGCCCAGTCATAGCTCACTGCAGCTTCCAACTCCTGGGTTCAAGCCATCCACCTGCTTCAGCCTCCTGAGAAGCAGGTACCACATGCACATACTGCCACACCTAGCTAATTTAAATATATATATATTTTTGTAGAGACCAGGGTCTTGCTTGCTGCCCAGGTCGGTCTTGAACTTCTGGTTTCAAGTCATCCTTCGGCCTTGCCCTCCCAAAGCGCTGGCATTACAGGCATGAGCCACCTCACCTGGCACCAAGTCCTTTCTGCCTCACTCAGGCCCCCAAGTGGGGTCCCAATCTCACCCCGAACTCTCATTCACCTACCTGCTTTATCCTCAGTCCCTTAGCTAGACAATAGGAGGTACCAGCCTCAGCCCCAGAGGCTTTCCTTCAGGTCCCTAAGGGGTCCTGATCCCACCTCAAACCTCACCCCAGATCCCAAAATGGGGTCCCCAGTCTTACTCCAAACATTTATCTCTCCACTGAAATCCCTGAGTCACGTGTCCTGGTCCCAGATTCTCACCACAGATCCCAAAACACAGTTTTCACTTTCCCCCAAATTATTGATTCCTCAAATAAAGGGTCTTATCTCCATCCCTAACCCTCATCTCCCCCCACCCCAAACCAGGTCTCCAGTGGATGCCCTGGCCCCAATCCCAAATCCCCACCAAATGGGGGAGTCTGAGCTGGGTGCGGTGGCTCACGCCTGTAGTCCTAGCACTTTTGAGAGGCTGAGGCAGGCAGATCGCTTGAGTCCAGGGGTTAGAGGCCAGCTGGCTAACATGGCGAAACCTCATCTCTGCTAAAAATACAAAAACTAGCCAGGCAATGTGGCTGGCCTCTGTAGTCCCAGCTACTTGGGAGGCTGAGGTGGGAGGATCACTTGAACCAGGGAGGTGGAGGTTGCAGTGAGCTAAGGTTGTGCCACTGCACTCCAGCCTGGGCAACAGAGCAAGACTCTATCTGTCTCAGAAAAAAAAAAAAAAAAAAGGTCCGGGGGTGGTGGGAAATCTGTCCCTGTTGCAAAGCAATACACTGTCACGGGGAGGAAAGGGTGGATTCTTGCCATTCTTGGGATGAGGCAGAGGCCCCCCTCACCGTGCTGGGACCCCCACCTCCAGCATGAAGAGGCCCCCAGGAGGTCAAACAGAGCTTTATGCAATTGGACAAGCGCAGGCACGCAGGATGTGAGGGTGCTTCCCGAGGGAGGGGAGGAACCAAGAGGCGTATCCCGAGCCCTGAACTGCTCCCCGAACCCTGCTTCCCCCACCCCCGCCCCAGGGGAAGAGGGAGACGCAAGCAGTGCCTTCCTCCCAGTCTCTGACTCCCCAGACAAAGAGTCTCTGTGTCCCTGAAGAGGAGGGGGTGGGGCCCCATCAGGCCTGAGGGGGAGACGGGGCCCCCCAGGGTGGGAGGAGGAGAGGGAATCTCTGCAAGCTGTGCCTCCCCCCACCCCAGGGACATCTGAAGCTGAGACTTCTCCAACTAAAAGGCTCTCACAAAATTCCTGCCTGCCCTGCCTTGCTGGAAGTTCTTCCTGTAGTCTAACTACATCTTCTGACAGTTCTACACCCCTTCCCTCTGTGAAACAACATTTCTGGATCCACATTCTCTGTCTCCTTCTCTCACTCTCTCCCTTCAATCAGAGATTCTTCACCCAGAATACAGACACTAATTCCCCCCAACTTTCACAGAAACTCTCCCCAGCCCTAAATAATTTATACTCGGCCGGGCTCAGTGGCTCACGCTTGGAATCCCAGCACTTTGGGAGGCTAAGGCCGCTGGACCACTTGAGGTCAGGAGTTCAAGACCAGCCTGACCAACATGGAGAAACCTCATCTCTACTAAAAATACAAAAATCAACTCCGTGTGGTGGCACACACCTGTAGTCCCAGCTACTTGGGAGGCTGAGATAGGAGAATCGCTTGACCCTGGAAAACGGAGGTTGTAGTGAGCCGAGATTGTACCACTGCACTCCAGCCTGGGTGACAAGAGCAAGACTCTGTCTCAAAATAATAATAATAATAATAATTTACACTCATAATAAAAATTAAAAATTAAGAAAACGGTTACAAATGTCCAAGGCAGGAGGATCGCTTGAGGCCAAGAGTTGGAGACCAGTCTGGGCAACAGAGCAAGGTCCCATGTCTAAAAACGAAGTAAATTTAAAAATTAGCTGGGTATGGTAGTGTGTGCCGGTAGCCCCAGCTACTCTGGAGGCTGAGGTGGAAGGATCGCTTGAGGCTGCGGTGAGCTACGGTGGTGCCACTGCACTGCAGCCTGAGTGACAGAGCAAGACGCTGTCTCTTAAAAACAAACAAACAAAAACCAGTGATGTGTATAGTAGGTGTGGAGAAGAAATTTTTGGCAGATGAAGAAAATGAGGTGCAGAAAGGATTTAAGAGATTCTCTCTTACTGCCTGTTCAGGGTCAGTCCAGAATTGAGGGTCTCCTGGCCAGGGCGGAGGCTTTGCCCTGCAGGGGATCTGTGGGAGGGGGTTAGGAGGGAGCAGACGAGCCCAGGATGAATGGTCAGAGTCAGGTGCTGCCCGGCGGAGGTCACGCGTCCAGGGAGGGGATCAACATGGCCGCTGCACCCCGGACTGTGCTGATCTCCGGCTGCTCATCAGGAATTGGTCTGGAACTTGCAGTGCAGCTGGCCCATGACCCCAAGAAGCGTTACCAGGGTAAGAGGTGCAGGGCGGCGCTAGGAGGCAGCAGGGTGGAAACGGCTTCCCCAGCACTGTCTCCCCTACCCATCTCTCCCAGCTGTACTTGTGGGCTTGGGGAGAACTCAGGATGCATGCCGTCTTTCTCTCCCTCCAGGAATCATCCCCTCATCCTACAAATATTTCTTGAGCACCTTCTGGGTGTTCTGAATGCTGGCAACACAACTGGGGATGAAATAGACAAAAAAATCTCAGCCCTCGGGATGGTGTCATTCGGGGAGGAGAGGGAGAACGGGCGATAAACAGATAAAAAGAAATTGTTGCTATATCTGGTGGGAATAAGTGCTGAGAAACAAAATAAAGCATGCTGAGAGTGGCAGGGGGTGGGTGGGTGATATTTTTAGAAGGGTTTCACTAGGGCATTTCCTAGATTGGAATAATCACTACCCTGATGCTCACTCCTCCACAGTCTCCCCAGATTACTGCTTTTACTGAGATAAGCTTCTTAAGTGCTCCTGACCTTGGGGGTTGAAGGGATGGCCTTCTAGTTCTAAGAATTTGCCTTTCTGCAGCTCTAGAATAAATCCCTGGAACCTGCATCCTAACCAACCAGGAGAACCCCTGACCCAGAGGGTGCATGCTGGAGCCAAAGTGGGCAAAGGGTTGTTACTTACAAGGAGGCGACTAGGGGTGAGGGCATTGCCCCAGTTGGCAGGGGTGCTTCTCCCAGCCCTCTGCCCTCTGTTTTAGAGACACACACAGCTTTGAGCATGACAGCCTGAACGCCAGTGTGCAGGGAATAACGTGCGTTCCTGTGGGCGGGCAGATGGGTGTATTAAACTGCTGGAGGCTAATGTTTACGGAGCTTTTACAATGTACCACGCTGCATTCTAAGTGCCCTGAATCCAGGAAGTCGTTTAATCCTCACATCACACCTGTGAGGCAGGCACTATCATCCACCCCATTTTATTATTATTTTATTATTTATTTATTTTGAGTCAGAGTCTTGCTCTGTCGCCCAGGTTGAGTGCAGTGGCGCATCTTGGCTCACTGCAGCCTCCACCTCCCACATTCAAGTCATTTTCATGCCTCAGTCTCCTGAGTTTCTGGGATTAAGGCATGCACCACCACACCCGGCTAATGTTTTGTATTTTTAATAGACGAGATTTCACCATGTTGGCCAGACCGGTCTCGAACTCCTGGCCTCAGGTGATCTGCCCACCTGGGCCTCCCAAAGTGCTGGGATTACAGGCATGAGCCACTGTGCCTGGCCTGCCTCATTTTAGAAATGAGGAAACGAAGATGCAGACTGTCAAAGGTCTTTGCTCAAGGTCTCCCAGCTGCAAAGTGGCAGAGCTGGGATTTGAACTCAGGCATCCCATCCCTTGCACCCATGTTTCCCACTATATCACATGTAGATGCAAGTGACCCCATTCAGGCGCCTGCTACCCACAAATCACACTGGCCCGAAGACAAGAGGCAAATGCCCCCAGGAGTGTTCTTGGTTGATTATGGTTGCACACATTGGGGAATATCAAACATGCATGCTGGTGCATGTGCAGACATGGTACATATGCTAAGGTCCTGCTTAAGAGCATAAGCTTGAGGCTGGGCGCAGTAGCTCATGTCTGTAATTTCAGCACTTTGGGAGGCCGAGGTGGACAGATCACCTGAAGTCAGGAGTTTGAGAACAGCCTGGCCAACATGGTGAAACCCCGTCTCTACTAAAAATACAAAAATTGGCCAGGTGTAGTGGTTCATGCCTGTAACCCCAGCACTTTGGGAGACCGAGGTGGGTGGATCACGGGGTCAGGAGATCGAGACCATCCTGGCTAACACGGTGAAACTCCATCTCTACTACAAATACAAAAACTTAGCCGGGCGTGGTGGCGGGCACCTGTAGTACCAGCTACTCTGGAGGCTGAGGCAGAAGAATGGTGTGAATCCCAGGGGTGGAGCTTGCAGTGAGCCGAGATTGCGCCACTGCACTCCAACCTGGGTGACAGAGCAAGACTCTGTCTCAGTCAATCAATCAACCAATCAATAAAAATACAAACATTAGCTGGGCATGGTGGCAGGTACCTGTAATCCCAGCTACTTGAGAGGCTAAGGCAAGAGAATCGCTTGAACCAGGAGACAGAGGTTGCAGTGAGCCGAGATTTTGCTACTGTATTCCAGCCTGGGTGACAAGAGCGAGACTCCATCTCAAAAAAAAAAAAAAAAGAAAAGAAAAAAGAGGATAAGCTTGTCCAGGCTCTGTGGCTCTTTGGCTTCTGACGCCTATAATCCCAGCACTTTGCGAGGACGAGGTGGGCAGATCACCTGAGGTTTGACACCAGCCTGACCAATATGGTGAAACCCCATATCTACTAAAAATACAAAAGATTAGCTGGGTGTAGTGGCAGGCACCTGTAATCCCAGCTACTTGGGAGGTTGAGGCAGGGGAATCGCTTGAACCCAGGAGGTAGAAGTGGCAGTGAGCCGAGATCACACCCCTGCACTCCAGACTGGGTAACAAACGAGAGTGAAACTTTGTCTCAAAAAAAAAAAAAAAAAAAAAAAAAAAAAAAAAATATATATATATATATATATATATATGGCTATTAACTTCAGTGTTCATGTATGTATGTATGTGGCTATAGGTATGTATGCATTTTTTTCATGGCAGTCTGTTTTATGTTTGTGTATTTTATTGTCTTACCTACTAGGCTATAAATTCCATGAAGGCAGAAATGTTATCTTATTTATTTATTTATTTATTTATTTTGAGACAGAGTCTCACTCTGTTGCCAGGCTGGAGTTCAGTAGCATGATCTCAGCTCACTGCAACCTCCTCTGCCTCCCAGGTTCAAGCAATTCTCCTGCCTCAGCCTCCTGAGTAGCTGGGATTTCAGGTGTGTGCCACCACGCCCAGCTAATTTTTGTATTTTTAATAGAGACGAACTTTCACCACTTTGGCCAGGATGGTCTCGATCTCTTGACCTTGTGATCTGCCCACCTCGGCCTCCCAAAGGGCTGGGATTACACATGTGAGCCACCCCGGCCTTATTTTTTTATTTTTTGAGACAGGGTCTCACTCTGTCACCCAGGCTGTAGTGCAGTGGCTCCAACTCAGCTCACTGCAGCCTCAACCTCCTGGGCTCAAGCAATCCTCCCACCGCAGCCTCCCAAGTAGCCAGGACTACAGGTGGGGGCCACCCACCACACCTGGCAAATTTGTATATATAATTTTTTTGTAGAGATGGGATCTTGCTATACTTCCCAGGCTGGTCTCAAACTCCTGGTCGAGCAATCCTCCCACCCAGGCCTCCCAAAGTGCTGGGATTACAGGCTTGCACCACCACACCTGGCGACTTTATCTTATTTCATGCCATAGCCTCAGCACCTAGAATAGGGCATAGTGTATAGTAGATGCTCAATAAATGTCTGTTGAACTCATGGTTGGAAGGATGGATACAGGTATGTGGAGATGCATGTACACAAGTGTGCACTTGTTGGCTGAGTGATAAATGTGGGTGTGTAAACTTATGGGTTTCCATCTCTCTGTGACTTTTAATGCAAGATCACAGAAACGTGGAGCCCACACCAAGGGGAAAGGAACTCAGTGCCTGTCCCTGCTCTACTCTCTGCCCCCAGTGGTGGCCACCATGAGGGACCTGGGGAAGAAGGAGACACTGGAGGCAGCTGCTGGGGAGGCTCTGGGGCAGACCCTCACTGTGGCCCAGCTGGACGTGTGCAGTGATGAGTCGGTGGCTCAGTGTCTCAGCTGTATCCAGGGAGAAGTGGACGTGCTGGGTAAGACGTCGCAGCCCCTGACTCACTGAGCCCCATCCTGGTCTGAGTATAGACCCTCAATACGGCAAGGTCTGAACACCAGCTCTCTGGCTCCTTCCCCAATCTCTGAACCTGGACAGAAGGGGTAGACCAGTTGGCCAACAGGGGTAGACCAGTTGATCCTACCAATTGATTTATTAAGGGCTGGGTGCCGTGGCTCATACCTGTAATCCTAGCACTTTGGGAGGCTGAGACAGGAGGATTGCTTGAGCCCAGCAGCTCGAGACCAGCAAAATAGTGAGACTTTGACTCTACAAAAAATTTAAGAATTAGCCAGGTATAGTGGTGCATGCCTAATCCCAGCTACTCAGGAGGCCAAGGTGGGAGGATCACTAGAGCCCAGGGGTTTGAGGCTGCAGTGAGTTATGATAGAGCCAGTCTGGGAGACAGAGCAAGACCTTGTCTCAAAAATCAAAAAAAAATTATTTTTTTCTTGAGACGGATTCTTGCTCTGCGCCCAGGCTGGAGTGCAGTGGCGTGATCTCAGCTCACTGCAACCTCCACCCCCCAGGTTCAAGTGATTCTCCTGCCTCGCCTCCTGAGTAGCTGGGATTACATGTGCCTGCCACCATGCCCAGCTAATTTTTGTATTTTTCGTAGAGGCGAGGTTTCACCATGTTGGCCAGGCTGGTCTCAAACTCCTGACCTGAAGTGATCCGCCCACCTCGGCCTCCCAGAGTGCTGGAATTACAGGCGTGCACCACCGCACCTGGCCAAAAATCTTTTTTTTTTGAGATGGAATTTAACTCTTGCTGCCTAGGCTGGAGTGCAATGGCGCGATCTCAGCTCACTGCAACCTCCGCCTCTCGGGTTCAAGTGATTCTCCTGCCTCAGCCTCCCAAGTAGCTGGGATTACAGGCATGGGCCACCACACCCGGCTAATTTTGTATTTTTAATAGAGACGGGGTTTCTCCATGTTCTTCAGGCTGGTCTTGAAGCCTGACCTCAGGTGATCCACTCGTCTTGGCCTCCCAAAGTGCTGGGATTACAGGCATGAGCCACCATGCCTGGCCCAAAAATCAATTTTTTAAAAAATAAAAATATTAGGCCGGGCGCGGTGGCTCAAGCCTGTAATCCCAGCACTTTGGGAGGCCGAGACGGGTGGATCATGAGGTCAGGAGATCGAGACCATCCTGGCTAACACGGTGAAACCCCGTCTCTACTAAAAATACAAAAAAAAAAAACTAGCCGGGCGAGGTGGCGGGCGCCTGTAGTCCCAGCTACTCGGGAGGCTGAGGCAGGAGAATGGCGTGAACCCGGGAGGCGGAGCTTGCAGTGAGCTGAGATCCGGCCACTGCACTTCAGCCTGGGCAACAGAGCGAGACTCCGTCTCAAAAAAAAAAAAAAAAAAATAAATAAATAAATAAAATAAAATAAAAATATTAGAGACACTAGTAATAATCTGAGGCCTGGGGGTGGGGCAGATTTTATGGAATAGAAATTCTCATATATGGAGAAAGTCATACGTGGTTGGGAAAATTACTTGGATGAGTCACTTGGGGAAGACAGCATGATGCAGAAATAAGTCATAAGGTCCCCAACCTTCGCAGGAAGGTGGGTGTCACTGTCTTGATGCAATTTGGGGTCAGAATCGAATTGCTCATGGATTAAGGGGGCCACTATTCCCAGCAGCCCTTCCTCCCACTCAGGGCTGAGGATCTCCTATGACAAACGCTAAACTGTGTTTAAAGATCACCAAGATTTCATATTTGTCCACCCACGATACCCTGGACTGGCCTTGGACTTGGAGTACGGGGTGGGGTGATTCAGGGGGTGTCTGGAAGTAATGCTAGAAGGGTAAGGGACTTTCAGGTAACCTTAGTACCTCTTCTCTTAGTGAATAATGCTGGAATGGGTCTGGTGGGGCCCCTGGAGGGGCTCAGCCTTGCTGCCATGCAGAATGTCTTTGACACCAACTTTTTCGGAGCTGTCCGTCTCGTCAAAGCTGTGCTTCCAGGCATGAAGAGGAGGCGGCAGGGCCACATCGTGGTGATCAGCAGCGTCATGGGGCTGCAGGGTGAGCTGTGGGGACCCACCCCTGGAAATCCCACCAGCATCTGATCCTCCCCAGACTGGGAGGATGGTGAATGGGTTTTAGATCATATTCTAAATTAGTGTGGAGCCCAGGCTTGGTGATTCATGCCTGTAATCCTAGCACTTTGGGAGGCTGAGACGGGTGGATTGCCTGAGCTCAGGAGTTCGAGACCACCAGTAAGAACGGGTGAAAGCCCGTTCTTACTAAAATACAAAAAAAAAATCAGCTGTGCATGGTAGCATGTGCCTGTAATCCCAGCTACTCAGGAGGCTGAGGCACGAGAATTGCTTGAACCTGGGAGGCAGAGGTTGCAGTGAGCCAAGATTGTGCCACTGCACTCCAGCCTGGGCAACAAAGTGAAACTCTGTCTCTAAAATAAATAAAATAAAATAAAATAAAATAAAATAAATTAGCCTGGAGAATTGTGTTCAGAAGGATTATGAAGTTCAGAAGGAAAAAGTGGCCAGACACGGTGACTCATATCTATAATCCCAGCACTTTGCGCGGCCTAGGCAGGAGGGTTGTTTAAGCTCAGGAGTTTGAGACCAGCCTGGTCAACATAGCAAGACCTTATTACTATGAACTTTTTTTCCAATTAGGCCAGGCACAATGACTCATGCCTGTAACTCCAACACTTTGGGAGGCCAAGGCAGGTGGATCACTTGAGATCAGGAGTTCAAGACCAGCCTGGCCAAAATTGTGAAACCCTACCTCTACTAAAAATACAAAAAAATTAGCCGGGTGTGGTGGCACACATCTGTAGTCCCAGCTACTCGGGAGGCTGAAGCAGGGGAATTGCTTGAACCCAGGAGGCAGATGTTGCAGTGACCTGAGATTGTGCCATTGCACTCCAGCCTGGGCAACAAGAGCAAGACTCTGTCTCAAAAAATAAATAAATAAATAAGTAAACAAACAAACAAACAAAAAAAACAACAAACCTTTGGCCAGATGCGGTGGTTCATGCCTGTAATCCCAGCACTTTGGGAGGCTGAGGCTGATGGATCACTTGAGGTCAGGAGTTTGAGACCAGAACGGCCAACATGGTGAAACCCCATCTCTAGTAAAAATACAAAAATTAGCCGGGTGTGGTGGTGTGCACCTGTAGTCCCAGCTACTCAGGAGGCTGAGGCAGGAGATTCGTTTGACCTCAGGAGGCAAAGGCTGCACTCCAGCCTAGACGACAGAGTGAGACTCCGTCTCCCTTCAACAACAACAAAAAATAAATTAATTAAATTTAAAAATCAGCCAAGCATCGTGGTGTGTGCCTGTAGTCCCAGCTACTCAAGAGGCTGAAGTGAGAGGATCGCTTAAGCCCAGGAGTTCAAGGCTGCAGTGAGCTGTGATTGCACTGCTGCACCCCAGACTGCAGGACAGGGCAACACCCTATCAAAAAAGAAAAAGAAAGAGAGGGAGAGAGAGAGGGAAGGAAGGAAGGAAGGAAGGAAGGAAGGAAGGAAGGAAGGAAGGAAGGAAGGAAGGAAGGAAGGAAGGAAGGAAAGAAAGGGAGGGAGGGAGAAAAGGAGGGAGGGAGGGAGGAAGAAAGGGAGGGAGGGAGAGAGACAACAGCCCTAATGAAGAGAAAAATGAAGAGGATCCCCAAGTGGCCCCAAAGGTTTAGAGAATGGAGGGAAATAGGGGAGTTTCCTGGGACCAGGTGGAGCTGAGAGAAGGTGGCACCCATCACCCGAGAACAACTTCGTTCTGACCCCATATGACCCCATCACACAATGCCATACCCCACATCATCTTGGCACCATGTATCTGCTCTGTCTGGTCTCCACATCCTCTTTGCTCTGTCTCCCAAAGACCCCATCACCCTGGAACCCACAAAGCCCACCTCCCAGACGCCCAAAGAGCTCTCCTTCTGACCCTCACAGGTGTCATCTTCAACGATGTCTATGCAGCCTCCAAGTTCGCCCTGGAGGGATTCTTCGAAAGCCTGGCTATCCAGCTGCTGCAGTTCAACATCTTGTGAGGCGGGCACGTGGGCAGAGGGGGCTTGGAGGCAGTGCTGGGGAGGTGGCATTGAAAGGGGGAGAGGAGAGATGAAGACAACGAAGCTGGGTGCAGCGGCTCACACCTGTAATTCCAGCGTTTTGAGAGGCTGAAAGGGGAGGATCGCTTGAGGTCAGGAGTTTGAGACCAGCCTGGGCAACATAGCGAGACCCCCATCTCAACCCAAAATTTAAAAATGAGCCAAGGGTGGTGGTGTGTGTAGCTGCAGTCCCAGCTACTCAGGAGGCTGAGGTAGAGGATTGCTTGAACCCAGGAGTTGGAGGTTGTGGTGAGCTATGATCATGCCACTGCACTCCAGCCTGGGCAAGGGAGTGAGACCCTGTATCTTAAAATAAATAAATAAATAAATGGACAAAATAGGTCAGGGAGCAGTTGGGGCATCAGACTGACACTACCCCTGCCCGGTCGCCAGCATCTCCCTGGTGGAACCAGGCCCCGTGGTCACCGAGTTTGAGGGGAAGCTTCTGGCGCAGGTTTCTACAGCTGAGTTCCCAGGCACTGACCCTGACACCCTGCACTACTTCCGGGACCTCTATCTCCCAGCCTCCAGGGAGCTGTTTCGCTCCGTGGGACAGAGCCCACAGGATGTGGTTCAGGTGAGTGAAGGGCCCAGAGCCCCAAGTGGTGGCTCAGGTATGTTGCGGGGTGAAGCCCTCCCTGGGTCCCAGGGCTCAGGCGCTCCACTCTGCAGGCCATTGTCAATGTCATCAGCTCGGCTCGGCCACCCCTGCGCCGACAGACCAACGTCCGCTACTCCCCGCTGACCATGCTCAAAACCGTGGACTCCTCGGGCAGCCTGTATGTGCGAACCACCCACTGCCTCCTCTTCCGCTGTCCACGCCTCCTCAGCCTTGGCCTTCAATGTCTGTCCTGCGGCTGCCTCCCAACGCGAGTGCGGCCAAGATGAGCAGAACGGAGCTCACGATCCCCATCCCTGAACAACCAGACTTCTTCATTCCACATCTAATTCAAGGGATGAAGATGCTTCATTCATTCATTCTGCAAACTCCCCCTCCCCTGCTCTGTGCCTGGACATGGCTAGAATCCCAGAAGGGCTCAATTTTCAGGCATAGACTCCTCTGCAGTCACAGCTGGAGCAGAGACAGGGACCCTGGGAACTTGGCCTGGGGAGCCCAGAGCAGGAAGCTGCAGCTGTCTCTGGGAAAGCAAGGGAGGCTTCCTGGAGGAAGGGGCATTGTTATGAGCCTTGAAGGATGAGACAGACTCTGCCACATTCAACCTCGTGACTTCATGATCCTGGGCCTGAGAATACAGGAATAATTAATAACTCACCCTGCACCCCCATGCAGACACCAGAGCTCTGTGGACCAAGGGGACATTCCTGGTCACACACCCCATCAACAAAATGTATCTGAGCACACACCAGCAATGTATGTATATTTTTTCCATTAAATATATATTTATAACCACAAGTTGTAGTTACATTTACTATTTAATAAAGCTCAATTTCTTAAAATTAAATAAAAACTTAAAAAGACAGCTCCAAAGAGAGAGAGAGAGCAAGAGAGAGAAAGCAAGCCAGCCAAGCATGGTGCATCACGCCTGTAATCCCAGCACTTTGGGAGGCCAAGGCAGGTGGATCACTTGAAGCCAGGAGTTTGAGATCAGTCTGGCCAACATAGTGAAACCCTCTCTCTACTAAAAATACAAAAATTAGCTGGGCATGGTGGCCGGCACCTGTAATCCCAGCTACTCGGGAAGCTGAGGCATGAGAATCACTTGAACCCAGGAGGTGGAGGTTGCAGTGAGGCCAAGATGGCACCACTGCACTCCAGCCTGGGCAACAGAATGAGACTCTGTCTCAAAAAAATACAAAAACAAAAACTCACAAATGGATAAGCAGACTTTTGTGTATCCTTAAAAAGGAAGGAAATTCTGACATGTGGGTAAATACTGAGAACACCATGCTGAGTGAAATAAACCAGATAGAAAATTCCACTTATCTGAGATGCCTAAAGTAATCAAATTCATAGAGATAGAAAGTCACACGGTGGGTGCCGGGGGCTGAGGACTCCTCTGTGATCACAGTGGAGCAGAGAGAGGGACCCTGGGAACTAGGCCTGGGGAGCCCAGAGCAGGAAGCCACAGCTGTCTCTGGGAAAGCAAGGGAGGCTTCCTGGAGGAAGGGGTATTGTTATGAGCCTTGAAGGATGAGACAGACTCTGCTACATTCAACCTCGTGACATCATGATCCTGGGACTGAGAATGCAGGAATAATTAATAACCCACCCTGCACCCCCATGCAGACACCAGAGCTCTGTGGACCAAGGGAACATTCTGAATATATACTTTTAAAAACTGAATATATACTTTTTTTAATAGTATATACTGAATATATGCTTTTTAAAAATACTTTCAAAAAAGTTTTTTAAATAGTATATACTGAATATATACTTTTTAAAAAATACTTTTAAAAACTGAATATACACTTTAAAAAATTTTTTTTCACTAAAAGCAGCATACTATACAAATAAATGTGAACTTCAGTTGTTTCCTTGAATCATGTACCTTGGAGGATTTTCTTTTTTGAGACAGGGTCTCGCTCTATCGCCCAGGCTGGAGTGCAGTGGCGCAATCTTGGCTCACTGCAACCTCTGCCTCACGGGTTCAAGCGATTCTCCTACCTCAGCTTCCTGAGTAGCTGGGACTACAGGTGTGCGCCACCACGCCCGGTTAATTTTTGTATTTTTGGTAGAGACGGGATTTCACCGTGTTAGCCAGGCTGGTCTCAAACTCCTGACTGATTCGCCCTCCTTGGCCTCCCAAAGTGCTGGGATTACAGGCATGCGCCACCACTCCCGGCTAATTTTTGTATTTTTAGTAGAGATGGGGTTTCTCCATGTTGGTCAGGCCGGTCTCAAACTCCCAACCTCAGGTGATCCTCCTGCCTCAGCCTGCCAAAGTTCTGGGATTACAGGCATGAGCCACCACACCTGGCCATTATTATTATTTTACTTTTAAATTTTAAGACACAGAAACACAGGACATACTGATAGCACAGTGGCTCAGGCATGTAATCCCAACACTGGGAGGTGGAGGCAAGAGAATCACTTGAGTCCAGGATTTTGAGACCAGCCTGGGTAGCATAGCAAAATCCCATCTCTACAAAAAATTTAAAAAATTAGCCTGGTGTGGTGGCATGTCCCTGTAGTCTCAGTTACTCAAGAGGCTGAAGCGGAAGGATCCCTTGCATCCAGGAGTTGGAGGCTGCGGTAAGCTATGATCGCACCACTGCACTTCAACCTGCTGACTGAGACAGACCCTGTCTCAAATAAATAAATAAATACATAAAATAAGAAAGGACATACATAGACTGATTCTGTTAGAACCCAAAGACAATGTCATTCCTCCTTTCAATCCTTTCAAACCTCTGCAGTGGCTTCTCCTTTTATTTAGACTTTTTTTTTTTTTTTTTTTTTTTTGAGACGGGGTCTTGCTCTGTCATTCAGATTAAAGTACAATGGTGCAATCACTCAGCCTTAACCTCCCAGCTCAGAAGATCCTCCCACCTCAGCCTCCTGAGTAGCTGGGACCACAGGTGTGTGCCTCCATAACTAGCTAACTTTAACACATTTTTTTGTAGATACGGGGTCTCACTATGTTGCCCAGGCTGGTCTTGAACTCCTGGTCTCAAACAATCCTTCCGCTTTGGCCTCCCAAAGTGCTGGGATTACAGGTGTGAGCCATGACGTCTGGCATGCTTCCCCTCTTATTTAGACTCAGATCAAAACTGCATCATCTGACCACTGAATATTTGTCTCAAAATTATTGCCTACTTTTTCCCCATCACCCACTCATTCCAGCAACACTGACTTCTTTGCTGTGCCATTTCGTCTGTCTGTCTGTCTTTATTTCTTTTCAGAGACAGGGTCTCTCTCTGTCACCCAGGCTGGTGTGCAGTGGCATGATCATAGTTCACTGCAACCTCAAACTCCTGGACTCAAGTGATCCTCCAGCCTTGGCCTCCTAAAGTGCTGGTATTACAAGTGTGAGCCACCATGCCTGGCCTACTTGCTGTTTCTTAAACACACCAACCTCAATACCTTTGCACTTGCTGTTCCCTCTACATAGAATGCTTTTCCCAAATACCCACAAGGCTCCCTTCTTCATTTCCTTCATGTGCTCAAATATCACCTCGTCCAAGAGGCCCTCCAGGATCACCTCAAGATAGCACACTGTCCCTTTATTTTCTTATCTGTTTTATTTCCCATCATCTGACATGGTTCTCTCTCTTTTCCCTCCCTCCCTCCCTCCCTTTCTTCCTTCCTTCCTTTCTCCCTCCCTTCCCTTCCTTTTCTTTTCTTTCTAAAAAAAACAAAAATAGAAACAGGGGTCTTGCTTTATTGAGCAGGCTGCTTTTAGATTCCTGGGCTCAAGTGATCCTCCCACCTCGGCCTCCCAAAGTGCTGGGATTACAGACATGAGCCACCATGCCCTGAAGGCATATACTACTATGCTTGTTTCTTGCCTGTCTCCACCCACTAAAATGTCAGCTCCATGGGCACGAGACTGTTGTCTATTTGCTCTACCCACATCATCAACACTGTGGAAATCAAAAACTGACTCAAGGAGCCTGGGTTGGGGACTGGAAGTGATCAAGCTGGCACATCCCGGCAGTACAGTCCAACCTGAGAAGCTCGTGACACCTCCTACCTGGACAAGACAGGGTAATTCTCTAACCCTCAGTTTCTTCATCTGTGAAATGGAACTTGCCAGGAAGAAAGTCTTATTAAGGGCTGGAATGTAGTCGGTGTCTAATAAATTAGAGCCCTGAATAGTTATGTTGACGGTAGCTTTATTCCTTGGTCTCCTGGGTCCTGCCCGGCCTTGCCTGAGAAGCTCTGAGCTCAAAGCCCTGGAGGAGGGAGTAAAACCAGAGGCTGCATCTCTGCAAGGACACATCCCTACAAGGCCGCCCCTCCCGCCCGCGCCTTCTCGGTGCTAACTCCCGATCCCAGGGAGGGGAAGGCGGGCGGAATCTGAGCGGCAGGCGCAGCTGCTCCGGGCGGGCGGCCAAAGTCCCCTCCCTCCCTCATTGGCATTCCTGCGGGAGGGGCCGAGCGCAGCTGCCTGCCTGGCCGGAGGCTCGCTTGCGCCCTCTGGTGTCCAAGTGCGAGAGGCCACGTGGACTTGCGCCCGAGCAGCTGGTCTGTCCCAGGCCACTGTCTGCCGCTCAGGTGGACCTGGGTGGAGCTAGGTCTACCCCCTACCTTTCTTGGGCTCCCTTTACCATTCGGGTTCACGAACTCAGCTTCCGTCACTAAACTTGCTGTGTGACCCTGAGCAAGACACTCAACCTCGCTGTGCCACAGTTTCTTAGCTGTGCAATGTGGGACAGGATCCTTCACCTTTTTAGTGCCACTCTTTCTTTTCTTTTTTCTTTCTTTCTCTTTCTTTCTTTCTTTCTTTTTCTTTCTTTCTTTTTCTTTCTTTCCTCTTTCTTTTTCTTTCTTTCCTTCTTTCTCTTCTCTTTCATTCGTTCTTTCTCTTCTTTTTCTTTCTTCTCTTTCTTTTTCTCTTCTTTCTATTATTTCTCTTTTCTTTTTTCTTTCTTTTCTCTTTCTTTTTCTTTCTTTCTTCTCTTTCATTCATTCGTTCTTTCTCTTTCTTCTTCTCTTTTTCTCTTCTTTCTGTCTCTTCTTTCTTTTCTTTCTTCTTTCTTTCTTTCTCTCTATCTATTATAGAGATGGGGTCTCACTATGTTGCCCATGCTGGTCTCAAACTCCTGGGCTCAAGCAATCCTCCTGCTTTGGCCTCCAAAGTGCTGGGATTACAAGAGTAAGCCACCACTCCCGGTTGCCTTCTTTTTTTTCTTTTTCTTTTTCTTTCTTTCTTTCTTCTTTTCTTTTCTTTTTTTTTTTTTTTTTTTTTTTTTTAATTTTTGGGACACAATCTCACTCTATCACCCAGGCCAGAGTGCAGTGGCAGGATTACTGTTCACTGTAGCCTTGACTCCCGTGCTCAAGCGATCCTCCCACCTCAGCCCCATGAGTAGTTGGTGTTACGCACGCGTCTAATTGAAGAGACACCCTGAACAGACTAAGTGTGAGCAACAAGGCTGTTTATTCACTTTTCAGCTGAGTCCAAAAAGGGAGTCAGTGAAGGGTGGTGGGAGTGGAACTGGTTTTATAGGTTTGGGGTAGGTAGTGGAAAGATAGTTAGGGGCGGTTTCTTCGGGCAGGGGAAGAATGTCACAAGGTGCATAGTCACAAGGTGGGGGAAGGTCACAAGGCATGATATCACAAGGTCAATTGATTAGATAGGATAGGGCAGGAACAGATCACAATGGTGGAATGTTGCAAGACTGGTTAATCGGTTAAGGCAGGACCTAGCCGTTTCTTCTTCTTTAGTGGTTCTCCTGTTGCTCCAGGCTTTGTGACTCCAGGAGGCCTGTACATGTGGGTCACAGGGACCACAATGGCTCGATCATGGTGTAGTACGTTCACAGGACCTTACATTCCTGTCTTTTTATGTTTAATAATGAAAAATAAAATAAGAAAGAAATAAAATGAGAAAGAGTAGTGTAATGTTGGGATGTTGGGGTGAAAATTTTAGGAGTGCCAAGGAGGGGTGATGGGTGATGTTTTGGGGTGATGGACAATGTTTCTAAGGGTTGCTTTGAGTGGGGTTGGGGCAGCATGGGAACCTAAAGTTGGAGAGATTAAACTGAGGAAAGATCTTGGGATAGGAGTTGGTATTGCGGGGTTGTTAGAAGGAGGATTTGCCGTATTGATTAATTAGTAATAGCTTAGATACGATTTTGTATAAACTGAGAGATTAGCCTGAAAAGACAAGGTCTGATCAAGAGGACAAGAAGGGTGAGTGTGAAAGGGCCTGTTAGTGGAAGGAGCCATGAAGCTAGGCTAGAGAATGGCAAGGTAAGTCCAGAATAATTATTTGCCTGATTTGCAAGTTTTTGAGCTTTGTCTTTAAGTTTTTTAATGTTATCATATATGAGGCCAGATTGATTTAAGTAAAAGCAGCATTCTTCATTTAAGAATAGGCAGAGCCAGGCGTGATGGCTCACGCCTGTAATCCCAGCACTTTGGGAGGGCAAGGTGGGCGGATCACAAGGCCAGGAGATTGAGACCATCCTAGTTAACATGGTGAAACCCCATCTCTACTAAAAATACAAAAAATTAGCCGGGCGTGGTGGCGGCTGCCTGAAGTCCCAGCTACTTGGGACCTGAGGCAGGAGAATGGCGTGAACCTGGGAGGCGGAGCTTGCAGTGAGCAGAGATCAGGCCACTGCACTACAGCCTGGGCGACAGAGCGAGACTCCGTCTCAAAAAAAAAAAAAAAAAAAAAAAAAAAAAAAAAAAAAAAAAAAAAAAAAAGAAAAGAAAAGAACAGAACAGAAAAGAACAGAAAAGAAAAGAAAAGAAAAAAAAAGAATAAGGCGGCCTTCCGGCCCTTCAGGGTCTAGTGCTGTGTATCACCTGAAGGTGGCAGCTAGATGGGCCATACACTGAGCTGGATTTTCGTATTTGTTCTGAATGGTCTCCTTTAGTTTGTCATAACTGATGGTTTCATATGCAGCCTTCTGAAGCCCTTGAGCTAGGCAAGAGATCATATGGTCCTGCCTGGCTATTCCTTGGAGCCCTGACTGGTAGGTGCATTGGGAGTCTTCACGGGGTACCTCCCTAGCACCTTTTTGGAGGCCAGGCTCAAGGTGCCAGTAGTCATCAGCGTAAGATTGAGCTAGGGTCCAAACTCGCTCTCGCTCCTCAGGAGCCAGAGTAGAGATGAGGATGCTGTTTAAGTCATTCCAGTTAAGATTATAGCACTGGGTTAAGTATCGGAGTTCTTGTATATAGTTGGTGGGGTCAGACGAGAAAGAGCCTAGGCGTTGACTAATTTGGGAGAGGTTCGACAGGGAGAAAGGGACATGAACCTGGACTATTCCTTCGGCTCCTGCCACCTCTCGAAGGAGAAATTGCTGGGCAGGGGCAGGGGCAGGGGGCAGGGGGCCGGCCGCGGGGCCAAATTGTAAGCCAGATAGGGTGCGAGGAGGGGTGGTGATGGGAGGGGCATAAGGGGGGTGGGTTGTGGGTAGAAGAGGGATCAGATTCTGAGGGGGAATTAGAACCGAGTTCGGGTGGGTGAGGGGGAGAAATATCAGAGGGATTAACGGACAAACAGGAATCGGCATCACCAATGGAAGAAGGAAGGGAGATAAGGAAAACCTGGGACGGGTCACGTTGGGAGCAGAGGCTAGGGAGAGAGATATCATAGTGTAAAAAATGCCTGGACGGCCGGGCGCAGTGGCTCGTGCCTGTAATCCCAGCACTTTGGGAGGCCAAGGCGGGCAGATCACTTGAGGCCAGGAGTTTGAGACCATCCTGGCTAACACGGTGAAAACTCATCTCTACTAAAAATACAAAAAAATTAGCCGGACATGGTGGCAGGCGCCTATAGTCTCAGCTACTCGGGAGGCTGAGGCAGGAGAGTGGCGTGAACCCGGGACGCAGAGCTTGCAGTGAGCTGAGATCACGCTACTGTACTCCAGCCTGGGTGACAGAGTGAGACTCCGTGTCAAAGAAAAAAAAAATGGGCCGGGCGCGGTGGCTCAAGCCTGTAATCCCAGCACTTTGGGAGGCCGAGACAGGCGGATCACGAGGTCAGGAGATCGAGACCATCCTGGCTAACACGGTGAAACCCCGTCTCTACTAAAAAATACAAAAAACTAGCCGGGCGAGGTGGCGGGCGCCTGTAGTCCCAGCTACTCGGGAGGCTGAGCCAGGAGAATGGCGTGAACCCGGGGGTGGAGCTTGCAGTGAGCTGAGATCTGGCCACTGCACTCCAGCCTGGGCGACAGAGCGAGACTCCGTCTCAAAATAAATAAATAAATAAATAAATAAATAAATAAATAAAAGAAAAAAAAAATGCATGCCTGGACGTAGGGTACCTCAGACCGTTTGCCCATTTTGTGACAGAAGTTGTCAAAGTCCCGCAAAATAGAGAAATCGGAAGTGCTGTTTTCTGGCCACTGAGAGCCGTTGTCTAATTTATCTTGGGGCCAGGCCATGTTACAGCAAATAATAATAATAATGATAAACGTTTAGGCTTTAGATCGGGTGAAAGCTGAAGAGGTTTGAGATTTTTGAGGACACAAGCCAGAGGGGAAGGAGGAGAGATGGAGGGCGGGAGGTTGCCCACGATAGAACAGGGAAGATTGGATGCGAAAGAAAGAGACTAGGAATAGAACGACCACTAGGATCTTCAGTGGGTATCCCCAGTGGAAGTCCGGAGTTGTACAGCCGTGACCATTATTGGATTTCAGAAACACGGACAAAAGGAGGTTCATTGTCTGAAAGAAAAAGAGAGAGAAAGATGAAGAGAGACTGAGGCAGCTTAACTGATCTGTAGGCAGGCGTGGGGTCCTTTTGCAGGGGCGGGTCTGAAGTCCCAAGGTCGAAGGGAGTCTCTTTGAGGGAGAGCTCAGGGGAATAGGGGTAGGTCTCCAGGAGGAGATCCCCTATCCAGGGCTTTCGGCACCAAATGTTCTGCGCGCATTTAATTGAAGAGGTACCCTGAACAGGCTAAGAGTGAGCAACAAGACTGTTTATTCACTCAGGTGCAAGCCGCTGAGTCCGAAAAGACAGTCAGTGAAGGGTGGTGGGAGTGGAACTGGTTTTATAGGTTTGGGGTAGGTAGTGGAAAGTTACAGTTACGAGCAGTTTTTTCGGGCAGGGGAAAAATGTCACAAGGTTTATAGCCACAACGTGGGGGGAGGTCACAAGGCACAATATCACAAGGTCTATTGATTAGTTAGGGTAGGGCAGGAACATATCACAACGGTGGAATGTTGCAAGGTCGGTTAATAAGTTAAGGCAGGAACTAGCTGTTTCTTTCTTTTTTTTTTTTTTTTTAGAGACGGAGTCTTGTTCTGTTGCCCAGGCTGGAGTGCAGTGGTGCAATCTCGGCTCACTGCAAGCTCCACCTCCCAGGTTTACACCATTCTCCTGCCTCAGCCTCCCAAGTAGCTGGGACTACAGGCGCCCGCCACCTCACCCGGCTAGTTTTTTGTATTTTTAGTGGAGATGGGATTTCACCGCGTTAGCCAGGATGGTCTCGATCTCCTTACCTTGTGATCCGCCCGCTTCAGCCTCCCAAAGTGCTGAGATTACAGACATGAGCCACCGCGCCTGGCCGGAACTAGCTGTTTCTTTAGTGGTTCTCCTGTTGCTCCAGTCTTTGTGACCCCAGGAGGCCTGTAGGTGTGGGTCACGGGGGTCACAATGGCTCAACTATGGTGTAGCCCGTTCAGAGGACCTTACAGTTGGTCTTTACAGGCACACACCACTACACTCAGCTAATTAAAAAAAAAAAATTTTGTAGAATGGCGGGCGCCTGTAGTCCCAGTTACTCGGGAGGCTGAGGCAGGAGAATGGCGTAAACCCGGGAGGCGGAGCTTTCAGTGAGCGGAGATCACACCACTGCGCTCCAGCCTGGGTGACAGAGCGAGACTCCATCTCAAAAAAAGAAAAAGAAAAAAAGAAAAAAAAAAAAAAATTGTAGAGATAGGGTCAGCCATGTTGTCCAGGCTGGTCTCCATCTCCTGGTTTCAAGCGATCCTCCCAGCTCTGCCTGGGATTCCAGGTGTCAGCCCTGGAGTCCAGAGAGTTTTTCATCTGTAAAATGGGCCAGTGATGATCCTTAATTCCTTAGATTGCTGAGAGGATTGAAAAAGACAGTCCAGGTGAATGTGGCTACAGTAAAAATATACACTCCAGGCTGGGCATGGTGGCTCACACCTGTAATCCCAGGGCTTTGGGAGGCCAAGGCTGGAGGATTGCTTGAGCCCAGGAGTTCAAGACCAGACTGGGTAACATAGGGAGACCCTGTCTTTACCAAAAATAGAAAAAAATTAGCTGGGCGTGGTGGTGCCTGCCTGTAGTCCCAGCTGCTTGAGAGGCTGAGGCAGGAGGATCACCTGAGTCCAGGAAGTCAAGGCTGCAGTGAGCTGTGATTGTGCCACCGCACTCCAGCCTGGATGACAGAGGGAGAGTCTGTCTCTAAAAACAAAAAATAAAAATAAAAAATTTTAAAATGGCTCAGATGGTTCTACCTGGCAATTCCCACTGTGTAGATAAGAGACACTGGTACTGGGAGAGAAGGCCCAGACTGGAGGAAAAGAAGGGAAGGACTGCGGAGAGAGGCCCTGAGGACCTTTGCCTTTGGACAATCACCTGTCCCGGACACCTGCAATCCCTGCCCCCAACAGAGGGGGGATGTGAACACCTGGTGAAGGGGAACGCCCACCCCCAGCCCAGGCAGAGCTAAACAGAACCAGTGGAGGCCAGGCACGGTGGCTCAGACCTGTAATCCTGACACTTTGGGAGGCCAAGGTGGGCGGATTATGTGAGGTCAGGAGTTCGAGACCAGCCTGGCCAACATAATGAAACCTCGTCTCTACTAAAAGTATAAAAATTAGCCGGTTGTGATGGCCTGCACCTGTAACCTCGGCTACTTGGGGAGCTAAGGCAGGAGAATTGCTTGAACCCAAGATTGTACCACTGCACTCTAACCTGGGCAACAGAGTGAGACTCCATAAAAACAAAAACAAAAAACAGAACCAGTGGAGATTCCTGAGACCCTGGGACAGTAAATAGACACTAATGTTCTAGAACCTTTCAAATTAAGTGTCACTTGCTTCCCTGAGGCAGGCTTTAATTTGATTCTATTGAGTCTTTGCTCCCTAAAACATCGACTTAAGAGCGTTAGCTGAAGCCTCACTGCTCCCCAGCTGCCTGACATGGGGAGCTTAGCCTCTTGGGGCCTCAGTCTCCTCATCTGTGCAATGGGTGCTAATTACTTCAGCATGGCTGCAAGACTACTTCTCCTTCTTCCTCCTCTTCTTTTCTTCTTCTTTTGAGGTAGGGTTGCCCAGGCTGGAGTGCAGTGATGTAATCACAGCTCACTGCAGCCTCGACCTCCTGGGCCCAAGCAATCCTCCCACCTCAGCATCCTGAGTAACTGGGACTACAGATGTGCACTACCACCCCTGTTTTTTTTTTTTGTTTGTTTGTTCGTTTTGTCGGGACTGAGTCTCACTCTGTTGCCTAGGCTGGTCTCGAACTCCTGGCCTCAAACAATCCTCCCGCCTCAGCTTCCCAAAGTGCTAGGATTACAGGCCTGAGTCACCACTCCTGACCCAGCTGCAAGGTTTCTATTAGGGGACATAGAGCACACTGAACAGTGTCCGGCACCTAGTAGGTGCTCGACAAATGCCCAAGGAATAAATAACTAGATCCTACTCCTCCCTTTGCTTCTAACGTCCTTGGTTTCAGCTCTCTACGAAGGCAGGATCTAGAAAATGGGCACACGTTAAGCCCCAATTCATGGGAGACTATGAGATTTCAGTAGAAAATGCCATTTTTAAGTTTGCAGTAAATGTCCACTCCACACAGGAAGGGATTTTGTCTGCCATGTTCACTGCTGTGTCCCCAGCATGCTAAGTAGGGGCCAGGCTCAAAGTAAATGCTTGATGAATCTTTGGCAGATGAAAGTGTATTATCTGCTGGAAGCAGTGGCTCATGCCTGTAATCTCAGTACTTTGGGAGACTGAGATGGGCGGATCATGAGGTCAGGAGTTTGAGACCAGCCTGGCCAACATGGTGAAACCCCGTCTCTACTAAAAATACAAAAAAAGTAGCCAGATGTGGTGGTGCACGCCTGTAATCCCAGATACTCGGGAGGCTGAGGTGGGAGAATGGCTTGAACCTGAGAGGCAAAGGTTGCAGTGAACCAAGATCGCACCACTGCACTACAGCCTGGGCAACAGAGTGAGATCTGTCTTTAAAAAAATAAAAAGTAGGCCAGGCGCGGTGGCTCAAGCCTGTAATCCCAGCACTTTGGGAGGCCAAGGTGGGCGGATCACGAGGTCAGGAGATCGAGACCATCCTGGCTAACACGATGAAACCCCATCTCTACTAAAAATACAAAAAACTAGCCGGGCGGGGTGGCGGGCGCCTGTAGTTCCTGCTAATCGGGAGGCTGAGGCAGGAGAATGGCGTAAACCCAGGAGGCGGAGCTTGCAGTGAGCTGAGATCTGGCCACTGCACCCCAGCCTGAGTGACAGAGCCAGACTCCGTCTCAAAAAAATAATAATAATAAAAATAAAATAAAAAATAAAAAAATTTTTAAAAAAGTATATTATCATTTGATGGGGGGATCAGGGACTCTTCAATAGGCAAAATTTCCCAAGCTGGCTGAATTGACATCACTGTAGGGGGCAGATTCAAACAGACTCATCATTAAGACCAACCGCTTCTTAGAGGCAGACACCACAAAGCCGTCTCAACAATTCTCTTTAATAAGCCCGCTAAACAGTGAGAATTATTTGAGGACAGAGAAAGCCTTTTTCCAGGAATGCTTCAAGCATGATGTGTTTCCTTCCCCGGCTTAATATGTATAATTTGCCTTCTGGAAAAGGAACCCAGAGACTCTGGCATGACTTAGGAAACAATAGACAATGTCACAATTTACCAAGCATAATCGTCTCCTGCAAGGATGAAGAAATCCATGTAGTGCAAGGACTTGAAGCCCAACAAGAGGACTTTGAACCATGGATTTCTTAGCAGGTTTCATTATAGTGGGTCCTGGGGTCAGATGGTCAAATGCCACAGGCTGCTTACTCCCGGAATTGAGAAATAGGGAAAAAAATGCCAGCACCGCCCCTGTTTGTGCAGCTGCCCTGTTTTGCCAATTTCACAAGGGCAGAAGTAGGGAAAATCCATCCAGCCTAGGGTAGAAAGATGTTTGCTCCTCCTCCTGCCAGCCAATCCCAACCAAGCCCTGAGTTCAGTGTCCTGGGTGTGCAAAGCTCCTTGCTGGGGGAGGGGAGGGCTTTAGGATATGACCTTCATGGCCAGGCACAGTGGCTCATACCTGTAATCCCAGCATTTTGGGAGGTCGAGGCGGGAGGATCACTTGAGGTCGGGAGTTCGAGACCAGCCTGGCCAACATGGTGAAACCCCATCTCTATTAAAAATACAAAAATTAGTCGAGCGTGCTGGCTCATGCGTGTAATCCCCGCGACTTGGGAGGCTGAGGCATGAGAACTGCTTGAACCCGGGATGCAGAGGTGGCAGTGAGCTGACATTGTGCCACTGCACTCCAGCCTGGGTGACAGAGCCAGACTCTGTCTCAAAAAAAAAGTAGGGGAGGATAAAGACCCTCATGGCTCATGGAACAGGCAATTCTCTTACCACTGTGGCCCCCAAGGAAGTGGCTGGGGCACTTCTCAAGCCTATCTTGGAGGCTTGGCTGGGAAGAAAGAAACACCCTCAACTCCACCTGGTTGGATTTAGAGGGATTCTTGCCCCACACCTGTTTAGATATTAACTCAGCCACGACCAGTCAAGGCAAACAGGCCAGGGCCAGGGCAGACAAGAGGGCAGACAAGAGAACAGATATCTGCAGCCTGTGGCCACCCGTCACCCTCCCACCCACCATGGACATGCCCTGGCCCCTCGGGTGGATTCTGCTTCTGTTGGGAAGCCCCCTCACCCACGCTGAGCCTCTGTGAGTCTGGGGAATGGAGGGGGCTCAGCCGGCTTCCTGCACATCTGATGTGTGCGTGATTCCAGCTTGTGACTCCTGTTTGGTGTCACTTTCCCTACTCAAGTCCCTTAATGCCCCTGTGGTTGTCTACTGGCAGCTACATCCTGGTGACCCCCCGAGTCCTGAGGGTTGGCAGTCCGGAGAGGATTCACATTCAGGCCCACTCGGACTCCAGACAGCCCCTCACAAGGACCCTCGAGGTGAACCTCACGGTATGGGACTTCCCCATGAGGAAGACAGTGTTGGCAAGGAGCCAGCTCATTCTCTCGCCAGGAAACAACTTTATGGACCAGGCACCTGTGACGGTGAGTGACAGGCTGGAATGCGTGACCACAAAGGGGACTCCGGGTCAGCAATAAAGGTAGAAAGGGGCAGACTCTGTGTCTGGAGAGTAGATGCAGGGCCCAAAGTCCTTACCGCTCCTCTAACATCCTGTCCATTTAGAAGTCAAAAGTCCCTAAGCCTGGGCTCCAGGAAGCCTCCACTAGCCCATTTGATGCCTCTCCGAGAACTATAAAAGGTGCCTTCTGTTGGTAGCTTGGGAAGTTGATCATGGACTGGATTTCGTCCTTCCTTTGGCTGGGTGCTCTCGTTCAGTGAGCAACCTGCACAACTGCACATGGCAACCTAGCTCCCAAAGGCAGAACCAGAAGATCCTCAGTCAATTGCTCCTCCCAGGATCTGTCCCAGGGCTTTACTCCCAGTCAGGGAGACCCCAGCAGAGCCTGAGGAGTATGGATATCTCTCTCTGTCAGGTTCCCGAGAGCCTGGTGTACCCCCCAAAACCAGGACAGCAATATGCCATCATCCGGGCAACTTGGGCACCCTCCTCGGACTCCTCATTCATGGAGAAGATAGTGCTGGTGGCTCCTCATGCTGGCTACATCTTTATCCAGACAGACAAGACCATCTACACCCCTGAGCACTTGGGTACAGCCCCGAGGCACTTGGCTTGGAGCAATCACTGGCTCTCATTCCCAGTCTTTCCCAATGTCTGAGATACTCCCATCCCCTAAAATCTTCTCCACCTCCCAAGATCTCTCTCTCTGCATAAGTGGCCCCCACCACTGCCCAAGATCCAAACTCTCTCTCTCTCTGTCTTTCCCTTCCTCTACCCAACACTCAGAGTCCTCCTTCTCCCCTAGTTCACTACCGGGTGTTCACTGTTAACCACAAGATGGACCCTGTGACCAGGACATTCACTCTGGACATCAAGGTGGTCTTTCCCGATGGGGGGTGGTGGGGGTGGATCCTGGACACTGAGGTTGCACGGCGTGCTGAAGCATGAGCCACAAGGGCCCTCCCAGAGGGCAGTCACCAGCCCCACCCCCTATCCCCACAGAACCCGGAGGGAATCACCGTGATTAGCCAGAGTCTGATAGCCAAGGACGGCTTCTTTTTCAGCTCCTTTCACCTCCCAGAGCTTGTCAGGTGCCCTTGTCGGGTCTGGGAGCCCGAGGGGTGGCAAAGGAGGCTGTCATTCTCTGTCTCCATCTCTCTTAACTTTCTGTGCCTCAGTTTGGGGACCTGGACCATCGAAGCCAGCTACCAAAGTACACCCAAGCAGAAGTTCAAGGCTGCCTTTGATGTGAAGGAATATGGTGAGAAGGCTGTGGGTGGGGTGGGCAAGATGAATATGGAAAGGAAAGGAGGTTTCAAGGGGAGCCTCCACTGTAAACCAGGGCCTGAGCTGGGTGCTAAGTGCTGGGTGCTGGTGTTCCAGCCCTTGGGGCTTGGCAGAGCCACCAAGGAAGGAGCAGGACTGGGAGGAGATGAGGGAGCAGGTACAATACTGAGGGTACCCATGGCTTTTTTTTTTTTTCCTCCCAGTCCTCCCATCTTTTGAGGTCCAGCTGGTCCCAAACAAGACTTTCTTCTATCTCAAGGATGAGGTTTTGGGCGTTGACATCCACGCTCGGTGAGCCCCCTTCCTCCCAGCCCTGCCAGAAGACCAGGGACACAAAGATTGAATACAGAGAAACAAGTGCCAGGTGCTATGGCTCACGTCTGTAATCCCAGGGCTTTGGGAGACCAAGGCAGGAGGATCACTTGAGGCCAGGAGTTCAAGACCAGCCTGGACAACATGGCAAAACGCCTTCTCTACCAAAAAAAAAAAAAAAAAAAAAAAAAATAGCCAGGCTGGCTGGGCGTTGTGGCTCACACCTGTAATCCCAGCACTTTGGGAGGTCGAGGAGGGTGGATCACCTGAGGTCAGGGGTTTGAGACCAGCCTGGCCAACATGGCAAAAACTCATCTCTACTAAAACTACAAAAATAGGCAGGCATGGTGGTGCACACCTGTAGTCCCAGGTACTCAGGGACTACTGAGGTGGGAGAATTGCTTGAACCCAGGAGGCAGAGGTTGCAGTGAGCCGAGATTGAATCACTAAACTCTAGCCTGGGTGACAGAGTGAGACTCTGTCTCAAAAAAAAAAAAAAAAAAAAAAAAAAAATTGGGGCCAGGTGCGGTGGCTCAAGCCTGTAATTCCAGCACTTTGGGAGGCCGAGACGGGCGAATCATGAGGTCAGGAGATCTAGACCATCCTGGCTAACACGGTGAAATCCCGTCTCTACTAAAAATACAAAAATTAGCTGGGCGCGGTGGCGGGCACCTGTAGTCCCAGCTACACAGGAGGCTGAGGCGGGAGAATGGCGTGAACCTGGGAGGCGGAGCTTGCAGTGAGTGGAGATCGTGCCACTGCACTCCAGCCTGGGCAACAGAGCAAGACTCCATCTTAAAAAAAAAATTATCCAGTGAGCCGAGATCACGCCACTGCACTCCAGCCTGGGAGACACAGCGAGACTCCGTCTCAAAAAAAAAAAAAAAAAAAAAAAATTATCCGGGTGTGGTGGCGCGTGCCTGTTGTCCCAGTTGCTAGGGAGGCTGAGGTGGGAGGATCGCTTGAGCCCAGGAGGTAGAGGTTGCAGTGAGCCAAGACTGTGCCACTGCACTCCAGTGTGGGTGACAGAGTGAGACTCTATCTCAAAGAAAAAAAAAAAGAAAGAAAGAAAGAGAGAAGAAGCAAGCCACTTCTGTAGCACTTAGGGTGGCAGACACACTCTCGTCCTACCCATGAGATATTCTGGTATTCTGGGCTACCTATGTTGTCCTATGAGGTTGTACAGACCATATCTGCCACCTGTGAAGTTGTATAAACCATTTCTTCAAGTCTATGAATTTGTAGAGGCCACCTTGTCTACCCAATGGCGTTGTACTGAGTCTCATCTCATCTGCCACTTCACAGTTTAGACCACCTCTGAAAGTCCATGAGGTGGTACAGGTTACCTTTGCCATTGAGAGAATGTCCAAACCATTTCTGCAGTTCTATGAGATGGCAAATGACACATTTGCTGCCTTGTGTTTTACAGACCATCTGCATTGCTCTATGAGGTTGTGCAGGCAATGCTGTCCACCTGAGATTATACGGGCTATGGGAGCCCCATCTTGGTGAAGGCCACTTCTGGACATTATATGAATCATTCCTGCTGCTCTAACATGCTACATAGGCCACCTAGTTTCCCTGGTGAGGCTGCACAGGCCACTTCGTAGGTTGTCCAGACTTCTTTGTGGCTTTATATAGTTTTAAGTCCACCTCTACCATCTTGGGAGATTGCACAGACCACATCTACAACCCATCAAGGCTTTATGGGATATATTTGTCACCTCCCAGAGTTGTGTGGGTCATCAATGAAACCATCTAAGTTTCCAAGTTCCACCTCTGCCCCTCCTAATTTTGCACAGTCATCTCTGAAGCAACATGAGGTATGTGGGTGCTTCAGAGACAGTGGAATGGTCCTCCATCCCCCAGGTATATATTTAACAAGCCGGTGGACGGACATGCTCTGGTCATCTTTGGGGTGAAACTGGACTCCCGCCGGATCCCTATCCAAAGCTCCCTGCAGAGGGTGGAGGTGACTGAATCCCAGCTCCCCAGCCTCCAATTCACTCCACTTTCTATCACTCCCCAAGAAACCATATCCTCTTCCTCTCTCTTACCTTAAGAACAGATCTCGGAAGGCCTGGGCCACGTCTCCCTCCGGAAGGATATACTGATGGCTGCATTCCAAGGCCCAGAAAAGGACTTCATTGGAGGATCAATCTTTGTCAATGTCACCGTGTTCTCATCAGGTGCCACCCTCACCCAGGCCCCTGACTGAGGTCAGGACATGGTGTTCTTGCCCAACACAGACACTCCATCCACGTGACCTTGGGCCACCTCCTAGCCTCAGTTTCCTCAATAGAGAAATGGGAAACACCAGAAAGGGTGGAAGGAGTTGAAATAGGGTTATTGTCTTTCTCTGCCTTCACCAAGATGGGGCTCCCATACTAGTCCTGCCACTCACTTAAGAAATTGAACTCCCTCACATACTCTATGTTCCCGCTATCTCTACAGGGGGTGAGATGGTGCAAGCCGAGACCTCAGGGGTGAAGATTGTCCAGAGCCCATACAACATCAAGTTCACCAGGACACCCCAGTATTTCAAGCCAGGAATGCCCTTCCACTTTCGGGTCAGAGTCTGGACTCACTACACCTAGGGACTCAGGGCCCCATCCCCAAAACAGACCTCCCACAAAGAGACAAAATCCCACACTGGACTCACCTGCATCCAACTCATCTGAAGGTTGAGTCCATCATATTCCCCAGGCTAATCCCAGAGTCCCCTCAAACCTTAACCCAGATACCCCCAAAGCACAGTGATGACTCCAGAATTTCTCTATGGGGACTTAGAGGCCACAGTCAGGCTGGAAGAGGGTGTTTGAGGGTTTATCTAGAGGCTGCATTTGCAAAGCAAAGCATGGTCTTTTCACATATATTAATTTGGATGGGCATTAGGAAAATCAGGGATGTCCTTTGGCACCAATCCTACTCCAAGACTTCTGTAGGGTCTCGTGTGTCCTCCTTCCCTCTCCACTCTCAGTCTTCCCACTTACCATCAGCTCCACAACACACAGTGTGACTACATGTGGTTGTACACTGCAAAGCTCTAGGAGGCACCATTCATGAAAACTCTAATATGAATGGTGCCCCTGGTGTTGTTTAGTGCACCATGTATAAAGTTGTACAAAGCAGTCCTATTCAGATCATATTCCAGTCTCACCTCTCACACCAGGCCACCCCAGGCTTTTCCTTCACCTCACCCCAGATTCCACCCCAGGTCTTCGTCTCAAATCCTGATGGATCCCCAGCTGACAGAGTCCTTGTCCAGTCCCAAAACTACAAAGTGTGCACCTCAACTGAGGGACTGGCCACTCTGACCATCAACACAGATGCAAATCTGGACAAGCTCCCCATCGAGGTACCAACTTGACAAGGCAAGGAGGGTGGAGTTGGAGCTGTGTGAGTTGGAAGGGTTGGGGTTTACTTGCCCATCATCCTCTCTAGGTGAAAACTGAGGAATCTCTTCAGCCAGAGGAGCAGGCTTCAGCCAAGATGACAGCTTTGCCTTACTTGACTCAAGATGGGTCAGGAAACTTCCTGCACATCGAAGTAAAGACATTGGGCACAGAGGTTGGCAGCAGCATCCAGCTGAGCCTCAATACAAAGCATCAGGACCCTAAAACCAAGGACCGGATTACTCACTTCACCATCCTGGTAAGGGGCTAGGACCAGCATCTGAGTCAAGGAATTCTTTCTTTGGAAAAACCTTGGCTTGCTGGGTTGGAGAAACTATGAAAAAAGATATGAAGGTGGCAACAATCTTGAGTGGGCTCAGATCAAGAGGCTGAAGAAAAGAGACTATGAGCCTCCATTGTGGGGTGGGACAGCTTCAGGGAAAGACTGGCCTTACCCTTCTCATCCTTGATCTCCCTTGTCTCCAAGGTCCTGAGTAAGGGCCAGATTGTGAGTGCCAAACATCAGTCAAAAAGCCAGGGGAGTGTCTACACGTCAGCCATTATTGATGTGACTTCAGCGATGCTGCCCTCCTTCCGCATTCTGGCATTTTATTTACTTCCCAGAGGAGTGAGCCAGGATCCTGAGTTGGTGGCTGATTCCATATGGATTGATGTGAATGACAGATGCATAGGGACGGTAAGCCAAACTCCTTATAGTTGTGAATCATCATCATAAAACCCCAGAAAGGGGCCGTACAAATTTAGGCATTCCCAAACTGGAAGCCAAGGAAGAGGAGAATATGTGGCCTTAAGAGCTCAACACAAGGTGTGGCGATGATGCAAGTAAATAAATACATGGAATCGGGATTAGCCTAGTGGAGTTCTCAAATGCTACACCAGAGCAGTAGGGAACATAAACCTGAAAGTGGAGTTGTGTGGTCTATGATTCCCTTTTTCTGACATCTCTCTTTTTCTTGGCTCAGCTGAAAGTTGGCTTGAAGAATGATAGATTCTTCCCTTCTTTGGAGCCCAACAGCCAAGTGGAACTGAAGGTGACAGGTGATGCAGAAGCCACAGTGGGGCTGGTGGCTGTGGACAAGGCTGTCTATGTTTTGAACAGCAAACACAAGCTCACTCAGAAGAAGGTAAGAGCGTATGGGCTTTGGGCCAAGATGTTGCCAGGATATTCTAGCTGGAACCTCAGCTTCTTCAGCCATAAAGAGGACAACATCAACGTAATGATTCAAGGAGATGGTGCAATGCCTAATGACTGAAAGGTGATAAGAGCTCAAAAAATGGGAGATAGTATGAGAATTATTATTTAAGCCTGCAATTCCAGTATACCATTTTTCCTTTCATGGAGGAGTCATATAGGTCCCAAATCCAGGTTCCTCTCTTAACCTCTAGGTCTGGGATGTGGTGGAGGAACATGACATTGGCTGCACAGCAGGAAGTGGAAAAGACAGATTTGCTGTGTTCAAGGATGCTGGATTGGACCTGAAAATGAGCACAGGAATGGATAGCCTGGCAAGCACAGGTACAGGCTTGGGGGGTTGGGGCAAGAGGAGGGCAGGAATGGGGGCAGTGCTGCCTAGTGGGGTTTAGTGTCAAACAGATATGGGCTGTAATCCACATCCTGTCACTTACCATGGGCCAGTCACATTTCTCTCCGAGTCTTGATTTCTTTGTCCATAAATTACAGATAATAACAGAAGTAACTCACTGTGTGTTGGTTAAGACAGGGTTAGCCATGTGTATCAAAGATACAAATAACAGTAGGTTAAACAGGTAGTTTATTTCTCATTCAGTAACACTACAGAGGTCATCCTGGGACTCAGACTCCTTCTAGGAGTCCATCCATGCCAGGCAGGAAGATGAAGGGAAGTGGAAAGGGGAGGACACTTCTTCCACATCTCATTGGTCAGAATACAGTCACATGGCCCCATCTAAGTGCAAGAGAGGCTGGGAAATGTAGTCTTTATTCTGAGTGATCTATACAATATGGAGGCTTACTTGCCTCCATATTGTATGAGGGATGATAATGGATTTGGAGACAACTAAGAGTGTATTCTCTCAGCTATAAATTGTAATATTAATAACAGTTCTTATTTATTACATGCCAGACCCAGTGCTAAGTACTTGTATATGCATGATCTCATTGACAGAACTCTGGTTATGCCCATTTTACATCACTGGGGAAATTAACACCCAGAGAGGTTAAGTGACTTGTTGAAAATTGCCCAGCTTTTAAGTGACAAGTCTTGAATATAGGAGGCTGTCAGATGAAATGAAGTGATGCATATAAAGTGCTGGACATACAGCAAACACCCTATAAACATCATCAAGGATATTGATAATGATCTTGGTAATTGTTCTATCATCATTCCCTCTGACTCCCAGACTGGCCCTGCCCCCAGGACCCTCCTCCTAGCCGCCATCGCCGCTCCCTGAAGAGGCTGGAGACAAAGAGGAATGCAGGTCAGTGTTAAAGCTGTATGCCTCGCTCCATCTCCCCAACCTACGATATCCATAAGGGCTTAGAACAGGACACCAAAACCACTCTATGCATTTCTAGCAGGGAGGGATCTAATAGGGGGAGTTTGGTGCTTACAAAATCATTAGATGGGCTTTTGGGGTGGAAGTTGGAAGCCTGCTTGCTGGGACTCAAGATCACCCCACTTCAGTCTTGCAATCCATGAAATATCAGGAAACTGCTGCCAATATCTCTCAAAAGGCTGGTACGTTGATAATCAAACACGAAATTATGCCCATTACAAAAACACACAAACTGGAGCCCACCCATCAGCTACCACTGCTGCAAGAAAAATGGTTTCTGCTTCTCTTCTATCTCCCAGATCTCTCATAAGAGCATATTAGTGGCTGCATCTAATCCCATTCAGAACCCTAGCAGCAAGGGAGTCTGGGAAATGTAGTTTTCAAATGTCTAGCCTCTGTGGTACAGGATGGAATGTAGACAAAAGGAGAGATAAGTCTTAAGTGTCATTGGACAATATCTGAATAAACTGCCATCCTGAAGGCTAGAGTGTGGACCACAAGAAGAGGTTTTGAGCCTGGATTTAGAGGAAGATGGGAGGCAGCACCGGGTGGTGTTAGAAGCATGGATTCTGAGGCTGGCATGGTGGCTCATGCCTGTAAACCCAGCACTTTGGGAGGCCAAGGCGGGTGGATCACTTGAGGTCAGGAGTTCGAGACCAGCCTGGCCAACATGGTGAAACCCTGTTTCTACTAAAAGTACAAAAATTAGCCGGATGTAGTGGTGGGCACCTGTAATCCCAGCTACATGGGAGGCTGAGGCATGAGAATCACTTGAACCTGAGAGGCAGAGGTTTGCAGTAAGCCGAAATTGCACCACTGCACTCCAGCCTGGGTGACAGAGTGCTACTCTGTCTCAAAAAAAAAAAAAAAAAAAAAAGCAGTATGGATTCTGATCCCACCTCTGCCACTTGGAAGCCTTGACTCCAGGCAAATGAATTCACCTCTCTGTGGCTCAGCTTCCTTGTCAGAATCTCACCATGTGAATTCAATATGAGGCTTCAGAAAGGGCACAGATAAGGCACTAGGCATAGAATCTACCACGGAGTCATTGCTAAATAGTGGCAAGGTGTGCATAGCATCAAAGTGAATGGTCCTTAGGACCTGCCCAACTCTCCTCTTTCCCTCTGACTCTGGCCCACAGTGAACAAGTTTAAGACAGAGCTGGAGCAAAAGTGCTGTGAGGCTGGGCTCCGGGAAAGCCCAGTGGAGCTGTCCTGTGAGGAGAGGACCTGGCATGTCCGCCATGGTCCAGCCTGTGTGGCTGCTTTCCTGGACTGCTGCCATCTGTCTGAGACCCTGACTCGGGAAGCTCGAGAGGATCAGCTGCGTCTGGGGACAAGTGAGGGGGCCATGGCAGGAGATGCAGGGTGGGGGCTTCATGGAGGGATACAGAGTGACATGGGACAGGTTAAGGGGTGATATGGGCCATGGAGGGTTGGAGAGGAGGATCCCACAAGGAGTCTGGTGGAACATGGAAGAAACATGAAGGAGACTCTACCTCATACCTGCTCCCTCCAGTGGATGAAGAGGAGGACTTCGACGACCTCTTCCTGGATGACATGCCGGCGCGGACCTTGTTCCCTGAGAGTTGGCTCTGGAGGAAGTTCACTCTGCCGAAGAGTGAATCGGGGTAGGACATCAGCCTCCATGCCAGAATCTGGTCCCAGGTCCTTGCAATCATCAGTGGATGCTGGTCAGGGACAATGAGCCCAGCAGTGACATTGAGCCTCAGGACAGTCCCACAATGGGGAAAACATCTTAGTGGATTCCCTAAAAGGATGACCCTCTAGCGATGCTGTCACTAATGAGGTGACCTGATGATCCTCAATGGTGACCACAACCGCTGCATGGCGACCCCCAACCCAGAAGCTCTGTCCATGCAGCACAAACTCAGTGATGTTTCCTCACTCACAACAGCATCTCCCATTACCCCATCTCTGTGAACGTGCCGGATTCCATCACCACATGGCAGTTTGTGGCGGTCAGCCTCAAGGCTGGACAAGGTGAGTCCCAGCAAGCTCAGTGCTAAGGGAATGGGGGTATGGTGACCTTACCCAGCCCCTCCCCGCACCGAGCCTCTGCTTAAACCCAATGTGCTCTCCTGGCTTTAGGTCTCTGTGTCTCGGACCCCTTTGAGCTGACAGTTATGAAATCGTTCTTTGTGGACCTTAAGTTGCCCTCCTCCGTGGTCAGGAATGAGCAGGTCCAGATCCAAGCTGTGCTGTACAATTTCAGGGATCGCCAGGCCAAGGTGAAGCCCCAAGCCCTCAACTTCCTGCCAAAACCTCTGCTAGGGTGTATTTTTAAAAATTTTTTAATTATTTTATTTCATTTTATTTATTTATGCAAGGGAGAGCTTGTAATGAGCCGAGATCGTGCCACTGTGCTCCAGCCTGGGTGACAGTGTGAGACTCCATCAAAAACAAGAAAGAAAGAAAGAGAGAAAGAGAGAGAAAGAAAGAAAGAAGAGAAAGAAGAGAGGGAGGGACAGAGGGAGGAAGAGAGAGAGAGGGAAAGAAAGAAAAAATAAAAGAAAGAAAGGAAGAAGAAGAGAGAAAGAAACAAAGAAAAAGCAAGAAGAAGAAAGAAAAGAAAGAAAGAGAGAAAGAGAGACAGAGAGAGAGAAAGAAAGGGAGAAAGGGAGAAGGGGGGCGGGGCACACCGGCTCATGCCTGTAATCCTAGCACTTTGGGAGGCCGAGGTGGGCAGATCACGAGGTCAGGAGATCGAGACCATCCTGGCTAACACGGTGAAACCTCGTCTCTACTAAAAATACAAAAAATTAGCCAGGCGTGGTGGCGAGCGCCTGTAGTCCCAGCTTCCCTGGAGGCCAAGGCAGGAGAATGGCATGAACCCAGGATGGGGAGCTTGCAGTGAGCCGAGATCGTGCCACTGCACTCCAGCCTGAGCGACAGTGTGAGACTCCATCAAAAAAAAAAAAAAAAAAAAAAGAGAGAGAGAGAGAGGGGGGAAGAAAGAAAGAAGAGAAAGAAGAGAGGGAGGGAGAGAGAGAGAGAAAGAAGAAGAAGAAAGAAAGATGATAGAAAGATGAAAGAAAGAAAGAAAGAAAGAAAGAAAGAAAGAAAGAAAGAAAGAAAGAAAGAAAAAAGAAAGAAAGAAAGAAAGAAAGAAAAAAGAAAGAAAGAAAGAAAGAGAAGGGAGGGGGGAGGGAGGGAAAGAAAGGGGGGGGGGAGGGAGGGAGGGAAAGAAAGAGAGACGGAAGGAAGGAAGGAAGGAAGGAAGGAAGGAAGGAAGGAAGGAAGGAAGGAAGGAAAGAAGGAAGGAAGGAATTTAAACCTCACAACAACCCCATCAGATGGGTACTATTATTGTTCTTGGTTTAGAGATGAGGAAATTGAGACACAGAGCGGTTCAAGGGCTTGCCCGGAGTCACACAGCACATAAATGGCAGATGGGGCTCTGACTCAGGCTGGGTCTGTGGTCCCCATCACTAGGCTTCACTGTCACCTACTCGGGCATCTCAGGATGGGGAGGGGACTGTAACCCTAGGGTCCTGGACTACGTCATACATCGATACCGTCTGCCTTTGCCCATCCTGCCCTAGGTCCGAGTGGAGTTCCCCCACAAGGAGCCACTGTGCAGTGCGTCAAAGCCAGGAGCACCATCCCGCCAGGTGGTGGTCGTGCCCCCCACCTCCTCCAAGATAGTACCCTTTGTGCTTCTCCCTCTGGAGATAGGCAAAGTGGACGTGGAGGTCAAGGCTGTGGGCTACGGGGTCCAGGACCACGTGAAGAAGACACTCTTGGTCCGGGTAATGGGCACCCCCAACTCCCTAGCTGCTGGTGCAGACAGCGGGGCTTCCACCAGGTCCAGGCTGGGCAGGTGGGCCCAGGATCGATAAACAGGGCTCCTAGATGGGAGTGAGATGAGAGAACAGATTTGAAAGTTCAATCAGTTGGCTGGGCGTGGTGGTTCACACCCATAATCTCAGCAGCTTGGGAGGCCAAGGCGGGTGGATCACCTGAGGTCAGGAGTTCGAGACCAGACTGGCCAACATGGTGAAACTCCATCTCTGCTAAAAATACAAAAATTAGCTGGGCATGGTGGTGCATGCCTGGAGTCCCAGCTACTCGGGAGGCTGAGGCAGGAGAATTGTTTAAATCCAGGAGGTGGAGGATGCAGTGAGCCGAGGTTGTACCACTGCACTACAGCCTGGGCAACAGAGTGAGACTCCGTCTCAAAAAAAAAAAAAAAAGAAGAAGAAGAAGGAAAAAGTTTAGTCAGTGGACTGATGTGAGGGGGTCGGGTCACAAGCCCCCACTTCAGAGTTTTGGAGTCAGGTCTGGGTTCAAATCTTGTCTGTGCTGCGTGACCTTGGGCAACTTGCTTGACTTCTCTGTTCTGAGCCTCCATTTCCTTGCTTGCAGGATGAGGATAATCATCATACCCACGAATAATCAGAGAGCTGGGAAAATGACCCAGAACCAGTGTATGGCCTATCAAAAATACTTTATTAGGCTGGGCTTGGTGGCTCATGCCTGTAATCCCAGTACTTTGGGAGGCCAAGTCAGGAAGATTGCTTGAGCCCACGAGTTCAAGACCAACCTGGGCAATATTGCAAGACCTCTCTAGAAAAAAATTTAAAAATTAGCCTGGTATTAGTAACTGGCACCTGTAGTCCCAGTTACTCAGGAAGCTGAGGGAGGATTGCTTGAGCCCATGAGATTGAGCCTGAAGCTGAGATCATGCCACTGCACTCCAGCCTGAGCAACAGAGCAAGACCCTCTCTCTAAAAAACAAACAAACAAAAGACCTTATTTACTTAACAAACACATGTTTAACGTTTAAGATATAAGTGTTTAAGAATATTAACTCAGTCAGGTGTGGTGGCACTCCCATGTACTCCCAGCTATTTGGGAGGCTGGGGTGAGAGGATCATTTGAGCCTAGAAATTTGAATCCAGCCTGGGCAACCTGAAATTTTTTTTTTCTCTGAAAAAAAAAAAAAAACAACAACAACAACAACTAGGTCAGGCATGGTGGCTCATGCCTGTAATCTCAGCACTTTTGGAGGCTGAAGCAGGTGAATCACTTGAGGCCAGGAGTTCAAGACCATGCCGGCCAACTTGGCAAAACGCTATCTCTACTAAAAGTACCAAAATTAGCCTGATGTGGTGGTGTGCAGCTGTAATTCCAGCTACTCAGGAGGCTGAGGCATGAGAATCCCTTGAACTAGGGAGGTGGAGGCTGCAATGAGCTGAGATCATGCCACTGCCTCCAGCCTGGGTGACAGAGTGAGACCCTGTCTCAAAAAAAAAAAAAAAAAAATTAACTAATTCAGCCCTCAAAACAACCCTATGAGTGAGGGACTATTATTATCCCCCTTTGACAGATGAGAAAACTGAGGCAGAGAGAGGGTAACTGGCCAGGCGCGGTGGCTCAAGCCTGTAATCCCAGCACTTTGGGAGGCCGAGACCGGCGGATCACGAGGTCAGGAGATCGAGACCATCCTGGCTAACATGGTGAAACCCCGTCTCTACTAAAAAATACAAAAACCTAGCCAGGCGAGGTGGCAGGCGCCTGTAGTCTCAGCTGCTCGGGAGGCTGAGGCAGGAGAATGGTGTAAACTCCAGAGGCGGAGTTTGCAGTGAGCTGAGATCCGGCCACTGCACTCCAACCTGGGCAACAGAGCGAGACTCCATCTCAAAAAAAAAAAAAAAAGTTGGGGGAGGGTAACTAATGTTTCCCAAGGACACACAGCTAGGAAGCAGAAGAGTTGGGATTCGAACCCAGAAATTTGGGCTCCAGAGTCTGTGCTTATCACAGCCAAGGAATGCCTCCTCTCACCATCATTGCAATTGTCATTTTTACTGTGGTTGCTGTTTTTGCTTTTGACTTATATCCTCAACTCATCCCTCAGGCAGGGGGTCAGATCCAGCAAACGTCCTACAGCATCGTCTTGGAACCCCAAGGTTTGTGAAATCTGCAGAGGGTATGTGAGATCCTGGGGCTGCGCTAGGGAGGAGGAAGGAGTTGGCATGAGTGGGTGTGCCCAGGTGGGGATTCCGAGCCCCAGCCCCAGGCTCTGTGCACCCTGACTTCCCCAGCCCCAGAGCCCACTTGTCACGGAAGGTTGTGGTTCTTCAGGTCAGACCCAGACAAAACTGGTGCCAAGACAGGAGCTCTTGAACATGGTACCCGACACGGAGGCGGAAGTGTTTATCAGTGTTCAAGGTGCTGGGGGACACAGGAACGTGGGGAGGGCTGACACTGGCTCCTCTAAGGTCCACGAGGCACCAGGGCAGGAGGAGCTGGGGGTGGCCATGTGGGGCGATCAGTGAACCATGGTGGCTTAGGCATAGGCCACTCCCAGGGTGACCCAACTCACCCACCCAACAGGTGACATCCTTGGTGAGACAATTGTGGGCAGCCTGACACCCAATGAGATTTGGCATCTGCTGCGGGTCCCCACGGGCTGCCCTGAGCAGACGCTGAGCTCCCTGACACCTGTCATCATCCTGTCCCGCTATTTGGATGCCACTGGCCAGTGGGGCAAGGTCGGGGTGGAGCACAGGGACCAGGTGATGAAGAATATTGTCAGCGGTGAGAGCGGGGACCCTCCTGGGGCCTCCATGAGGGTGCCTGGGGATCTCCCAGAGGGTGGCTGGGGCACCCCCAAGATTGGGGAAATCTTCGTGGGACCCCCCCAGCCCCCGCCTCAGGCATTAACACCCAAACTGTGACTCCTTCCCCAGACTGCAACCTGGTACTAATTCCCCAAGGTCATCCCCCAGCTGTGACACACCCATGGGAATTCTTCACCTGACCCCTTCCCCAGGCTTCAATCTTTTTTTTTTTTTTTTTGTGATGTAGTCTCGCTCTGTCACCAAGGCTGGAGTGCACTGGCATGATCTTGGCTCACTGCAACCTCCACCTGCCAGGTTCGAGCCATTCTCCTGCCTCAGCCTCCTGAGTAACTGGGATTACAGGTGCCCGCTACCATGCCTGGCTAATTTTTGTATTTGTATTTATTTATTTATTTAGAGACGGCATCTCACTCTGTCGCCCAGGCTGGAGTGCAGTGGCGCAATTTCAGGTGCCCCCCACCACACTCGGCTAATTTTTGGATATTTAGTGCAGATGGGGTTTGGCCATGTTGGTCAGGCTGCTCTCGAACTCCTGACCTCAGGTGATCCACCTGCCTTGGCTTCCCTAAGTGCTGGGATTACAGGTGTGAGCCACCGCGCCAGACCTCTAGGCTTCAATCTTATGTCAGACACCCTGATTTCTCCCAACAAGCCATGCTGCGAGATGATGTTGTACTCAGGCCCTGCCCCAGGTTGCACCCCCTCAGTGCCACTCCCAGGGAACCCCAGGGAACACCCAAGCAGCAAACCCCAGAATAACCCCAGCAGTGGCTTCTTAGTTGCACCTGTATGCTGATACTTCCCCGGGTTACAACCAAACACCCCTGGGAGTAACCAGAAATGAACACCCCTAGTAACACCCACAGAACTCTGAGTTAATTGGTCCCAGGTTTCCCTCAGACTCCAACTTTCCCTCCAGGTTTTCTCAAACAGTAATCCCACAGGTAACATCCAGATACTGTCACCCCAGTGCTCCAAGCAAACAGTAAACCTCCAGGGGAACTTCAAGTAATGAGTAGGGAGGCTCGGAATACACCTGAAAGGCTGGGTGTGGTGGCTCATGCCTGTAATCCCAGCACTTTAGGAGGCCAAGGTAGGAAGATCACTTGAGCCCAGGAGTTTGAGACCAGCCTGGGCAACATAGTGAGACCCTCATCTGTACAAAAAAATGTTTAAATTTTTTGGCTAGGTATGGTGGTTCCTGTCTGCAGTCTCAGCTATTCAGAAGCCTGAGTGGGAGGATTGCTTGAGCCCCAGAGTTTGAGACTAGCCTGGGCAACATAGTGAGACCTCATCTTTAAAAAAATTAGACTGGTGTACTGGTGCATGCCTGTAATCCCAGCTACTACTTGGGAGGCTGAGGTGGGAGGATAACTTGACCAGGGAAGGTTGAGGCTGAAGTGAGCTATGATTGTACCACTGTACTCCAGCCTGGGTGACAGAGTGAGACCCAGTCTCAAAAAAATAAAAATAAATTAAAAAAGGGTCGGGCACACACCTGTAATCCCAGCACTTTGGGAGACCGAGGCAGGTGGATCACCTGAGGTCAGGAGTTCAAGACCACCCTGGCCAACATGGTGAAACCCCATCTCTACTAAAAATACAAAAATTAGCCAGGTGTGGTGGTGTGCCCCTGTAGTCCCAGCTACTCAGGAGGCTGAGGCAGGAGAATCACTTCAACCCAGGAGGCAGAAGTTGCAGTGAGCTGAGATCGCTCCACTGTACTACAGCCTGGGTGACAGAGCAAGACTCTGTCTCAAAAAAATAAAAAGAATACACCAAAGAAGTACTCATCTAAGATCACGCCCCAAAGTAACCTCCCCGGGTGACACAGACGCACTGACATTCCAGGTTTACATCCAAGAAATAACCCCCAAGAAAACTCCTAGGCTGGCCGGGCGCAGTGGCTCACGCCTGTAATCCCAGCACTCTGGGAGGCCGATGCGAGTGGATCACCTGAGGTGAGGAGTTCCAGACCAGCCTGGCCAACATGGTGAAACCCCGTCTCTACCAAAAATACAAAAATTAGCTGGGCGTGGTGACTCATGCCTGTAATCCCAGCTACTTGGGAGGCTGAAGCTGGAAAATCGCTTGAACCCGGGAGGCGGAGGTTGCAGTGAGCCGAGATCGCACCACTGCACTCCAGCCTGGGCAATAGAGAAAGACTGTCTCAAAAAAAAAAAAAAAAAAAGGCCGGGCGGGGTGGCTCAAGCCTGTAATCCCAGCACTTTGGAGGCCGAGACGGGCGGATCACGAGGTCAGGAGATGGAGACCATCCTGGTTAACATGGTGAAACCCTGTCTTTACTAAAAAATACAAAAAAACTAGCCGGGTGAGGTGGCGGGCGCCTGTAGTCCCAGCTACTCGGGAGGCTGAGGGAGGAGAATGGCGTAAACCCGGGAGGCAGAGCTTGCAGTGAGCTGAGATCCGGCCACTGCACTCCAGCCTGGGAGACACAGCAAGATTCCGTCTCAAAAAAAAAAAAAAAAAAAAAAAAAAAAAAACTCCCACGTAGCACCCCTCAAGTTGCCCCATCTCCCAGGTTATATGTGGACAACAATACCTATGATTTCTTCCAGCAGCAACTCCAAGGGTAGCATGCCCTGCCCCAGAGTCCCCGAGGTGAAGGTTTCCTGGGTTACACTCAGAGACAACTGCATCCTGGGTCCCTCAAAGTCATTCCTGAGCCCTGCTCCTCACTTACACCTGGGCCCTAAACACCCCTCCAAAGCACACCTGGACAACAGGTCTCCCCCTCTAGATTACCTCTATGCGTGACACCCCCACGTCACCTCCAGTCCCTGCCCGCCAGGTTATTCCTGATAACACTGACTGTCCCTCAAAGCCCTGCTCTGTTGCCTCAGGCTACACTCGGATGCTGACCCACCGGAGTTCAGACGGCACCTACCACACCTCCAAGGGGAGCCCAGGAAGCACCTGGTGAGGGTGACCCTGTCTCTCCTGTCGCTGCCACCCTGGAAGCCCACGGGGCCAGTCTGGGGTCTGATGACTCAGGAACATCCACGCTGTAGAGTCTTGGGGTCTTGGGGTGTCCAGCACATGGGTCTGGGGAATTCTACACTGGCAGGCCTGGGCAGTGGCAAATGGCAGGGGTCCACCTGGAATGGTGTGGACCATGGCGTAGACTCCCCCTATCCCAGAGCCCCCTTGGCTGCCGTTCGCACGTGTCACCTTCACCCTCTCCTGACAGGCTCACAAGCTATGTGTTCCGTGTCTTTGCCCTGGCCTACTCTACAATGACGACCCAAGTGCTTAGCCTGTCCTCTCTCTGTGACATGGCCAACTGGATCATCACCAACAGGCAGGCGGAGGACGGGCACTTCCTGGAGGAGGGTCCCGTGGTCATGACATCCATGCAGGTGATCACACCCCTCCCTGCCTGGGCCATTCAAACAAATCCCAGGGACTCTGTGCGCTAAGACGGAGATTTCAGGCTCCCAATCTGTTCTTGGGCAGAATGAGAACAGGAAAGAGTTGAGGCTCGGTGCCAAGGATCACATCCCCGCCCAGGTCTAAACCACCTCACACTCTTCCTCATCCCCACATCAAGCAGTGGCCTGTCCTGTCCCTCCTCCCTCGGGCACTGAGTCCTCCCCAGCTTGCACACCCATCCCCACCGCGTCCCCTCACACCAGCATCCAGAAATGTCTTTCAAACACAGCCTGGCAGGTCTCTCCCCTGCTCAAACACCTGCTGTAGCTCACAGCTATCTTTGTCTGTATCACCTCCTAGGCCTCGCCCCACCACTCCTTTCTCAGTATTCACACTTAACCACTCATAGGCTCCTCCAACTCTCCTCCAAAAAGTACTTTTGCTGCCTTCTCTGCAAGCAACAGGCCAAATTATTATTATTACTATTTATTATTTTGAGATAGAGTTCCACTCTGTCACTCAGACTGGAAGGTAGTGGCATGATCTCAACTCACTGCAACCTCCATCTCCTGGGTTCAAGCGAGTCTTATGCCTCAGCCACCCGAGTAGCTGAGATTACAGGCATGTGCCACCAGATCCAGCTAATTTTTACATTTTTGTTTTAGTAGATGGGGTTTCACCATGTGGTCCAGGCTGGTCTCAAACTCCTGCCCTTAAGTGGTCTGCCTGCCTCGGCCTCCCAAAGTTCTGGGATTACAGACATGAGCCTCGGCTGGAGTGCAGTAGCACGACCTCGGCTCACTGCCTCTGCCTCCTGGGTTCAGCCTATTGTTACTATTTTTAGAGATAAGATCTTGCTCTGTTGCCCAGGCTGGAATGCAGTGGCACAATCATAGCTCATTACAGCCTCAAACTTCTGAGCTCAAGAGTCCCCTTGCCTTAGCCTCCTCAGTGGCTGGGACTAAAGGTGCAAACCACCATTCCTGGCTAATTTTTTTTTTTTTTGAGATGGAGTCTCGCTCTGTTGCCCAGGCTGGAGTGCAGTGGTGAAATCTCGGCTCACTGCAACCTCTGCCTCCTGGGTTCAAGCGATTCTCCTGCCTCAGCTTCCTGAGTAGCTGGGAGTACAGGCATGCACCACCACACTTGGCTAATTTTTGTAGTTTTAGTAGAGACAGGGTTTTGCCATGTTGCCCAGGCTAGTCTCGAACTCCTGACCTCAGGTGATCTGCCCGCCTTTGCCTCCCAAAGTACTGGGATTACAGGCATGAGCCATCACCTCTGACCCTGACATGACCTTCTTTTTTTTTTTTTTTTTTTTTTTTGAGACGGAGTCTTGCTCTGTCACCCAGGCTGGAGTACAGTAGCACGATCTCAGCTCACTGCAACCTCCGCCTCCTGGGTTCAAGCGATTCTTCTGCCTCAGCCTCCCGAGTAACTGGGACTGCAGGCAAGTCCACTATATCAGGTTACTTTTTGTATTTTTAGTAGAGACAGGGTTTCACCGTATTGGCCAGGCTGGTCTCGAACTCCTGACCTCATGATCTGCCCACCTCAGCCTCCCAACATGCTGGGATTACAGGCGTGAACCACCGCACCCAGAATTTATTTTTTTTTTTTTTGAAACAGAGTCTTGCTCTGTCACCTAGGCCAGAGTGAAGTGGTGAGATCTCGGCTCACTGCAACATCTGCCTCCCAGGTTCGAGTGATTTTCCTGCCTCAGCCTCCTGAGTAGCTGGGACTACAGGCGCCCGCCACCTCGCCCGGCTAGTTTTTTGTATTTTTTAGTAGAGACGGGGTTTCACCGTGTTAGCCAGGATGGTCTCGATCTCCTGACCTCGTGATCCGCCCGTCTCGGCCTCCCAAAGTGCTGGGATTACAGGCTTGAGCCACCGCGCCCGGCCAATTTTTTGTATTTTTTAGTAGCTATGGGGTTTCACCATGTTAGTCAGGATGGTCTCCATCTCCTGACCTCATGATCCACCCGTGTCGGCCTCCCAAAGTGCTGGGATTACAGACGTGAGCCACCGCGCCTGGCCGACATGACCTTCTTATAAGGGCACCAGTTATTAGACTTAGGGTCCACCCTAATCCAGTATGATCTCTTCTTAATTTTAATTACATCCTCAAAGACCCAGTTTCCAAATAAGATCACATCTTAGGCCAAGCATGAGCCACCGTGCCCGGCCGATAGCTTTTGACTGTAGGGCAGACCCCAGGGAGGCAAACCTCTCCTTTCTGTCTTCATCCCACCTCCACCATCATCCCGCCCAGAGCTGGGTACCTGGAAACTTCTCAGGGTCAGACAGGAGAGGCTGAGGAAGGCATCTCCAAGACGCTGAGGGGATCACAGGTTGTACTCTGCGTCCACAGGGTGGCTACCAAGGCTCCGAGGAGGATGTATCCCTCACAGCTCTCGTCCTGATAGCCCTGAATGAGGGAAAGGAGTTGTGCAACCAGAAGGTAGGACCCCAGAGAGGAGGGCAGGATCTGTATGGTCCTCTAGCCCCAGCATCTGGAAAGCTCCCACACCCTTATGTCCCCCTGGGTCCCTCTAACTTCTAGACTTCTTTCCTCTGATCATCTCCCTCTGGCCTCCTCCCTCTGACCCTCTAGAATTTGATGGCCAGCATCGAGAGAGCCCGTGGCTTCCTGGAGAGAAAACTTCCTGACATTCAGACAACCTTTGCCATAGCCATAACCTCCTACGCACTGGCCCTTGCCAACAGCTCCCAAGCCAACGACCGCCTGGACAGCTTTGCTAGCCCTAGTGAGTGTGGGATGCTTCTTAGTCAACCTCAGTCATGGAGTGGGGAGGGGGTGATCTCAAATCCAGCAATGTGTCATTCATCACTTAGTGTTTCCTGAGCATCCACTGTGTATCAACTCTTGAGCTCAGACCCTGTGAGGCCAATGTAAACAACACTGATAAGTTCCCTGCCCTCAAGGGTCCCACCATCCTTGGAAGAGACAATCGGAAGACAGACAGGTCACCATATAATTCCAAACTGAGGCTGGGGGCAGTGGCTCATGCCTGTAATCCCAGTCCTTTGGGAGGCCAAGGCGGGCAGATCACCTGAGGTCAGGAGTTTGAGACCAGCCTGGCCAACATGGTGAAACACTGTCTCTACTAAACACAAAAAAATTAGCCGGTCGTGCTGGTACATACCTGTAGTCCCAGTTACTCAGGAGGCTGAAGCAGGAAAATCACTTGAACCCGCGAGGTGGAGCTTGCAGTGAGCCAAGATAGCGCCACTGCACTCCAGCCTGGGCAACAGAGTGGAACTCCATCTCAAAAAAAAAAAAAAAAAAAAATCCCATGGTTGATCCTATCTCATCCCCAAGGGTCCATATCCCATCTTCTCCATTCCACAAATTAAAGAAAGTGGAACTAGGAAAATTTGCTTGCAGTGGGACTAGAGGGACCTGAAGGATTTTTTTTTTTTTTTTTTTTTTTTTTTTTTTTTGAGACAGAGTCTTGCTCTTGTCGCCCAGGCTGGAGTGCAATGGCATGATCTCAGCTCACTGCAACCTCCACCTCCCAGGTTCAAGTGATTCTCCTGCCTCAGCCTCCTGAGTAGCTGGGATTACAGGCACCCACCAGCACACCTGGCTAATTTTTTTGTAATTTTAGTAGAAACGGGGTTTCAACATGTTGGCCAGGCTGGTCTCGAACTCCTCAGGTGATCCACCTGGCTTGGCCTCCCAAAGTTCTGAGATTACAGGTGTAAGCCACCACGCCCAGCCAGGAACTTTTTCTGAAACTCAATTTCCCCATCAGAAAATAGATCCCATCTCCTAAGGTCGTTCTGAAAATTGGATGTCCGTGTTTCCTCAGCAAAGAGCTTCACATAAACTAGGTGATCAAGACTGGGCACGGTGGCTCACGCCTGTAATCCCAACACTTTGGGAGGTCGAGGTGAGAGAATGGCTTGAGCCAGGAGTTCAAAACCAACCTTGACAACATAATGAGAACTCCCCCACCCCCACTCCTCCATCTCTACAAAAATAAAAATAAAGTAGGTGATCAGTAAGATGGCAGATGAGAAAACTGGGCCAGATGACACAAGGAGAGGGCAGGTTACGGTGGGTGGGCCCAGCTCTGAGTGACAAGGTGGGCGTCCCTGTTTCTAGACAAAACCCACTGGCCGGTGGATGAGCAGAACCTCGGCTCCCTGTACACCATTGAGGCCACAGCATACGCGCTCATGCAGAAGCTGGAGATGCGCCGGTACAATGAGACGCACGCCATCGCCAAGTGGCTACTAGAGAAACGGGAGCTGGGAGGAGGCTTCGGGTCCACCCAGGTGACGGGGACCCCCGGGAGGTGAGGGCCAGAGTCGCTAGCCGAGATGCTGACGCGACTAGTCCAACGCTGGAGTGTGGGTGGCTGTCCGTGGTGCTGACACGCCGGCCGATGGTTTCTCGAGTGCTGTCTGTGGTGCTGATCCACGTTCCCCCATCTCCCCGCCCCATTCCAACACTCAGACCACGGTGGTGGCCCTTGAAGCTCTGACCCGCTTCCGCGAAGATGTCCCCTTCCAGGGCGTCCAGGATCTCCACGTCCAGGTCAGCGCCCCCAAGAAAGCCCTGAATGTGAATTGGCACATTGATCACAACAATGCCTACCAACAGCGGTCAGCAAAGGTATGTCACTAAGGGGCAGGCCAGAGTACACGCAGAAAAGACATTGAGATGAGGCGAAGTGTCATGTCCCTGCTGATCTCCCTCCTCAAGACACACCCCAAGATATCATAAGCGATGGAAATGTGGCTATACTGTCAATGTATTGATTCTTCTATTCCATCAACATTTCCTGAGCATCTACTATGCATCAAAGACTCTCCTAGGCATTGAGGTTATTTTATGAAAGATCCATGGTCCCTGCTCTTATGGCATCTAGAAGATTCCATAAGATCTAGAAGAAAATGGGCCAGGTGACGTGACTCACGCCTATAATCCCAGGACTTTGGGAGGCTGAGGTGTGTGGATCACCTGAGGTCAGGCGTTCGAGACCAGCCTGGTCAATGTAGTGAAACCCCATCTCTACTAAAAATACAAAAATTGGCCGGGCGCGGTGGCTCACGCCTGTAATCCCAGCACTTTGGGAGGCCGAGGCGGGCGGATCACAAGGTCAGGAGATCGAGACCACGGTGAAACCCCGTCTCTACTAAAAATACAAAAAATTAGCCGGGCGCAGTTGTGGGCGCCTGTAGTCCCAGCTACTCGGGAGGCTGAGGCAGGAGAATGGCGTGAACCCGGGAGGCGGAGCTTGCAGTGAGCCGAGATCGCGCCACTGCACTCCAGCCTGGGCGACAGAGCGAGACTCCGTCTCAAAAAAAAAAAAAAAAAAATAATAATAATAATAAAAATACAAAAATTACCTGGGCATGGTGGTGCGTGCCTGTAATCTCGGCTACTCAGGAGGCTGAGGCAGGAGAATCACTTGAACCCAGGAAGAGGAGGAAGTTGTAGTTACCTGGGATTGCACCTGGGTGGCAGAGTGAGACTCCATCTCAAAATAAAAATAAAAATAAATATAAAAAAAAATAAATAAATAAATGAAAAGAAATGACACCCTGGGCAACGTCGCGAGACTCCATCTCTACTAAAAAAGAAAAGAAGGAAAACAACTCATCCAAGGTCATGCATTGTTTAGTGGATGTCCCTGGATAAATAGTTGTCAAGATGAAGAAAGCAGAGGGAGGGGAAGAGTGTTTCTTTTTGTTGTTGTTGTTGTGGTGGTGGTGGTGGTGGTTGTTGTTGTTGTTGAGACAGAGTCTGACTCAGTCACCCAGGCTGGAGTGCAGTGGCATGATCTTGCCTCACTGAAACCTCCATCTCCTGTGTCAACCTCCCCAGTAGCTGAGATTACAGGCATGCACCATTCAGCTAATTTTTGTAGTTTTAGTAGAAATGGGGTTTCACCATGGTGGCCAGGCTGGTCTCGAAATCCTAGCCTCATGTGACCCACCTGCCTCGGCCTCCCAAATTGCTGGGATTACAGGCATGAGCCACCATGCCCAGTTAAGGAAGAGTGTTTCTGACATAGGGAACAGCACAGAGTGGAGACCCGGAGCCACTCAGGCACAGGAATGGTCAGAAGGGAGAACAGCAAATAAAGCAGGCTATTAGGAGGCTTGAAGGCTGGCAGAGCTCAGCAGAGGGCTGGGAGGCCATGGCAAGAATTAGGACTTGGTCCTATAGGCGATAAGATTTGATCTTATAGGCAATGAGATTTGAGTGACTGGCTGTGATTTTTTTCTTTCTTTTTCTTTTTTTTTTTTTTTTTTTTTTCCTTTTTTTTTTTTTTTTTTTTTTTTTTTTTTGTTATTTTTTGTTTTTTAGAGACAGGGTCCTACTCTGTTGCCCAGGCTGGAGTGCAGTGACACAAACATAGTTCATGGCAGACTCTAATTCTTGGGCTCGAGCAATCCTCCTGCTTTAGCCTCCTGAGTAGCTGGGACTAGACATGCACCAGCATGTCCGACTTAATTTTCAATTTTTTTTGTAGAGATGGGGTCTAGCCAAATTGCCCAGGTATGTTTTGAACTCCTGGGCTCAAGCAATCCTCCCCCTTTGGCTTCCCACATTGCTGGGATTACAGGCATGCCATTATGTTTGGTTTGGCTGTGAATTTTTAAAATTTTATTCTGGCTGATGCAAGAAGACTATAATGAGGAAAACAAGAGTAGCTGCAGATGAAGATAGAGATTAGATTGGTGGTTGCCAGAGGATAGGAAGTGCACGAAGAAAGGGAGGGATGAAAAGAAGTCGATTAATGGGTACAAGCATATGGTTCGATAGAAGAAATAAGACTGAGTGTTTGATAGATTCGTAGGGTGACTATAGTTTACAATAATCTATTGCATATTTCAAAATAGCTGGAAGAAAAGAATTAGCATAATTTTAGCATAAAGAAAAGACAAATATTTAAGGTGATGGATATCTGAGGTACACTGATCTGATCTTTACATATTATATGAATGCATTACATTATCACAGGTGCCTTGAAACTATGTACATCCATTAGGCATCAATTTTTTTTTTTTTTGAGATGGAGTCTCACTCTGTCGCCCAGGCTGGAGTGCAGTGGCACAGTCTCAGTTCACTGCAGGCTCTGCTTCCTGGGGTCAAGTGATTCTCCTGCCTCAGCCTCCTGAGTAGGTGGGATTACAGGCACCTGCCACCACCCTCAGCTAATTTTTGTATTTTTTAGTAGAGACGGGGTTTCACCATGTTGGCCAGGCTGCTCGAACTCCTGACCTCAGATGGTCCACCTGCCTTGGCCTCCCAAAGTGCTGGGATTACAGGCATGAGCCACTGCACCCAGCCCATTATGCATCAATTTTAAAAGACAAAGAAAAATAAAGAGAGGTGCAGAGGTGCCAGTGAGAAGGGGCTCATGGGAGCTCCGCACACAGAGAAACTTGGAAATGCTCCAAAGAGAACAGATTCCAGGGATGCACATTAGGACACAGCCTGAGCTGAGGCGTGCAGATAATCTGAGGTCAGGAGTTCAAGACCAGCCTGGCCAACATGGTGAAACCCCATCTCTACTAAAAATATCAAAATTAGCTGGGCGTGACAGCACAAACCTGTAGTCCCAACTACTCGGAAGGCTGAGGAAGGAGAATCACTTGAACCCAGGAGGCAGAAGTTGCAGTGAGCCGGGATCATGCCACTGCACTCCAGCCTGGGCAACAAAGCGAGTCTCTGTCTCAAAAAAAAAAAAAAAAAACACACAGCCTTAGGCTGGACTTGGTGGCTCATGCTTGTAATCCTAACACTCTGGGAGTCCAAGGTGGGTGGATCACTTGAGGTCAGGAGTTCAAGACCAGCATGGGCAACATAGTTAGATCCTGTTACTACAAAAAAATACAACAACAAAAAAAAAATTAGCTAGGTGTGGTGGCACACACCTGTAGTCCCAGCTACTTTGGAGGCTAAGACAGGAGGATCGCTTGAGACCAGGAGGCAGAGGTGCACCAAGGTGAGCCGAGGTCGCACCACTGCACTCCAGCCTGGGCTACAGACTGAGACCTGGTCTCAAAAACAAACAAACAAAACAGGCTGAATGAGCAGTTCCGGTTGATCTATGATAGTGTAGACACCACAAATGATCTCTGAAGAGGGAAAAGCAAAACCATCTGCGTGGAGAGAGATGGAAAATGAATCACCAGGTCCCAGGTTAGGGAATAACCGAGGCCCTGGTGAGTGTTTAGGCCTCACATCCCCCTACACTTGACCCTCACTTTGCTGCTTCCTCCATCCTTAAATCTTCCCCTTTGTTCTCTTCAGTTCCTTGCCCAGGATGACCTAGAGATCAAAGCCAGTGGCAACGGGAGAGGCACCATCTCGGTAGGTTTTGTATTCAACTGTATTAGTCTGTTCAGGCTGCCACAGCAAAATAGACTGGGTGGCTTATAAACAACAGAAATTGGCCCAGCATGGTGGCTCATGCCTGCAATCCCAGCATTTTGAGAGGCCCAGGCGGGAGAATCGCTTGAGTCCAGGAGTTCAAGATGCACTGGGGCAACAGAGTGAGACTCTGTCTCTACAAAAAATTGAAAAATTAGCTGGGCATGGTGGCACATGTCTATAGTCACAGCTACTCAAGAGGCTGAGGTGGAAGGATTGCTTGAGCCCAGGAGGTAGAAGTTGCAGTGAGTCGTGATCAAGACTTTGCATTCTCCCCTAAATGATAAAGTAAGATTCTATCTCAAAGGAAGGAAGGAAGAGAAAGAGAAGAAAGAAAAGAAAGGAAAGCAAGAAAGCAAGAAAGAAAGGCCAGGTGCAGTGGCTTGACTGGGCACGGTGGCTCAGGCCTGTAATCCCAGCAGTTTGCGAGGCCGAAGGGGGAGGATCACCTAAGGTCAGGAGTTCGAGACTAGCCTGGTCAATGTGGTGAAACCCTGTCTCTATAAAAATTACGAAAGTTAACCAAGCATGGTAGCGGGCACCTGTAGTACCAGCTACTCAGGAGGCTGAGGCAGGAGAATCAGTTGAACACAGGAGGCAAAGTTTGCAGTGAGCCAAGATTGAGCCATTGCACCCCAGTCTGGGTGACTAGAGCAAAACTCTGTCAGAAAGAAAGAAGAAAGCAAAGAAAGAAAGAGAGAGAGAGAGGAGGAGGAGGAGGAGGAGAAGAAGAAGGAGAAGAAGAAGGAGGAGGAGGAGGAGGACGAGGAAGGAAGGAAGGAAGGAAGGAAGGAAGGAAGGAAGGAAGGAAGAAAGAAAAAGACACACAAGTAAGAAAGGGGAAAGAAAGAGAGAGAGGGAGAAATTTATTGCTCACAGTTCTGGAAGATGGGAAGTCCAATATCAAGGCAAGGTACACTCTCTGTTTCAGGCTGGGCATGGTGGCTCACGCCTGTAATCCCATCACTTTGGGAGGCCAAGGCAGGCAGATCACAAGATCAGGAGATCGAGACCATCCTGGCTAACAGGGTGAAACCCCGTCTCTACTAAAAAGACAAAAAATTAGCCGGGCGTGGCGGTGTGCACCTATATTCCCAGCTGCTGGGGAGACTGAGGCAGGAGAATGGTGTGAACCTGGGAGGCAGAGCTTGCATTAAGCCGAGATCGCGCCACTGCACTCCAGCCTGGGCGACACAGCAAGACTCTGTGTCAAAAATAAATAAATAAATAAATAAATAAATAAATAAATAAATAAATAATATATTATACTGATATTATTATTTATTTATAACCTAAATAAATAAATATAGGCCAGTCGGTGTGATTCATGCCTGCAATCCCAGCACTTTGGGAGGCTGAGTGCTGGGATGATGTCCATGATTTTTTTTTTTTTTTGAGATGGAGTCTCGCTCTGTCACCCAGGCTGGAGTGCAGTGGCGCGATCTCAGCTCACTGCAATCTCTGCCTCCCAGGTTCAAGTGATTCTCTTGCCTCAGCTTCCTGAGTAGCTGGGACTACAGGTGCACAGCAGCATGCCCGGCAAATTTTTTGTATTTTTAGTAGAGACAGGGTTTCACCATATTGGCCAGGCTGGTCTCAAACTCCTGACCTGAAGTAATCTGACCGCCTTGACCTCCCAAAGTGCTGGGATTCCAGGCATGAGCCACCATGCCCGGCCTGACATCCATGACCTCTTCCAGCCCCATGACATATGCCTGGGGCTGTAACCCAGCAGTTTGGGACATATGACAGCTCTTTTGTGCACCAAAAGGTCGTCTGGTGTCGTGTTCCAGACAGTGGAGTCATGGCTAAATCTCTGCCTTTGTTATGTGACCCTGAGCAAGTCATACCTTTCTTCAAGCCTCTGTGAATGGGTTAAAATTAAATAAAATTCAAAATTCAGTTTCTCCATCGAACTAGCCACGTTTCAAGTGTTCGGTAGCCACGTGTGGCTAATGGCTGCCACATTGGACAATGCCAAATGGGACCATTTCCGTTACTGCATAAAGTTCTTTTACACAGAGCTGGTCTAGACTCCAGACACGGAAAGTCAAGGATTGGGGTACAGAGGAAAGGCAGTGCATGGGGAAGGGCTCTGACAGCCCCCTTTCCTGGCCTGGCAGATCCTGACCATGTACCACAAGTCCCCAGAGTCCTGGGAGGACAACTGCAACCTGTACCACCTGAATGTGACTCTCCACAGTGTCTTAGAAGGTAAGCCTGGTGTGGCTACAGGAGGAGCAAGCGTAGAGTTTTAGGAGAAGAAGTTGGAAAGGTGATGGGGGAAGATGGTGTAGGGACTTGTTAGCCACAGTGAGGACTTTGGCTTTTGTTCTGAGTAAGGTGGGGCATGGAAGGTTCCAAACAGAGGAGGGACGTGACCTAGCACAGGTTTGCACAGGCTCCCTCTGATCTGACCACTCTAGAAGGTGAGGGTGGGAGCCAGGTGACCAGGAAGGACGTGACTGCATTGGTCCTGCAGGAGATGACGGAGGCCAAGCCAGATTAGGGACTCTGGAGACTATCAGATATTAGTGGGCCAGGCACAGTGGCTCGTGCTTGCTATTCCAACACTTTGGGAGGCTGAGGCAGGAGGATCGCTTGAGCTCAGGAATTCAAGACCAGCCCGGGTAGCATAGTGAGACCCCATCTCTACAAAAAATTAGCTGGGCATGGTGATGCTTGCCTGTGGTTCCAGCTACTCAGGAAGTTGAGGTGGGAAGATCACTTGAGCCCAGGAGGTGGAGGCTGCAGTGAACCATGATTGCGCCATTGCACTCTAGCCTGGGCAACAGAGTGAGACCCTCTTTCAAAAGAAAAAAAAAAAACAGAGAAATAGTTGGATTCCACAGTTCCCAGCCTGGGGCACCAAGAAGGAGAGAGGACTATTGGGAGCTCACTGTGTGAGTAAGAGGAACAACCCTCACCAGTCCCATGAATTTTAGGGACTAAACATCGCCAAGGTTCTGGTTTTTGCTTCATTTCTTAATAATAATAACAATAATAATAATAGTTACAAAGCACCGATCAGGCACCATGCTGAGGGCTTTACTTGTATTAACTTATTTAATCCTCACAACAACCCTGTTGGGTTGGGAATATTATGATCCCCCCTTATGGATGAGTAAACTGAAGCACAGAGAAGTTAAGCAACTTGCTCAAAGTCACACAGCAGAGGCAGGATTTGAATCCAAGAAGCTGGCTCCAGAGACTGTGCACTTGGTCACTGTGCTCCCCAGCCTCTAAACTGCTGCCTTCTCTCTGCAGAAAATAAAAAGGGAGACGAGACCTTTCGGCTCAGGATGGAAACAAGGTCAGGGCACCAGGATCTTGAACTGGGCGGGAGGAAGCTCTCACTTTCTGGGACCCAGATTCCTTAGCGGCCTTCCTTGTGTACTGAGTGGACAGTGGGAACCAGCCAAGCTTGCCTCTCCATGTCTGTCCCCCATTCTGTCCCTGCCTCCTGCCATGTCTGCATGTCCTCAGATGACCGACAGGCTCTACCTCAGCTGACATGCTCCGTGACTCAGATGCCCGGAGCTGGCTCCAAGCCCTGAAGCTCTCCCCGTGGTTCTCATTTTCTCCAGACACCCCAGCCCCCACCCCAGTCCTGCCCTGTCCATACCTTCCTTGCCCAAGTTTGCTTCAGATAGAAACATTATTGGGCACCTACTCTGTGCCAGGCCCTGTTCTTGGAGCCAGGGACCCAGCTATGAGCAAGGCAGCCTCTCCCTGCCCTGGCGAAGCCCACAGTCTATCAGGAGAGACAGACAATCACCAAATTATCATACAGAACCAATATGAAATGGCAAATGTGATTTCATGTGGCAAAGGAGAGGTTTACAGAGCCATGGGAGGCAAATCAGAGAATGATCTGGGCCTGGCGTGGTGGCTCGTGCCTGTAATCCCAGCACTTTGGGAAGCCGAGAGGATCACTTGACCCCAGGAGTTTGAGGCCAGCCAGGGCAACACAGCAAGACCTCATCTCTTAAAAATAAATAAATAAATAAATAAATAATAAAAATTTAAAAATTAGCTAGCGGTGGGGGTGCATGTCTATAGTCTCAGCTACTCATGAGCCTGAGACAGGAGGATCACTTGAGCCCAGGAAGCTGAGGCTACAGTGAGCCATGATTGAACCACTGCGCTCCAGCCTGAGTGACCCTGTTTCAAAAAAAAAATGAATGATCTGGTGTGTGGGGTGTAGGTTGGGGAAGGCTTCCCAGAGGGAAGATACATCCCAGAGGGAAGATACATCCCAGAGGGAGTGATACATCAGCTGAGATGGAAAACACGAGAGGTGTTTCAGGATGAAGAGGCAGGAGCGAAGATTCCAGGCTGAGTGAACAGCATGTGCAAAGGCCCGATGGCAGGAGAGGGAACAAGGCTAACCGTGATCAAATGGAGGCCGAGGTGGGAGGAGGTGATGTGGAAGGGTGTCAGGATTGAGGCAAGGCATTTGGTCATTGAAGCAAGGAGGCAAGGTAGTCAGATTTCTGCTTGCTAAAGCTCTGTGTTGTGAGTGGCAAAGGGGACATGCGGAGACCTGGGAGGAGGCTACTGCACTAGTCCAAGCCAGAGACAATAGCAGTGGAGAGGATGGAGAGAGAGACAGGAGGACAGTGGGGGAAGACTGAGGCTGTGAATTTCCAGGTTCCAGAACAATCGAGAGGCCACAATGACCATCATGGAGGTCTCCCTGCTCACTGGCTTCTACCCCAACCAGGATGACCTCAAACAGGTAACGCAGACCCCACCTACAGGCTTCCTGAGCAGCCTTTCCATACTTCCCACATGGATGCAGGGCGGTGTCTACTCAAATCAAGGTTCCTGGGTTAATGCCCCATCGTCACTTCTGGGTGACTCCCTGCATGGCCTCAACCAAATATTTTCCCTGCTTGGGCCTCAGTTTCCTCTACTGTGAGGTTGACTGGACAAAGGCTGGAGCTCTAGGGCTAGGGGCCTTGGAGGCTGTCAGCCACCCTCCAGTCTCCACCCTCTGCCCCAGCTCACGAGTGATGTGGAGAGGTACGCCTTTCAGTACGAAACCAAGACAAGTACTAGCGACAGCACCGTTGTCCTCTACCTGGAAAAGGTGAGAGGGGCTGGGTGCCCTCCGCCAGAGATGTGTGGGCACCCCGGGGGCTGGAGAACCCAAGGTCGGTCCCCTGGGTGGTTTTGCAGAGAGCCAGGCCCTCTGAGATCAGCCCCTCCGGTTGCGATTCCTGTGGTCACATGGTCCGTGGTCATGGCCAACGCCAACAGCCAAGGCCACGAGGTCAGTGTCCCACGGTCAGTGGCCCTGGCTGGCTCAGATAGGACTCTGTTCTCTCCAGCTCTCCCATGAGAAAAACACAGTGCTGGGCTTTCGTGTTCACAGGATGCTGCAGGCGGAGTTCCTGCAGGCCGCCCTGGTCACTATCTACGACTACTACGAGCCTTGTAAGGAGGGGCCCCGTGCATGGGGATGAGGCCTGCAAAGGACAGGGCCAGGTGCCAGGCGATGAGAGACTGGGAATTGCCAAAAGGGAGCTGGGTCTGGGTGGACATAAGGGGCGTGGTCTTATTGGAGTGACCTTCGTGGGCGGGGACAGGAAGGAGACGGGGAGAAGTTGAAAGGGGACTGGGCGTGGCCTGCTGGGAATGGGTGGGGAAGGGGCAGGCTCTTTTGAGTGGGCGTGGCCTGTCGACAGAGGTGGCTGGCCAGGGCCCTTCAAAGTGAGGTTTGAAGTGAGGCAGGGCCAGGAAGAGGGGAAGGTCTGGGAGGACCTGGAAAGCACAGCCCAGTGACAAGGAGAGGCAGGAAGGAGCCTGGACTTTGGAGGATGGGGAAGACAAGGCCAGGGCCCAGAGCAGGTGAAGACCAGGCCAGGTAGGCACTGAACCCCCAGGAACACTGGCCCAAGACAACGCACCCCCCTCAACCCCTGCACCCTCCATTCACAGCCCGGAGGTGCAGCACTTTCTACAACCTGCCTACAGAGCAATCTTCCCTGCGAAAGATCTGCCACAAAGACGTCTGCAGATGTGCAGAGGGTGAGATGTGCCGAGGGTGAGCCCCATGCCGCCAGGCTGAGGCTGCCAGGTTGTGGGGGGTGGATCCAGGAGCCCTTCAAGCCTCCTCCTGGCTATAGTCTGGCCTGAGTTGAGACAGAAAGAGAAAGAGACAGAGACAAAGAGAGACAGAAAGAAGGCACAGAGAGACGAAGCTTGTCACACACACACTCGCACTGCCAAGGATCAAACGACATGGAGACAGAGAGAAAGACACAAAGAGACGACGACAGGAGAAATAGACAAGAAAGTGACCAAAAAGAGAGACAGACGCTGGGCATGGTGGCTTACACCTGTAATCCCAGCACTTTGGGAGAGGATGGCTTGAGGCCAGGAGTTCCAGATCAGCCTGCGCAACAGAGAGACCATCTCTACAAAAAAAAAAAAAAAAAAAAAAATTAGCCAGGAGTGGTGGTAAGTACCTGTAGCCCTAGCTACTTGGGCGGCTGAGGCAGGAGAATCACTTGAGCCCAGGAGTTGGAGGCTGTAGTGAGCTATGCTTGTGCCACTGCACTCCAGCCAGGGTGATACAACAAGACCTTCTCTCAAAAATAAATTTTAAAAAGCCGGGCTCAGTGGCTTACACCTGTAATCCCAGCATTTTGGGAGCCAAGGTGGGTGGATCACTTCAGGTCAGGAGTTCAAGACCGGCCTGGTCAACATGGTGAAATTCCATCTCTACTGAAAATACAAAACTTAGCTAAGCGTTGTGGTGCATGTCTGTAGTCCCAGCTACTTGGAAGACCGAGGCACGAGAATCGCTTGAACCTGGGAGGTGGAGGTTGCAGTGAGCTGAGATCATACCACTGCATTCCAGCCTGGGCAACAGAGCGAGACTCTGTCTCAAAAAAATAAATAAATAAATAGGTCAAGTATGATGGCTCACACCTGCTGTCCCAACACTTTGGGAGGCCAAAGTGAGAGGATTGCTTCGGCCTAGGAATTTGAGACCAGTCGGGGCAACATAGTGAGACTCTTCATCTCTTAAAAAATAATAATAGGCCGGGCGCGGTGGCTCAAGCCTGTAATCCCAACACTTTGGGAGGCCGAGTCGGGCGGATCACGAGGTCAGGAGATCGAGACCACCCTGGCTAACACGGTGAAACCCCGTCTCTACTAAAAAATACAAAAAACTAGCCGGGCGTGGTGGCGGCGCCTGTAGTCCCAGCTACTCGGGAGGCTGAGGCAGAAGAATGGCGTGAATCCGGGAGGCGGAGCTTGCAGTGAGCTGAGATCCGGCCACTGCACTCCAGCCTGGGCGGCAGAGCGAGACTCCGTCTCAAAAAAAAAAAAATAATAATAATAATAATAATGAGAGCGAGAGAAGGAAAAGAAAGGAAGGAGGAAGGAAAAAGAAAAAGAAAGAGAGAGAGAGACAGAGAGAGAGCCCCACAGACTAGAAGGGCCAGATCCAGAGACCCAGGCCTGGGGGCTGAAGGGAGGGAGGGTGGGGGGTTAATGGGAGGAAGTCCCCTGTCCCAGTGCAGCCAGAGCAGCCGCCCACCTGATCCTGCAGGACAGTGCCCATCCCTGCAGAAGCCCAGTGGCCAATTGAGGCAGGAGGAGCTCCAGACAACAGCATGTGAGGCAGGCGTGGATTTTGGTGAGTGTGGGGAGCCGCAGGGGACAGGCAGAGCCCACTTGCAGGCCGAATGCCAACACGACACCTTTCTGCCCTCCCCGTTCCCCAGTGTACAGGACAAAGCTGGAATCTGTGGAGGTCTCTGCCTCCAACCCTTACGTCTATTACAACATGCAGCTCGAAGACATCATTAAGAGTGGTATGTCCCAGGTGACAAAGGAAGAATCCCAGTGTGGGGTCACCCTGTGGGCCTACCCTGGGGGTCCCATTGTGTGGGAGGGTCAGACTTATGTGTGCGCACACACTGGGTTTTCTCCAGGCACAGATCCTGCCACACCCCTTGCCATGAAGAAATTCATCTCCCACGCCACCTGCCACGACTCCCTGGGGTTGCAAGAACAGGAATCGTACCTTATCATGGGCCAGACGTCAGACCTGTGGAGAATCAAATCTGAGTGCGTGAGGGGCTCCACCTGTCCTGGGAACTCAAGCCTGGGCCCTCTTCCTTACCCTCAACCCAGCCCTCAGTTCCACAATTTTTGCTGGAGGTTCCAAGTGATTCTCCTGCCTCAGCCTCTCAAGTAGTAGCTGGGACTACAGGTGTGCACCACCACGCCTGGCTAGTTTTTGTATTTTTAGTAGAGACGGTGTTTCATCATGTTGGCCAGGCTGGTCTCGAACTCCTGGCCTCAAGTGATCCGCCCACCTTGGCCTCCCAAAATCCTGGGGTTATGGCCATGAGCCACTGCACCCGGCCAGGGAAGCATTTACTAATTCCCAGTGATTTGGACTAAGAGGGTGGAAGACCAGAGAGGGCCTTTGGGTGGGGACACTACAGGCTAAGGCTCTGGCAGGCTGTCAGACAGGGCAGGGCAGGGAGGTTGCCATATCCCCAGGGTCGCCAGGCCCTCCTCACCTTCTTGCTTCTTGTAACCCACAGTTACAGCTACGTTCTGGGCAGGGAGACGTTCCTCATGCTTTGGCCAGCAGATGGAGATGCCAGCAAGAAAGAATTGCGGAAGCAACTGGACGAATTTTCGGAATATATGCGCACCCATGGCTGCGAGTCCTGAGCCTCCTCAGCTTTCAGGGAGGTGTCACCAAGCAGCTCTGGGCCACTGGGTTTAACCGCAAATAAAGAGCACAAGATATCACACCCAAACCCTGGACACTTGTCCCTGTTGCACCTTTCACCAGGGGACCTGCACAACCTGCTCTGGCATGACGTGGACCTGTCTCCTCCCTCCTCCCCCGCTACTTGGGTGGCTGAGGTGGGAGGCTCACTCGAGCCCAGGAGTTGGAGGCTGTAGTGAGCTATGCTCACTACATTTGGCTCCGTTCTGACCACACTGGCCTCCTTTGTATCCTTCCAGCATCCACCTCCGCGGGAAGATGATTCCCAGCTCTGGGCTTTTGCACCCACCATCCCTCTCCCAGGTGCACCCCTCCCCCTAAAGTCGGCTTAGCTTGAATCGTTCCCTTTTCTGGGCTCTGTTTAATTGTCACCTCTGGCATGGTGGCTCATGCCTGTAATCCCAGCACTTTGGGAGGCCAAGGTGGGTGGATGTTAAGTGGGTGTTTTCCCTGCCCCACAATGTCAGCTCCTTAAAGTCGGGGTTGTATCTGTCTTATTCGCTGTGGTATTCCCTGTTTTTACAGCAGGAGCTGGAACTCAGTAGGTGCTCAGGAAATGAGTGTTGACTCAGTGAATAGACGGATGGATGAATGAGTCAGTGAATAAATGGATGGCTGAGTTTGATGCCCACATTCTGAGCTTGGCCCTAATGGTTCACTTGCTGTGTAACTTCAAGCAGCTTATAGTGATGGAAGCTTTGTTTTGGTTTTGGTTTTGTTTTGTTTTGTTTTGTTTTGTTTTGTTTTTTGAGACAGAGTCTCGCTCTATCGCCCAGGCTGGAGTGCAGTGGTGCGATCTCAGCTCATTGCCACCTCTGCCTCCCAGGTTCAAGCAATTTTCCTGTCTCAGCCTCCTGAGTAGCTGGGACTACAGGTGCCCGCCAGCACGCCCGGCTAATTTTTTGTATTTTTAGTAAAGACGAGGTTTCACCGTGTTAGCCAGGATGGTCTCGATTTCCTGACCTCGTGATCCGCCCGCCTCAGCCTCCCCAAGTGCTGGGATTACAGGCGTGAGCCATCACACCCAGCCAGATTCTAGATTCTTAGATTCTTAGTACGGTTTTTTTTTTCTTTCTTTCTTTCCCTTTATTTTTTTTTTGACAGAGTCTCACTCTGTTGCCCAGGCCAGAGTACTGTGGTGTGATCTAGGCTCACTGCAACCTCTGTCTCCTGGGTCCAAGTGATTCTCGTGCCTCAGCCTCCCTAGTAGCTGGTATTGCAGGCATGCACCATGATGCCTGGATACTTTTTGTATTTTTGGTAGACACGGGGTTTTACCATGTTGGCCAGGCTGGTCTCGAACTCCTGACCTCAGGTGATCTGTCTGTCTTGGCCTCCCAGAGTACTGGGATTACGGGCATGACCCACTCAGCCGAGATTCTTTATCTGTGTCTTTGCTGTCTGTTTCCCCTACTGGGCTGGGAGCCCCAGGAGAGCAGGGAGGCTGCCTGTCTTAGCCACAGTTATAATCACAGACACATTCAGGGCCTGGCACATAATAGGTGCTCATTTTGCTGAATGAATGATTGAAGAAGTAAAAGAGAGGCCGGGCGCGGTGGCTCAAGCCTGTAATCCCAGCACTTTGGGAGGCCGAGACGGGCGGATCACGAGGTCAGGAGATCGAGACCATCCTGGCTAACACGGTGAAACCCCGTCTCTACTAAAAAATACAAAAAACTAGCCGGGCGAGGTGGCGGGCGCCTGTAGTCCCAGCTACTCAGGAGGCTGAGGCAGGAGAATGGCGTGAACCTGGGAGGCAGAGCTTTCAGTGAGCTGAGATCCAGCCACTGCACTCCAGCCTGGGTGACAGAGCGAGACTCCGTCTCAAAAAAAAAAAAAAAAAAAAAGCAAAAGAGAAAGGGAGTGAGAGAGAAGAAAGGGAGGGAGGGAAGAAAAGAAAGATAAAAGGATGGAGGGAGAGAGGGATGGAAGGAGGGAAGGAGGAAGGGAGAGAAGGAAGGAGGGAGAGAAGAGAAAAAGAGAGAGAAGGATAAAGGGAGGGAGGGGAGGGGAAGGAAGGGAGGTGATGGGGAAGACGGAAGGAGAAGGAAGAAAGAAGGGAAGGAAAGATGGCAGGCAAACTGGCTTATGGCCTGTTTCTGTACAGTCTTCAAGCTAAGAGTAGGGTTTTTTTGTTTTTTTGTTTTTTTTTTGAGACAAAGTCTTGCTCTTATCACCAAGGCTGGAGTGCAATGGGCGATCTCTGTTCACTGCAACCTCTACCTCCCAGGTTCAAGCAATTTTCCTGCCTCAGCCTCCCCAGTAGCTGTGATTACAGGTGCTCAACATCACACCCAGCTAATTTTTCTATTTTTAGTAAAGACAAGGTTTCGCCATGTTGGCCAGGCTGGTCTCCAGCTCCTGACCTCAGGCGATCTACCAGCCTTGGCCTCCCAAAGTGCTGGAATTACAGACGTGAGCCACCACACCTGGCCTTTTAAAATATATATATATTTTTTGAGACAGAGTTTCGCTCTTGTTACCCAGGCTGGAGTGCAATGGTGCACTCACCACAACCTCTGCCTCCTGGGTTCAAGCAATTCTCCTGCCTCAGCCTCCTGAGTAGCTGGGATTACAGGCATGTGCCACCACACCCAGGTAATTTTTTTGTTTGTTTTTTTTGTTTTTTGTTTTTTTGTTTGTTTGTTTGTTTTGAGACGGAGTCTTGCTCCTCGCCCAGGCTGGAGTGCAGTGGCGCGATCTCGGCTCACTGCAAGCTCCGCCTCCTGGGTTCACGCCATTCTCCCGCCTCAGCCTCCCGAGTAGATGGGACTACAGGCACCCGCCACCACACCCGGCTAATTTTTTGTATTTTTAGTAGAGACGGGATTTCACCATGTTAGCCAGGATGGTCTCGATCTCCTGACCTCGTGATCCGCCCATGTCGGCCTCCTAAAGTGCTGGGATTACAGGCATGAGCCACCGCGCCCAGCCAATTTTTTTGTATTTTTAGTAGAGACAGGGGTTCTCCATGTTGGTCAGGCTAGTCTCGAACTCCCGACCTCAGGTGATCCACCCTCCTCGGCCTCCCAAAGTGCTGGGATTACAGGCGTGAGTCACCGTGCCTGGCCTTAAAACATTTTTAAAGGATTGATTAACAACAACAACAACAACAATAGGCTGGACACGGTTGCTCCTGCCTGTAAGCCCAACACTTTGAGAGGATGAGGTAGGAGAATCCCTTGAGGCCAGGAGTTCATGATCTGCCTAGAAAAGAGCCAGGCGCGGTGGTGTGCACCTGTAGTCCCAACTACTTGGGAGGCTGAGGAGGGTGGATCACGCCACTGCACTCCAGTCTGGGTAACAGAGTGAGACTTGTCTCTAAAAATAAATAAAAACAAACAACAAAGAAGAATGTGCAACAGAGAACCTATGTGGCCTGAAAACCTAAAGTACTTATTATCTGGTCCTTTACAGAAAAAAAAAAAAAAAAATTGCCTACTCCTGAGTTAGGGCATTTGTTATCTATTCCTACAAAACAAATCACCACAGCTGGGCGCGGTGGCTCATGCCTGTAATCCCAGCACTTTGGGAGGCTGAGGCGGGCAGATCACCTGAGGTTGGGAGTTCGAGACCAGCCTGACCAACATGGCGAAACACCGACTCTACTAAAAATACGAAATAATTAGCCAGGTGTGGTGATGGGCGCCTGTAATCCCAGCTACTCGGGAGGCTGAGACGGGAGAATTCCTTGAACCTGGAAGGCGGAGGTTGCAGTAAGCCTAGATTGCACTACTGTACTCCAGCCTGGACAATAAAGCAAGACTCTGTCGAAAGGAAGGAAGGAAGGAAGGAAGGAAGGAAGGAAGGAAGGAAGGAAGGAAGGAAGGAAGGAAGGAAGGAAGGAAAGAAGGGCCGGTCGTGGTGACTCACACCTGTAATCCCAGCACTTTGGGAGGCCGAGGCGGGAGGATCACGAGGTCAGGAGATAGAGACCATCCTGTGAATGGTGAAAGCCTGTCTCTACTAAAAATACAAAAAATTAGCCAGGCGTGGTGGGCCTGTAGTCCCAGCTACTCGGGAGGCTGAGGCGGGAGAACGGTGTGAACCCTGGAGGCAGAGCTTGCAGTGAGCTGAGATCGTGCCACTACACTCCAGCCTGGGCAACAGAGTGAGACTCCGTCTCAAAAAAAAAAAAAAAAAGAAGGAAGGAAGGAAAAATGGGAAGCTCTGCCGCAAGCCTTTATCATGCACTTCTCCCCCAGAACCAGAACCTGCACATCCTGCATCCCCTATTCTTCAACATGGAAAACACTTGAGTAGCCACGGACAAAAATATGTAACGTTTCTTCCTGTGTGTACACAGGGACTTCCTCCTTCTGGATCAAGCACTTCTTAATGTGTAACTTTTTGCAGGAGGGGTCCAACACGCTCTGCTTTTGCAGTCAGAAAAGGAAAAAAAGGGCAGAATATCATGCTTAGAGGGGAGGGAATGCTATCGGCAAATTTAAAATTCCAAAATGTAGGCCAGGTGTGGTGGCTTACGCCTGTAATCCCAGCACTTCGGGCGTGGTGGCGGGCGCCTGTAGTCCCAGCTACTCGGAGGCTGAGGCAGGAGAATGGCGTGAACCTGGGAGGTGGAGCTTACACTGAGCCGAGATCGCACCACTGCACTGCACTCCAGCCTGGGCAACAGAGTGAGACTCCATCTCAAAAAAAAAAAAAAAAAAAAAAAAAAAAATCCAAAATGTAAAGTAGAAAGAGGACATTGTCTGGCCATCCCACATCCCAGAATTACAGGTCTGGTGTCTGCACCAACTGGCTTTTTTTTTTTTTTTTTTTTTTTTTGTTAAATGGAGTGTCACTCTGTCGCCCAGGCTGGAGTGCAGTGGCGTGATCTTGACTCACTGCAACCTCCGCCTCCAGGGTTCAAGTGATTCTTCTGCCTCACCCTCCTGAGTAGCTGGGACTAAAGGCCCGCACCACCACACCTGGCTAATTTTTGTATTTTTAGTAGAAACGGGGTTTCGCCATATTGGCCAGGCTGGTCTCAAACTCCTGACCTCGTGATCCCCCCGACTCAGCCTCCCAAAGTGCTGGGATTACAGGTGTGAGCCACCACACCTGGTCCCAACTGGCTTTTTTTCAGTACTTTCCCTCGGGGCCTTCTGGCCTTGGTTCTCCTCCAGAATGTAGGATCAATGATAAATGATGGATGTTTCTGCTGTCAGGAGCTGAGATGTGGCAGCGGCCCCTGGAGTAGAGTGAGGGACCGCTTCCCACAGGCCACGCCTTAGGAAAAGCAAGTTAAACCAAAGTGGTGGGTGTGGTGGCTCACACCTGTAGTCCCAGCACTTTGGGATGCTGACGTGGGAGGATCACTTGAGTCCAGGAGGTCAAGGCTGCAGTGAGCTATGATCACACAACTGCACCCCAGCTGGGTAACATGGCAAGTCCCCATTCCCCCCAAAAAGAAGAAAACAGCTATGCATCTTGGCTTATGCCTATAATCCCAGCACTTTGGGAGGCCGAGGCAGGCAGATCCCTTGAGGCCAGGAGTTTGAGACCACCCTGACCAACATGGCAAAACCCTGTCTCTACTAAAGATACAAAATTAACTGGGCATGGAGGCACATGCCTGTAATCCCAGCTACTACTCAGGAGGCTGAGGTATGAGAATCCCTTGAATCCAGGAGGCAGAAATAGCAGTGGTGTGAGATTGTGCCACTGTGCTCCAGCCGGGGCAACAGAGCAAGACTCTGTCTCAAAAAACAACAACAACAACAACAAAAAACACCAGAAAGAAAAGAGGGTGGGCTCAGTGGCTCACGCCGGTAATTCCAGCACTTTGGGAGGCCAAGGTGGGAGAATTGCCTGAGGTCAGGAGTTTGAGACCAGTCTGGCCAACATGGTGAAACCCCGCCTCTATTAAAAATATAAAAAATTGGCCAGGCGCGGTGGCTCACGCCTGTAATCCCAGCACTTTGGGAGGCTGAGGCGGGCGGATCACAAGGTCAGGAGCTCGAGACCATCCTGGCTAACATGGTGAAACCCTGTCACTACTGAAAAAATACAAAAAATTAGCCGGGCGCGGTGGCTCACGCCTGTAATCCCAGCTACTTGGGAGGCTGGGGCAGGGAATTGTTTGAACCAATAGGGTGGGGGTTGCAGTGAGCCGAGATTGCACCACTGCACTGCAGCCCGGACAACAGAGCAAGACTCTGTCTCAAAAAAAATAAAGAAGGAAAGGAAAGGAAGGGAAAGGGAAAGGGAAAAGGAAAAGAAAAGAAGAAAGGAAGGAAAGAAGGGAGGAGGGAGGGAGAGAGGGAGGGAGGGAGGGAGGGAGGGAGAGAGGGAGGGAGGGAGGGAGGGGAAGAGGGGGAGGAAGGAAGGAAGGAAGGAAGGGAGGGAGGAAGGAAGGAAGGAAGGAAGGAAAAAGGTTGGTTAAGGACTGTCTAGTTCCAAAGCATGCCCCCTTCATCTCCACAATTCTGAACCTAAATTCCAGCTTGAAGGAGTTTGCAGTCAGTTGGCCTGAGTTCAAATCCTGACTATACCACTTATAAACTGGGTATCCACATGATTTGCTTAATCTCTTGGAAGCTCAGTTTCTTCATCTGTAAGGGCCAATCATGCCTAAGCCAGAAGATCCTAAGGCCTAGGGCATCACCTGCAGAGAGCCCAACAGCCAGTGAGCCCCAGATATACTCAGGGAATTCATTTTAGCCATTATAATTTCTCCACTCACCACTCACCAAATTAATTTGAGCATAGCCCCACCAAACAGGTTCCTCAACTTTTGCACACAATGTATTCCTGGAAAAATGTAAGAAACTGATTTCACAAAACTCGAACAATAGATTTCTGTGCTGCAAAGGATGTTCCATTTACTCAGAACTACTCAAATTATAAAATTCCAAATTACTTCTCACCCATTAGGCGTCATTGTCAAAGATAGTGTCCAGGGTTTCAAACATGTTATTTAAAAAAATTAATTGGATTGGCCAGGTGCAGTGGCTCACACCTGTAATCCCAGCACTTTAGGAGGCTGAGATGGGTGGATCATGAGGTCAGGAGTTCGAGACCAGCCTGGCCAACATGGTGAAACTCTGTCTATACTAAAGATACAAAAAATTAGTTGGGCATGGCAGTGCGCACACCTGTAATTCCAGCTACACCAGAGGCTGAGCCAGGAGAATCGCTTGAACCCGGGAGGCCAAGGTTGCAGTGAGCAGAGAGCATGCAATTGCACTCCAGCCTGAGCGACAGAGCAACTCTGTCAAAAAAGAAAAGAAAAAAATAAAAGAAAAATTAATTGCATTTATCTTATTGGGTATTTTTTCTTTTTTTTTTTTTTTTTTTTTTTTTTTTTTTTTTTGAGACAGAGTCTTGCTCTGCCGCCCAGGCTGGAGTGCAGTGGCCGGATCTCAGCTCACTGCAGGCTCCGCCTCCCGGGTTCACGCAATTCTCCTGCCTCAGCCTCCCCAGTAGCTGGGACTACAGGCGCCGCCACCTCGCCCGGCTAGTTTTTTGTATTTTTTTAGTAGAGACGGGGTTTCACCGTGTTAGCCAGGGTGGTCTTGATCTCCTGACCTCGTGATCCGCCCGCCTCGGCCTCCCAAAGTGCTGGGATTACAGGCTTGAGCCACCGCGCCTGGCCGGGTATTTTTTCTCATTACAAAAATGATAGATTAGATGCTTGTTGCAAGAAAAATTCAAACCAGGTGCAGTGGCTCATGCCTGTAATCCCAGGACTTTGGGGGGCCAAGGAGGGAGGGTCACTTGAGCCCAGGAGATCGAGATCAGCCCAGGCAACAAAGTGAGACCCCGTCTCCACAAAAATAATAAAATTAGCTGACAGGATGGTGCACACCTATCATCACAGCTACTTGGGAGACTGAGGCAGGAGGATCACTCGAGTCCAGGAATTCAAGTGAGCTGTGATGATGACGCGGCACTCCAGCCTGGGTGGCACAGTGAGATTCTGCTCAAAAAAAAAAGGGGAGAAGAAGGAGGAGGAGGAGGAGGGGAGGAGGAGGAGGAGGGAGAAGAAGAAGGAGGAGAAGGAGAAGGTAAAGGAGATGGAGAAGGAGAAGATGACAGAGAATGAGAGACATGATTAATCCAGCATGCTTAATAGTTTAGTAGCAGATTTTTCCATTGTGTCCTTCCCAAAAGGTTTCACCAATGGATGCTGTCTCCAGTGATTTGGGAGACTTCTCATTGCCCTACAGCTTCTCCAGCTCTGAGCATTCCTGATCAATTTTTCATTTGACTCAACTGGAGTGACTAGATTGTGAAAAGCACACACACGCTCCAATGGTCTCCATCTCCTCCATAATATTTTGTTTTTGTTTTTGTTTTTGTTTTTGAGACGGAGTTTGGCTCGTGTTGCCCAGGCTGGAGTGCAATGGCACGATCTTGGCTCACTGCAACCTCCACCTCCTGGGTTCAAGCAATTCTCTTGCCTCAGCCTCCCGAGTAGCTGGAATTACAGGCATGCACCACCCTGCCCAGCTAATTTTGTATTTTTAGTAGAGACAGGGTTTCTCCATATTGGTCAGGCTGGTCTCAAACCCCCGACCTCAGATGATCCGCCCACCTTGGCCTCCCAAAGTGCTGGGATTATAGGTGTGAGGCAATTTTTTTTTTTTCCAGATGGAGTCTCTCTCTGTTGCCCAGGCTGGAGTGTAGTTGTGCGATCTTGGCTCGCTGCAACCTCCACCTCCCGGGTTCAAGTGATTCCCCCACCTCAGCCTCCTGAGTAGCTGGGACTATAGGCACGCACCACCATGCCTGGCTACTTTTTGTATTTTTAGTAGACAGGGTTTTGCCATGTTGGCCATGTTGGTTTCAAACTCTTGGCCTCAAGTGATCTGCCCTCCTGGGCCTCCCAAAGTGCTGGGATTATAGGTGTGAGCCACTGCACCCGGCCTTCCTCCATAATTGAACACACAGTCACCCAGCTTAAGCCTCCAAGGGTCTGGTTCCAGGTCAAGATTTGCTGTTTTTGCTATGTTTTATTTTATTTTTGTTTTTGTTTTTGAGACAGAGTCTTGCTTTGTCACCCAGGCTGGAGTGCAGTGGCATAATCTTGGCTCACTGCAACCTCCACTTGCTGGGTTCAAGTGATTCTCCTGCCTCAGCCTCCCAAATAGCTGGGATTACAGGCACCCACCACCACGCCCAGCTAATTTTTGTATTTTTAGTAGAGGCGAGGTTTCACCAGGTTAGCCAGGCTGGTCTCGAATTCCTGACCTCAGGTGATCCATGCACTTCGGCCTCGCAAAGTGCTGGGGTTACAAGAGTGAGCCACCACGCCCAACCGATGAGGTCTCACTATGTTGCACAGGATGGTCTTGAAATCCTGAGCTCAAGTGATCCTCCTGCCTTGGCCTCCCAAGTGCTGAGATTACAGGCATGAGCTGCTGTGCCCAGCCAATGAGCTTTTAATGTACACAATGTGGCAGAAGTGATGCTATGTGACTTTCAGGCTAGATCATAAAAAGATACAACTTCCACCTAGCTCTCAGCTCCTAGATGGTGTGCTCGGGAGGCCAGCTCCCATGCTGGGAGTACACTCATGCCACTCAAGTATACTGGGAGGAATCGAGGCATCCCGCCAATCATAGCACCCATCTGCATGCCCTGGGAGTGAGCCACCTTGGAAGCAGATTCGTCAGCCCCTGTCAAACCTCCCGATGACCGAAGCCGTGGCCAACTCCTTAACTGCAACCTTCTGAGAGGTCCTGAGCAAAAAGCAAAGCAAACAGCCCAGCAAAGCCATTTCTCAAGTCCTTAGCTACAAAGACTACATGAAATCATAAGGATTGACCAGGTGCAGTGACTCACGCCTGAAATCCCAGCATTTTGGGAGTCCAAGGCAGCAGGATCACTTGAGCCCAGGGGTTCAAGACCAGCCTGGGCAACACAGTGAGACCCACAGCTCTACAAAAAAGTATAAAAATTAGCCGGGCATGGTGGCACACACATGTAGTCCCAGCTACTCAGGAGGCTTAGGCAGAATTGCTTGAACCCAGGAAGCAGAGGTTGCAGTGAGTTGAAATCGTGTCACTGCACTGCAACCTAGGTGACAGAGCAAGACTCTGTCTCAAAACAAAAACAAAACAAGACAACAACAAAATAAACAAACAAACAAATTAGCCGGGTGTGGTGGCACACACCTGCAGTCCCAGCTATTCAGAAGGCCAAGGCGGGAGGATTGCTTGAGCTCGGGAGGTTGAGGCTGCAGTGGAGCTATGATTGTGCCACTGCACTCCATTCTGTCTCTTAAAAAAAAAGAAAAATGCCAGCTCTAACAGACCTTTGCTCTGCATATTCTGTGCTAAAAAAAAAAAAAAAAATCAAAAAACAAAACGCCTAGCAGATCTGATTTACGTCAGGGCTAGCTCAGACTCTTACCTGTTTCCTTCCCACTCAGTGCCCATCTCGGCCAGTGGATGGGACATAACTATGACCTCCCTCTGCGCTGGGCAAATAGATTAGTAACTGGCAACTATGACAGGAGATTCCCTCTAAACCTTCCCACTTCCTTCAGGATAAAATCCCAGGTCCTCTGTGCAGTCTCCAGCCCCCATCCCCGCCTAGAATTCCACCATTCAGCCACGAAGAATCATGAACTGCTTTTGTTTGCGAATATAGTAGTCTCCAGAGTGCAGTACATACACCCTATAAACAAAGTTTTGGGGTTTAACTGGAAAACACTAGAATATCTAGATTTGGGGGGGTTTATTGTTTTTTAGTTTTTTTTTTTTTTTAATAAGTTTTTTCTTTTCTTTCTTTCTTTCTTTTTTTTTTTTTTTTTTTTTTAAGAGACAAGGTCTTGCTATATTGCCCAGGCTGGTTTTGAACTCCTGGCCTCAAGTGATTCCCCACCTTGACCTCCCAAAGTGCTAGCATTACAGGTGTGAACCATCATACCCAGCTTCATTTATCTCTCTACATTTTTTCAAGTCACCCTGTCACCCATGCTGGAGTGCACTAGCATAAGCTCGTCTCACTGCCATGTCTCCCTCCTATATTCAAGCAATTCTGCTACCTCAGCCTCCCAAGAAGCTGGAATCACAGGCATGCACCACCATGCCCAGCTAATTTTTGTATTTTTGGTATGGATGGGGTTTCCCCATGTTGGCCAGGCTAGTCTCAAACTCCTGGCCTCAAGTGATCCGCCCGCTTCAGCCTCCCAAAGTGTTGGGATTACAGGCATGAGCCACCAAGCCCAGCCCTCATGTATATTTTTGAATCTGCAGTTTTCTGTTTTCTTTCTTTCTTTCTTTTTTTTTTTTTTTGAGACAGAGTTTCGCTCTTGTTGCCCAGGCTGGAGGGCAATGGCATGATTTTGGCTCACTGCAACTTCCATCTCCCAGGTTCAAGCAATTCTCCTGCCTCAGCCTCACAAGTAGCTGAGATTACAATTTTTTGTTTCCTAAAGAACATATATTTTGGCTGGGTACAGTGGCTCATGCCTGTAATCCCAGCACTTTGGAAGGCCAAAGCGGGAGGATCATGAGGTCACGGGTTCCAGACCACATGTAGTGGCCAACATAGTGAAACACTGTGTCTACTAAAAATACAAAAAATTAGTCAGTCATGGTGGCGGGCACCTGTAATCCCAGCTACTTGGGAGGCAAAGGCAGGAGAATCACTTGAACCTGGGAGGCAGAGGTTGCAGTGAGCCAAGATCATACCATTGCACTCCAGCCAGGCAACAATGTGAGACTCCGTCTCAAAAAAAAAAAAAGAATATATATTTCTGTAATAAAGATACTGTTATGTAACAATTTACAGAATATATTGATATAATTGTATTTGTATATAATTTAAATAATATCCTGGCTGGGCTCAGTGGCTCACACCTGTAATCCCAGCACTTTGGGAGGCAGAGGCGGGCGGATCACGAGGTCAAGAGTTCAAGACCAGCCTGACCAACATAGTGAAACCCCGTCTCTACCTAAAATACAAAAGTTAGCTAGGCGTAGTGGCGTGCACCTGTAATCCCAGCTACTTGGGAGGCTGGGGCAGCAGAATCGATTGAACCTGGGAGGCAGAGGTTGTAGTGAGACGAGATGGCACCACTGCATTCCTGGGCGACAGGGGGAGACTCTTCTCAAAAAAAAAAAAAAATACAAATACAAATAAATAAATTTTTTTAAAAAATCCATCTTTGAGGCCAGGAGTTTGAGACCAGCCTGTGCAACATAGTGAGACCCCGTCTCTACAAAAAAAAAAAAAAAAAAAAAAAATGAAAATTAACCAGGCATAGTGGCATATGCCAGTAATCCCAGATACTTAGGAGGCTGAGGTAGGAGGATTGTTTGAGTCCAGGAGTTCGAGGCTGCAGTGAGCCGTATTCAAACCACTGCATTCCAGCCTGGGCAACAGAGCAAAACCTTGTCTCAAAAGATAAATAAATAAATATCCATCTGGGGGTGTAATTTTAACAGTTTTACCTATAGAGGTGTGCAATGGAGAAAAAAATTTAGAGTCGTTGAACACAATGCTATTTTGCCCCTCAGAGAGTATCTGGCAGTCTCTGGAGACATTTTTTGTAGTCACAACAGGGAGAGTGAGGAGCCACTGGCATCTAGCAGGCAGTGGCCAGGGATGCTGTTAAATGTCCCCCAACACACAGGACAGTCCCCCACACAAAGAACCAGGCAGCCCAAAGTGTCAAGAGTGCTGGGCTTGAGAAGCCCTTGCCCGAAAGCCCCAGACTTAGTCTTGTTTTGGGGGCTCTGCACGGCTGCCTCAACTCCCCACTCTATTCGTCCCCGAGCTAAGACCTCCAATTTCAGTGACTGTACAAAGCATCCCCTTCTCCAATGAAGTAGCCATCTCTGTGTCCCCAGTCTGGGCCAGAGCCCCACCACCTAACGGCTCCCTGATGCGCCCTGTACTGGGTTAGAACTGTCCAGCCCACGGGGTTCTTAACCATTGCAGATTCCCTGGATCCCTGAGACAGCCGGATTCTACCGGGCAACGAGAGACCAAGAATCTGTGTTTTTCTCAAGCACCGCTCCCCGCAACCACACACACACTGCCTGCCCCTATCAAGGGCACACAGCAGGTGGCCCAGTGACTAGTTGAGTGCCTACTGCAAGCCAGGCGCTATTACGCGATCCACTCGGGAATCTTGGCACATACTCCACTCCATGGTGTAGACACCAGGATCCTCCCCATTTCACAGAGGGGTAAACTGAGGTTCAGAGAGGTGACCCTAGCTAGGACAGAGACTCAGGGCAGGAAAAGCGCCCAGGTCCTCATGAGCGCCAGATTCCGGGGGAAGGAGGGAGGACAGAGAGGAGGGTGATGAACTGGGGGAGCGCGCGCTGGGTGGGGGGGCGCGGGGCCTCGCCGCGGCCTTCCGATGCGGCCCCGCCCCCACGAGGGACGTGAAGACGCGGACCCCGCGCAGCGTGGGGACATGTGACCGACTGCAGAGGCCGCGCCGCCTCCCCCGCCCGAGGTCTGCGCGCTCCGCCGCAGGGTGCAGACCCGGGGCGCCCGCCTGGGTTTGGGGCGCAAGAGCAGAGGCGGAGCCAGGGCGGAGCCAGCGCGCCCGGTCCCCCCTGAATCGAAAGCGAAACAGGGGCTGGGGAGGAAGGGCGGAGCCGGCCCCGAGGCACCGCCCCCTGCCCTGCGCGGCTGCTGGACCGACGGGCGCGCCCAGGTAGGGGGGCGGCTGAACCGCGCAGTGCGGACCCTCGCGGGGACCTGCGCCGCCGCCACCATGTCTCAGGAAGGTGTGGAGGTAAGAGATGGCTACGGCTGGGCCGGGGGCAGACGCGACAGACTCCGAGGAGCGGCCGAGAGGCGCGGAGGGGGCTTCGCAGTTCGTGGGGACCCCCATCCTAGAACCCCAGATCCTTACCCCTGCCTGGCGCTCACCCCCCTTGAAAAGGAAAGTGACTCCCACGTTTCCCCAGAGCGAAATGAGGCCTCTCCGAGGAAAAGCGGGGGCTGCAGGGTCAAAGGTCAGAGGCCAGAGATAACCTGGCCGCCCCCCCACCTTAGGCTGGGACGCTCGCCTCAGTCCGCGCCCTCCCCCAGCGCCATGTGGGGACTTTGGCTTTTTCCAGGAAATGCCGTAGAGGGATGAAAGGGGGGGCGGCGGAGGCCAAAACCAAGGGTCAAGTTCGGGCCGGGAGAACGGTGCCTAGAGATGGGGGAGGGACGATCGCGCTTCCCCTTCGCCCACCGGAACCCCCCTGTCCCCATCCCAGCTGGAGAAGAGCGTCCGGCGCCTCCGGGAGAAGTTTCATGGGAAGGTATCCTCCAAGAAGGCGGGGGCTCTGATGAGGAAATTCGGCAGCGACCACACGGGAGTTGGGCGCTCCATCGTGTACGGTGAGGCTGCTGGGGTCCCGGGCCTGGTGCGGAGACCGCGCGTGGGAGCGCCGAGGGGGCGTGGTCTAGGGAGAGGCGTTGAGATCACCTCCCCCGGAGGTCCCAGCCTCGGGGAGGCTCTGCATCGCGGCTCTGGGTGGCCTGGAACTCCCACAGACCCTTCAAGGGCCCTTCTCTTATACGCACTCTCCCCCGCAGGGGTAAAGCAAAAAGATGGCCAAGAACTAAGTAACGATCTGGATGCCCAGGTAACCTGTCCCCTCCCCTCGCAAAGGACCGGGTCACGGGAGGGACAGCAAGAGGGGGGACCCGACCGGTTCATGGTGACTGACACTTCTCTGAAACAGGAGGGACCAGGCATTGTCGGTCCGTAACTCATCCCCCAATATCACTTTTTCACCTCTCTATCGTTTGTCCGGCCAGGGAGCCTGCAAACAGTAGGCGCTCATTATGCGCTGATTGTATTCAAAGGCGGACAGCCATGAAACTAGGCAATGAAAGGAGTCAGGATTATGGCCATCGTGGGGGGGCAGAGATCAGAGAAGACTTCCTGGAGGAGGAGGTACCAAGTCTTAAAGGATGGAGAGGAGTGAGCCCTGGGAGGGGAAAGGGAAAGAAAGGCAGGGGCCTTAGGGTGTGGGAGGGAATGGCATGAGCAAAGGCTGGGAGGTGGGGAAGGGTTGTTAGTGTCAGTCTCTAGAAAGGCTGGGATGAGCAGGGGATTGGGGAGGAGAGAGAGGGAGGGGAAGGGAATCCTTGTGTTGAATGAATGAATGAATGAATGAATGAATGAATGAATGGCTTTGAAGCACAGGTGCATCATGGCTACTTTGCTTCTTCGAAAGCTTTGGTGATGGGAACACTGTGGATTTCGCCTGCCTGAAAGGCTCAGTGTAGGGCTGTTACAGTATAATAGGCCTGGCGCCATGGCTCACGCCTGCGATCCCAACACTTTGGGAGGCTGAGGCGGGCGGATCACCTGAGGTCGGGAGTTCGAGACCAGCCTGACCAACATGGAGAAACCTGTCTCTACTAAAAAATACAAAATTAGCTGGGCATGGTGGCGCATGCCTGTAATCCCAGCTACTTGGGAGGCCGAGGCAGGAGAATCGCTTGAACCTGGAAGGCAGAGGTTGCAGTGAGCCAAGATCACGCCATTGCACTCCAGCCTGGGCAACAAGAGCGAAACTCTGTCTCAAAAAAAAAAAAAAAAGCCAGGCGCGGTGGCTCACGCCTGTAATCCCAGCATTTTGGGAGGCCAAAGCGGGCGGATCACGAGGTCAGGAGATTAAGACCATCCTGGCTAACATGGTGAAACCCCATCTCTACTAAAAATACAAAACAACAACAACAACAACAACAATTAGCCAGGCGTAGTGGCAGGCGCCTGTAGTCCCAGCTACTCAGGAGGCTGAGGCAGGAGAATGGCGTAAACCCGGGAGGCAGAGCTTGCAGTGAGCCAAGATCGCGCCACTGCACTCCAGCCTGGGCAACAGAGCAAGACTCCGTCTCAAAAACAAAACAAAAAACAAAAAAACCCAGAGGATAGTAAAATATGTATCATAGTCTACATTTATACATATAAAAGTATGATAAAAATGATAGCAGAGGGGCCGGGTGCGGTGGCTCACGCCTGTAATCCCAGCACTTTGGGAGGTTGAGGCGGGCAGATCACTTGAGGTCAGGAGCTCGAGATTAGCCTGGCCAACATAGTGAAACCCCGTCTCTACTAAAAATACAAAAAATTAACTGGGCGTGGTGGTGCATGCTTGTAATCCCAGCTACTTGGGAGGCTGAGGCAGAAGAATCACTTGAACCTGGGAGGTGGAGGTTGCAGTCAGCCGAGATCACGCCATTGCACTCCAGCCTGGGCGACAAGAGTGAAACTCCATCTCAAAAATATAATAATAACAATAGCAGAGGGTAGCATTCATTGAGTATTTCCCATATGGCAAGACTCCAGGAATTGATTTATTTCATCGCCACAGTGACCCCAGGAGACAGGTCCTGTTATTTATCCCCATTTCACAGACAAACTGAGGATGAAGTCACTTGCTAGGTTCACGAAGCAAGCAGGTGGCAGCTGCGATTTGAACCCTGGCCACCTGGAGTCAGAGTCTGGGCTCTAACATGCCTGTCAGTGGAAACCCAGGAGGCAGGGAGTGGCTTGTCCAAGTCCCCACAGCTGGAAGTGATAGAGCTGGGATTCGAACCCACATCTCTCAGTCCAGATCCCCACCACTTAGCCAAGCACAACATGGCCTCAAAGGGGCGATATTGTCACAACACCAACAAGCATGTGGCATTTGCAGGCAGGAAGTGAGTACGGGGGTCAGGCTGGCCTCACAGGCAAGCCCTCCCCTAAGCCTCAGTTTCCCCATCTGAGCAATAAGGTAACAGGTGTGCCCACCTCTCAGGGCTGCTATGAGGACAACTGAGGCCACACACCTGGCTCTCAATATGTGGGCAGTGCTCTGTGAGCTCCTGGCGAGCTAGGGGCACCCTATTCTCCTTGCGGCCGGGGCCCTCCCAACACAGCAAACAGGTGGAAAAGAGGCCTGAGCCCCATCCCAGTTTCTGCCCCTGCTATCTCCACCCAGGATCCACCAGAAGATATGAAACAGGACCGGGACATTCAGGTGAGTTGGTGGCTAGGGCTTGAGATGGGGAAGTGGGGAGGGGGACATCTGCAGGCACGGAAGGATGTCCATTAGGGCAGGAGGGGAGATATTCACTGGGGCAGGAGGAGGACTTGTCTGTAGGGAGAGGAGGGCTGATGCTTATGCTGGTGCAGAAGGGGTGACCCCCCTCCACCTCATCCCCACCTGCCCCATTCCACAGGCAGTGGCGACCTCCCTCCTGCCGCTGACAGAAGCCAACCTACGCATGTTTCAACGTGCCCAGGACGACCTTATCCCTGCTGTGGACCGGCAGTTTGCCTGCTCCTCCTGCGACCACGTCTGGTGGCGCCGCGTGCCCCAGAGGAAGGAGGTAGTGACCCACAACTTAACCTTGACTGTCCCGAACTCCACTCCTGACTCCCATCCTCAGTGACTGTACCTCTGACCTAAGGATTTCCATCACTGACCTCCAAACTCAGAGCTCAGCCTTCATCTTGATCCCAACCCCTGACCTTAAATGTGAGAAGTCCAATACCTCCTTACCCCAGAGCCTGACCCTTGACCCCACAATTGAACAGCTACTACAGAAATCAAACCTGGCCAGGCGCAGTGGCTCATGGCTGCAATCTCAGTGCTTTGGGAGGCTAAGTGGGGAGGACTGCTTGAACCTAGGAGTTTGAGACCAGCCTGGGTGACAGGGTGAGACCCTGGCTCCAAAAAAATTTTTGTTTTGAAGAGATGGGGTCTCGCCCTGTCGTCCAGGCTGGAGTACAGTGGCGGGATCATAGCTCACTGCAGCCTCCACCTCCTGGGCTCAGATGATCCTCCCCACTCAGCCTCCCAAGTAACTGAGACTACAGGCCTGCGCCACCACACTTGGCTAATTTTTGTATTTTGTGTGTGTGTGTGGAGATGGGGTTTTGCCATGTTGCCCAAGCTGGTCTCAAACTCCTGAGCTCAAGCAATCTACCGCCTCAGCCTCCCAAAGTGCTGGGATTACAGGCATGAGCCACTGCGTCTGGCAAAAAAATTGTTTTTAATTAGCTGGGAGTGGCGGTGTGTGCCTGTGGTCCCAACTACTCAGGAGGCTGAGGTGGGAGGATTGTTTGAGCCCAGGAGGTGGAGGCTGCAGTGAGTCATGATCACAACACTGTATTCCAGCCTGGATGACAGAGTGAGACTCTGTCTCTGAAAAAAGAAAGAAAGAAAGAAAAGAAACCAAATCTGACCTCAAAAACACAGCCCCAAATCTGGCCTCTGAATGTCCTGACCAGTAGTTCGCTTCTGGTCAATGCTTAACTAGTTCTTGCAAAAGAGGCAGGAAGCCAAGATGTGTAGTGTTTGCCAATTTCTGTGGTGTAAGTATTCCCACCATGGTCAATATGAGGCTACCCATGTGAAGTCACTGATTGAGTTGGGTTGCTCAAGCTGAGGCCAGCCACTGCAGCACACTTCTAGCCCTGACCCCAACCTCAGACACCTCTGACAATCCTTGGTCCCCTCTCTGCACGCCCCCCCCCACCACCACCAGGTATCCCGGTGCCGGAAATGCCGGAAGCGCTACGAGCCAGTGCCAGCTGACAAGATGTGGGGCCTGGCTGAGTTCCACTGCCCGAAGTGTCGGCACAACTTCCGGTGAGGGCGCTGACCCCCAGCTCCCCCTCAGCCCTGCCCCACCCCAGCCCTGCCCCTCCCTGCCCTGGCCCCACCCTGGCCCAGCCTCGCCCTCGGACCCTCACAGCCCTGCCCGCCCCCAGGGGCTGGGCACAGATGGGGTCCCCGTCCCCCTGCTACGGGTGCGGCTTCCCCGTGTATCCAACACGGATCCTCCCCCCGCGCTGGGACCGGGACCCGGATCGCCGCAGCACCCACACTCACTCCTGCTCGGCCGCCGACTGCTACAACCGGCGAGGTGAGGCTTTTCTCCTCCAACATCCTGGGCAGTCTTTGTCCCCTTCTGTGCCTTTAAGTCCCCAAATCTCCACTCAGTCCACTTCGTCTCCCACAGCAGCAGCCACTGCTTCTACGTGGCCTCCATGGCCCCCCAGTCTCCGTGGTCTTGCCCACGAGGCTCTGAGGTTTCACCCCAGTGGCCCATGCCTGAGGGTCTCCATGGCCTCTGCCCCCATGGTCTCTGGGTTTGGGGCCCCTGTTTTGTGCCCTGTAATCTCAGGTGACCCCCCATGTCCCCAGGTCTCCTGTATCTTCAACACCCCTGAATGTCCAGTTGTGCTGGTCCCCGTATATTGTGGCCTCAGCTCCTCCCTAGAGCCCCTCGTGGCCTCAGCCCCCTCCTGCCCAAACTCTCATGGGACCTGGAGTCCCATGTCTGCAGCACCTCTCCCTCCCTAGAGCCCCACGTGCCTGGGACATCCTGTGCTCACCCCAAGAGCCGGAAGCAGAACCACCTGCCCAAAGTGCTCCACCCCAGCAACCCTCACATTAGCAGTGGCTCCACTGTGGCCACCTGCTTGAGCCAGGGCGGCCTCCTGGAAGACCTGGACAACCTCATCCTGGAGGACCTGAAAGAGGAGGAGGAGGAAGAGGAAGAGGTGGAGGACGAGGAGGGCGGGCCCAGGGAGTGACCCCTGCCAGGTGCAGATACAAACCAGACACGGTCTGTGGCTACTTTGTGTTATTATAAGATATGAGCTCAAACCGAGATATGAATGACCTTGGGGAGCCATCTGGGGCCAAGATATTGACAGGGGGGGATTCCTGGGGCCCATTTTCAGCACCCAGGGTCACAGATCCACAGTGGGAGGTTCTGTGGGACACACTGGCACTGAGCCACAAAGAAGGTGTGGCCAGGACAACTTGAGTTCCTGCTGACCAATGTCCCCTGGGGCCTAGGGGACAGAGGAACAGAGAGTCACAGCTTCAGGGGCCGAATGAGCATGGCGGCCTTCCTGAGAGAGTATGCTCCACCACGAAACTCAGCCCAGTAGACACCATCCTGGTAGCGGCTTCGGTAGTGGCCGCCACGGTGCCACACACCGTTGAGGTTGGAGTGGGCACAGGCATGGTACCACCAGCCTCCCCGCTGGTACAGGGCACAGTTACCTGAGGGGAGAGAGAGAGTCCATGTCCTCTCACCAGAATAAAAGTCTCTACCTGCACCTCACAGTGCAAGGCTTTTGCCAGGTATCCCCTGGCCCCTCCCATTCTTATTTAATACAAGCCCTGATCTTCCATCTCCTCAGCAAAAAAATAGGAGCCCTGGCCCCCCAACTTTCTTCGGAGTAATAGCCTTAATTCCTTCCCTATCTCCTTACCAAAGTACGAGTCACACCTTTCCCACTTTTTCTGCAAACTAGGAGTCTACCACTCATTCCTTTATCAAAGAAAAGAAAATTACCTACTTCCTTTCTAGATAAGAGTACTAGCTCTCACCCTCTGCCCTTCACTTGAACAGGAGTCTTGATTCTTTTTTTGCCTCATCAGAGAAGGAATCTGGACTCCCCATACCCCCACCAGGATAAAAGTCCTGACCTTTGTTCTCTTGACAGAATAAAAGCTTGCTTATCCTACTACTTACCAGAGGGGCGTCTTACCTACCCTACCTCCTTTCATTCCCTCACCAGAACAGGAGTCCCACCTCCCCTATCCTTCCACCAGAATAAGAGTTCTCCTTACCAGAATAAGAGTCTCGGTCCCTATCCACGGTGCTGAAGGGCTTGTCATTGTGCCAGGAAAGAGAGTCTCCAGCATCACCATGGTACTGGCCAAGCCGCAGGCGGTAGTGGTCGCTCTCAGGTTCCAGGGAGAAGCCATCATAGTGGGCACGTGCTCCACGGCCCCCCCAGTCTTCCAGGAGAACCAGCAGCTCATGGTCCCCACGGCTGGTCAGCTGATACACGGGTTCAAGGCCCAGCCAGTATTCTCCGTCTGGCCGCCCAAAGCCCGCCTGGCAGGGCAGGAAAGTCAGGAAGCCAGAACAGGCTCCCTCCCCTTCCCTGTCTCTGCCCACCTGTGCCCACCTTATAGTGCTGCCAGGTAGTGAAGAAGTTGACTGAACCATCTTGCCTCCGCTGGATCACAGTCCAGCCTCCACCCTCCAGCTGCTGTTCACACCATGCTGACACCACATGCCGGCCCACTCGCAGTTCATACACTCCACTCTGTTCATGGCCTGCCTGGCGGGCCTCTGCACAATCCTGCCATGGGCCTGTGGGCACAGGGATATGTGGGAGGCACAGCCTGGGCTGACCAATCCCTTACTGGAGCAAGAGTCGAGATTCTCACAGGTCCCCTCACCAGAATAAGAGTCTTGCCTCTCCCACTTTTCTACCAGAGTCCTGCCTCTCCCATTTCCTCACCAGCATAAGAGGCCTGCCTCTCCCATTTCCTCACTAGAATTCGAGCCCCAATAGCCATTTCCTTACCTGAGTAAGAATCTGGGTCCCTTGTCTCTAACCAGAGGAAATGCCAAGCCTGGGGTTCTTTCTTTCTTTCTTTCTTTTTTTTGAGACAGAGTCTCGCTCTGTCGCCCAGGCTGGAGTGCAGTGGCGTGATCTTGGCTCACTGCAAGCTCTGCCTCCCAGGTTCACGCCATTCTCCTGTCTCAGCCTCCCGAGTAGCTGGGACCACAGGTGCCCGCCACCATGCCCAGATAATTTTTTGTATTTTTAGTAGAGACAGGGTTTCACCGTGTTAGCCAGGATGGTCTCGATCTCCTGACCTCATGATCTGCCTGCCTCGGCCTCCCAAAGTGTTCGGATTACAGGCATGAGCCACCGCGCCCGGCCAAGTCTGGGGTTCTTAAACCCTGGTTTTTATGGTCTCCTCACCAGAATATAAGTCCTGAATACGGTACTCTGAACCAGTTCAAACTCTTACCAAAGGTAGCAGTCCTAAATCTACAATCGCCTCACTAAAATAAGAGTCCCCCCTGTTCTATTTCTTGTTTCTCCTATTTTCACACCTTAGAAGTTTGGTCTTATTTTTTATTTATTTATTTATTTTTTTTGAGACGGAGTCTTGCTCTGTAGCCCGGGCTGGAGTGCAGTGGCCGGATCTCAGCTCACTGCAAGCTCCGCCTCCCGGGTTTGCACCATTCTCCTGCCTCAGCCTCCTGAGTAGCTGGGACTACAGGCGCCCGCCACCTCGCCCAGCTAGTTTTTTGTATTTTTAGTAGAGACGGGGTTTCACCGTGTTAGCCAGGATGGTCTCGATCTCCTGACCTCGTGATCCGCCCGTCTCGGCCTCCCAAAGTGCTGGGATTACAGGCTTGAGCCACCGCGCCCGGCCGTTTGGTCTTATTTTTAATCAGAATCATTTCTTCCGGTCCTCTCACGATAAGAGAAATATGCCACTAAAATCCTGACTCCTCAATTTGCCTCTACCCACAATTCCTCAGCCCTGCTGTCGACTTACCCACAGGCTTGGTGGGGACAGCAGGTTGACCTGCAGGGATGGGAGAACCCAGGGGCTCCTGCTGTCTCTGGGTCTGGTCTCTCTGGGGCTCTGGGACTGGGTCCAGCATCCTACTGGTGTCATTGGTGCTACCCACAAGACGGACCGGAACCACAGGCACCAGTGGGGGTGGTGGCAGGACCTGGGGTGACGGAGAAAGGTGTTATTGCACTAACCCTCAGGCCAGGAGGCCTGGTCTCAGGGGCAGAGATGGTGGATAAATCTCCCAGCTCCCAAATGACCTGGACATCTGGCAGTGGGGGTATCCCAGCCCCAGGAATAATCCTCCCCCAAAGCTAAACAACTTGGCTTTAAAGTGCAGACAGGCTGTGTACAACGGCCCACGCCTGTAATCCCAGTACTTTGGGAGGCCGAGGCGGGCAGATCACCTGAGGTCAGTAGTTCGAGACCAGCCTGACCAACATGGTGAAACCCTGTCTCTACTAAAAGTACAAAAAAAAATTAACTGAGTGTGGAGGCTCACGCCTGTAATGCCAGCCACTCAGAAGGTTGAGGTAGGAGGATCGCTTGAACCTGGGAAGTGGAGGCTGCAGTGAGCCAAGATCACACCACTGCACTCCAGCCTGGGAGACAGAGCAAGACTCTATCTCAAAAATAAAATTAAAAAAATAAAGTGCAGACAGAGCTGGGCTTAAATACCGGTTCTTGGTCCTCATGGCTTAATTGATCTGTGCCCCAGCCTCCTTCTCTGTAAAGTAGGCATAATAAGAACACATCCAACAGTATCTTAACTTACTGACTCCTCTCACCAACCCTGTAAGGTAGGGACTGTCACAGAGCAACATTCTCTTATCCCAAACCCAGACCCGGACACGTTCCAGAATTCAGAATAACACGGCTGGATTTAGACACAGTGACATAGGGAGGATTATGTATATGCATGTGCGTACAGAATATACATAACACTCCTAAAGGGGTTTTTGGTCTTTACGTGATAATGATATGCTTAATTATAGGATCCTATGACTATTCACATTAAGTGGATAAGTAAAGGCTATAAATAGCCAGCAGTCACTTTTTGACCCAAATAAGTTACCAGAAGGGGCGAGTAGCAATCCGGCTTTCAGGGTTTTGCGGATCTCGGAACTGTGGATTGGGGTTGCAAAACGCCCATTTCACAGACGATGCTGCTATCCGGGTAGGCTGCGAGGTTACCTGCTGCTGCCCGCCCGCGCCTCCCGGGCACAGGCGCTCCAGGCGGGTGATGAGACTGCTCTGCTGGGTGACAAGCTGCGCCAGCTCGCGGAACTTGACGTCCAGCTGGTGGAAGCGGGCGGCGGCGCGCTGAGCCTCGGCGGACGCGTTGAGCACGCGCTCCCCGAGCAGCGCCAGCGCCGCGGCAGGCTCCGCCCCCGGATCCGCCCCCGGGCCCGCCCCGGGCCCCGCCTCGTGCTGCAGCTGCGCGCGCAACTGGCCCAGGCGCGCGCTCAGGCCGCGGCTTTCCTTGCGCAGCGCGCGCACCTCGCCGGCCACGGCGCCGTCGGCCGCCGCCAGCCTCTGCAGCTCGCGCAACAGCTCCTCGTGGCGGCCAACGCGCATGCGCAGCGCCGCCAGCTCGCTGGCGTTGGCGGCTTCGGGCGCCTCCCGCGTGGACGCTGGGCCGCTCCAGCACACTGCCCCCGTGAACTTCTGCGGCGGCAGCACGAAGGTGTAGGTGCAGCGCGGGGCACCCTCCCGCGCCCACGACGCGCCCAGCAGGAGCAGCAGTTGCAGCGCACGCAGCCAGGGCCTCCCCATGGCGGCGGACCTGCAGGCAGAAGAGGAACGGGAGGAAGACGGGGTGCTGGGGCCCGGCCATACCCCTCTGCTTCCACGCGGGGATGCGCGCGTCTACACCCGCGGTGTCCCGGGCCCATGATTCCCATCCCCATCTCATTCCACCCGCGGCTGGAGGGCCCCAGGGTGATCCCACTCTGGCTTCAACACCGAGCTCCTGGCGTCCCCCGAGATAACGCATCTCACGCATTCATTCAAGCGAGGCCGGACGCGGTGGCTCACGCCTGCAAACTCAGCACTTTGGGAGGTCGAGGCGAGAGGATCGCTTGAGACCAGGAGTTCGAGACCAGCCTGGGCAACATGAGGAGACCCCCCCCCCATCGCTACAAAAAATTAAAAATTAGCCGGACGTGGTGGTGCACACCTCTGGTACCAGCTATTCGGGAGGCTGAGGCAGGACGATCACTTGAGCCCAGGAGTTCAAGGCTGCAGTGAGCCATGATCGCTCCCATGCACTCCAGCCTGGGCAACAAAGTGATACCCCATCTCAAAAATAAATAAATAAATAAAAACAAGCCTGATGTGGCAGTTCAGGCCGGTAATTCCAGCACTTTGGGAGGCCGAGGTGGGCTGATCGCTTGAGCCTAGGAGTTGGAGACCAGTCTAGACAACACAGAGAGACCCTGTCTATACAAAAAATACAAAAATTAGCTAGGCATGGTGGCAAGGGCTTGTCATCCCAAGATCGCCTGCACCCAGGAGTTCCAGGCTGCAGTGAGCTGTGATCATGCCACTGCACTCCAGCTTGGGCGACAGAGCGACTCTGTCTTAAAAAAAAAAAAAGTCACTAGGTACTATGCACAAATGTGTGCCAGCCCCCTTTCTAGGCACTGGGAATACATTTAGGAACAAAACAGACAAAAATCCCTCCCCCAGTGGCAAAACAAAACAAAAAAAACATACTGTATAGGATGAATAAATAGAGTATATTAGACAATGTTAAGTGCTAAAAATAATAGTAGGACTGGTGAGGCAGCTGAGGCCTGCGTTAAGGCGGGAAGACTGCTTGAGGCCATGAATTCAAGACCACACTCCAGACAGGGCAATGTATCCAGATCCTGTCTCTACAAAAAAAAAAAAAAAGTAACTGCAAGTGCACAGAACCACATCTGGCTAATGTTTAAATTTTCTGTAGAGTCAGGGTCTCACTATGTTGCCCAGGCTGGTCTCCCCTGGCCTCAAGTGATCCACCTCTGCCTCCCAAAATGCTGAGATTACAGGTGTGACCCACCATGCCCTGCTAATTTTTAAAATATTTTGTACATCTGGGCTCAGTGGCTCACACCTGTAATCCCAGCTCCTTGGGAGGCAGAGGAGGGAGGATCAACTGAGGCCAGGAGTTTGAAGCTGCAGTGAGCTATGATCGCAGCATTGCACTCCAGCCTGGGGACAACAGAGCAAACTCTGTCTCTTAAAACAAAACAATAACAACAGCAAACTAGGTAAAGAACATGGAGGTCTGTGCAGGGGCAGCATGAGAGGAGGGGTTGCCTAAAGGGAAAGCCTGGTGGAGGAGGAGGTCTAAGCGCAACAGCTCTGAGACTGGACCCTGCCTGATGTATTAAAGCAACCTGGGAGAGGTTAAAGCAAAAGCAAAGGAAGGCCGAGTGCTGTGGCTCACGTCTGTAATCCCAGCAGTTTGGGAGGCCAAGGCGGATGGATCACCTGAGGTCAGGAACTCGAGACCAGCATGACCAACACAGTGAAACCCTGTCTCTACTGAAAATACAAAATTAGCTGGGTGTGGGGATACAGGCCTGTAATCTCAGCTACTTGGGAGGCTGAGGCAGGAGAATCACTTGAACCTGGGAGGTGGAGGTTGCAGTGTGCGGAGATAGCACCACTGCACTCCAGCCTGGGCAACAAGAGCAAAACTGTCTCAAAAAAAAAAAAAAAAAAAAAAAAAAAAGCAAAGGGAGCAGGGTGCAAGGAGGTGAGATGGGTCTCATCTGTTGGATATTGGAAACCCCAACTTCCACATCCTCAGACAAAACCCCAGCAGATCCAACCCATCTAAGCAGATCTAATCCATCAGCCAGACCTGTCTGCTCTTCTGTTTAGATCCTGAATTCCTCCACGTCCCTGGTGCTCCCCGCTGCCCGGAGACCCTCCCTGAATTCCCAGCTCAAGACACCATCTGGATGACAGCAGCTGCCTCCCTGCTCTCTGGATTTCCATCCTCAACCCCAGGTCTAGTCTCCCCAACAGCAGCCAGAGGGCGCCTGTGAACATCCGAGTCAGTTCACATCCCTCCCTCCCTCCTCTGCCCTGAATCTTCCTTGGCTCCCACCTCCTTTAGAGGAAAAGCCCAAATCCACCCACCGTCCATAAAAACTTGCGCTATCTGCCATATCCCCTCCTGCCCTCACCTCCTCCCATGCACTTCCTCACACGAAGCAAGCAGCCTGGAACATTGTTCACAATTTAACATCATTCCCTTCCTGTCCTTATTCAAGTCTCAGCAGCCCTCCTTGATCAGCAGATTTAGGGTTTTCCCTCCATATACAGCGCTCGCTCTCTCGCTCTCTCTCTCTCTCTTTCCCCGCCCCCCACCCCCTCTTTTTTTTTTTTCTTTTTTTTTTTTAGACGGAGTTTTGCTCTGCAGTCTCAGCTCACTGCAACCTCCGCCTCCTGGGTTCAAGCGATTCTCATGCCTCAGCCTCCCAAGTAGCTGGGATTACAGGCATGCTCCACCACACCCAGCTAATTTTTGTATTTTTAGTAGAGACAGGGTACCTGGCCAACATGGTGAAATCCCGTCTCTACTAAAAATACAATTAGCTGGGCATGGTGGCATGGGCCTGTAATCTCAACTACTCGGGAGGCTGAGGCAGAAGAATGGCTTGAACCTGGGAGGCAGAGGTGGCAGTGAGCTGAGACCATGCTACTGCCTTCTAGCCTGGGCAATCCAGTGAAACTCCATCTCAAAAAAAAGAAAAAAAAAAAAAGACAGAGTCTTGCTCTGTTGCCCAGGCTAGAGTGCAGTGGAGCAATCATAGCTCACTGCAGCCTCCAACTCCTGCGCTCAAGTGGTCCTCCTGCCTCAGCCTCCTGAGTAGTTGTAACTATAGGTGCACACCACCATGCCCAGCTACTTTTTTGTAGGGAGGGGGTCTCACTATGTTGCCCAGGCTAGTCTCAAACTCCTGGGCTCAAGTGATCCTCCCACCTTGGGCTCCCAAAGTGCGGAAATTACAGGTGTAAGCGACCACACTGGGCCTAAACCTACACTTCCTGATGCCTGTACAAGCACATATCCTGAGGGTCTCCACCTCACACACACATTGCCGCATTCATGCATTCAACCACAGGCGCCTTGAGTGCCTATCGTGTGCCAGGTGCTGTTTTAGGCAATGAGGACACAACCTTAAACCAAACAGACAAAATTCCTGCCCTTACAAAGCTGACATTCAAGTTGGTAGAACAGAGAAATAAGTCAAACAGTCGCCAGGTAGGTCAGAGGGCAATCGTACTTAGGAGAAAAATGGAACAGGAAAGGGGGTGACAGTCCTGGGGCTGGGGGACATTTAACAGAGAAGTCAGGACTGGGGGTGGTAGCTCACGCCCACAATCCCAGCACTTTTGGGAGATCGAGGTGCCTGTAATCCTAGCACTTTGGGACGCTGAGGCGGGAGGATCACTTGAGGCCAGGAGTTTGAAACCAGCTTGGCTAACGTGGCGAAACCCTGTCTCTACTGAAAATACAAAAATTAGCCAGGTATAGTGGCGCACGCCTGTAGTCTCAGCTACTCAGGAGGCTGAGGCACAAGAATCACTTGAACCCGGAAGGCAGAGGTTGCAGTGAGCCATGATTGTGCCACTGCAGTCCAGCCTGGGCAACAGAGCGAGACTCTGTCTCAAAAATAAATAAATAAATAAATAAAAGGAGTCAGGAAAGGCCTCACAGAAGACGTGACACTTGACTGGACACAGTGCCTCACGCCTGTAATTTCAGCTCTTTGGGAGGCCAAGGCAGGAGGATCACTTGAGCCCAGGAGTTTGAGACCAGCCTGGCCAACATGGTGAAAGCCCATTTCTACTAAATATAAAAATTAAAATAAAATAAAGAATGACACTTTTGCAAAGACCTGAAGGAAGAGAGAGAAGAGGAAGAGCATTTCAGGCAGAGGGAACAGCAGGTGCAAAGGCCCTGAGGTTGCACCCAAGAAATGGCAGAAAGGGGCCAGGCATGGTGGCTCATGCCTGTAATCCCAGCATTTTGGGAGGCTGAGGCGGGAAGATCACCTGAGGTCAGGAGTTCAAGACCAGCCTGACCAACATGGTGAAACCCCGTGTCTACTAAAAATACAAAAATTAGCCAGGCATGGTAATGCATGCCTGTAATCCCAGCTACTACTCAGGAGGCTGAGGTGGGAGAATCGCTTGAACTCAGGAGGCAGAGGTTGCAGTGAGCTGAGATCATGCCATTGCACTCCAGCCTGGGCTACAGAGTAAGTCTAAAAAAATAAAAAATAAAAAAATAATAAAAAAGACCGGGTGTGGTGGCTCACGCCTGTAATCCTAGCCCTTTGGAAGGCTGAGGCGGGTGGTTCACGAGGTCAGGAGATCAAGACCATCCTGGCTAACACGGTGAAACCCTGTCTCTACTAAAAATACAAAAAAAAAAAAAAATTATCCGGGCATGGTGGTGGGCGCCTGTAGTCCCAGCTACTCGGGAGGCTGAGGCAAGAGAATGGCGTGAACCCGGGAGGCAGAGCTTGCAGTGAGCCGAGATTGTGCCACTGCACTCCAGCCTGGGCAACAGGGCGAGACTGTCTCAAAAAAAAAAAAAAAAAAAAAAAAAAGGAAATGGCAGAAAGGTCTACAAGGCCGGAACAGAGAGAGTAAAAGAGGGGGGAAGCAGGAGGAGGGAAGACGTGACAGGGCAAAGGGTGAAGGGTCCTGTGGGCCCGGAGGAGGACTTGGGTTTTACTCTGAGTCAGCTGGGAACCATGGAGGGTCTGGGCTGGAGATGGCCACATTTACTTCTGGACTCAGACACCAAGCAGGGGCTCACAAGAGTCCGGGGAGGGGGGTCCTCTCTTTGTCCCCTGATCACTGACACACCCCCACCCCCCACAACAGGGACTGACCAACCCCCCTGGAACTGGGACGTGTGTATAATACCCACTGCCTTTCACACTGTGAGCCTGGGGTGGCGGGGTGGCCTGGGGGCCCCTAAGCCAAGCTGTGGTCGGAGTTTCCCCACAGTGAGAATCAGCCTCTACCTACCTTCCCACCCTCTCACCTCTCGCGCCCAAGACCCTGAATCCAGCGAAGCTCACAGAACACACAAGAAGTCCAAGGAAGAGCCGAGGGTCCAGTGGGGCCTCTGAGCTAGAGAAGGAGAGAGGGTGGTGGGACAGGAGAGAGGAGGCTTAGTAACCACTCCCCAGCCCCCAGAGCCTGGGAGTGGAGCTGGGATGCTGGGCCCAGGAGCCCAAACTATAAATATTTAGCTTTTCCCGAATGAGAAATGAGACAGAATTGCCAGACCCCCCTGCCCAGGCCACCAGAGCCTGATAACACAGGTCAGTGTCCTGGACATCCCTCCCCTTCCCCCCCATCCTCCACTGCAGAGCCGAGAGTGTGGGAGCTGCAGGCCCCGGGGCAGCCAGGCAGGATCCCAGCCCCAGACATGCACACACCACACCCAGAACAAGGAACATCACTGGGGACTCACTGTGTGTAGGGCTTGGTTCTAAACTCTCCACACCTTTTATGTATTTGATCCTCACAACCTGAGCTGGATTCTGTATGTACCCTCATTTTACAGCAGGGAAAACTGAGGCTCAGAGAGGGTAAGCGACTTGCCTGCAGTCACACAGCCAAAAAGAGACCAGGACGGGAGCCATTCGAGGTAGCCTGACTCAGAAACTCACACATGTACACCACAGCAGTCACACACATATGGGCACATAACAGAGCGGACACAAAGACACACACACACTCGCATGCACGCACACATTAACACCCAGCAAAAGTCTGGGTGCAGTGGCTCATGCCCGAAATGCCAGCACTTTGGGAGGCCGAGGTGGGTGGATTACCTGAGGTTAGGAGTTTGAAACCATCCTGGCCAACATGGTGAAACCTCGCCTCTACTAAAAATACAAAAATTAGCTGGGCATGGTGGTGTGCGCCAGTAATCCCAACTACTCCGGAGGCTGAGGCAGGAGAGTCGCTTGAAGCTGGGAGGCGGAGGTTGCAGTGAGCCAAGATAGAGCAACTGCACACACTCCAGCCTGGGCGACAAGACTGAAACTCCATCTCAAAATAATAATAAATGATGATAATAAATTGAAGAATTAATAAATTAAAATAAAAAATAAATATAAAAGACAGCTGGAAATTTTTAAATTGTGGTAGAAGTAATATATTCTTAAAGTGAAAACCTTAGCTCAGTTACATGTGATTTATGTTTTCTGGATTAATCTGGATTGTGTAATTATAAATAAAAATGTAAGGCCGGGCACAGTGGCTCACGCCTGTAATCCCAGCTCTTTGGGAGGCCAAGGCAGGCAGATCACGAGGTCAGCAATCCAAGACCAGCCTGGCCAAGATGGTGAAACCCCATCTCTACTAAAAATACAAAAATTCACCAGGCGTGATGGCGGGCGCCTGTAATCCCAGCTACTCAGGAGGCTGAGGCAGGAGAATTGCTTGAACCTGGGGGGCGGAGGTTGCAGTGAGCCACTGTACTCCAGCCTGGGCGACAGAGTGAGACTCTGTCTCAAAAAAAAAAAAAAAAAAAAAGAAATGAAAATGTAAGATTTTTAGTCCACTTAATTATTTGTTGAAAATAATACAAGTCAGTATAATAGAGAAGCATTCATATATTCAACACTGTAAGACAAAACACTAGAGACCTTGGATTTGATAATTGATCTGATATCCTGGACAGTACTCATATGTACAGTGATAGTTATCTTTCTTTGGGTTTTTTTTGTGTGTGTGTGTGTGTGTGTGTGTGTGTGTGTGTGTAGTTTTATGCAGTAAGTTCCATGTAGTGCTGGCACTTATTTAATTAACTATTCATGATTTTGTTAATACCTTGTTATAGAATTCAGGCATGTATTTTCAGCATAAGAAGCCAAACACACCAGCTTGTCATTGGAAAGAAACCATAAAGCTTGACTTTTGCATTGGAACTATGCTTTCATAAATAAAGGATATCTCATTGATTTAAAAAAAAGACACAGCTGAAAACATAACACAGTTTCAGGCAACAACTGTATGTTCCAAATATGGTCACACACACATCACAACTTAAAGGGAAATGGGGGTGGGCTGAGTGGGTCTTTATCTGTGTGTCAGGCCTTCCACACCCTGGTTCTTGTGATCACGCAGTAGTGCACAGATACAAAACAGGTCCGCACAGGTGACACCTGGAAACCTATCCACCACATCACAGAGGTCACCATCTGTCTCCCACACGCTCGTTCACATTTTCACACAAGTCAAATCACACAAGACGGAACTGGGGGAAGTAACCATGCAGTCATTTCCCAGGGGTACAAAGAAACTCACGTAGAGCCCTGCAGAGCCCTGGCCCAGGGTCTGAGACCTGTCCGAAGGCCCCACCGACGACCAGCCACACGCTGGGAGAGCCGCCTCCTTCCCCGGGTCTGCACCGTCCTGAGCTCCCAAGTAACTCGAGTGGACTCCAGGGTTGAAAGAGGAAATGGTCGTCCCAGATCTTAGAGAGGCTGCCAGGCTGGGCTCTGGGCCTGAGCTGGGGCCCCCACACTGGGCCCCTCGGCCCCCCACCCTCAGCCCCTTCTGGCTTCCCCATTGGCAGTAGAGAGGGAGGGAACTTCATAAGTCACAGAGCGGGGCTGAAGAAGACAGAGAGTCAGACAGATGGAGATGGGAGAGACATAGGGAGATGGCAGAGATAGGGAGAGACGGGGAGATGGGGAGAGACACAGGGAGGCAAATGAGAAGAAACAGGGATGGGACCAGACACAGAGAAAGGAAACTTCTTTAGTTTCCATCTTTAGTTATAAATGATGAAAGAGACAACTAATGACAGAGACAACGTTGCAAGAGGGAGAGAGAGATGGGGGAAGACGAATGGGAGGGGAGACACATCTAGGGGAGAGGAGGAAGAATTGGGGTGCCAGAGAGAGCAAGGAGGGAGAGGAGGCCGATGGGGGAGGGGAGAGCAATGCTCAGCCCAGCGAGGGGGTGTCCCTTCCCTCCACTGCAAGGTTTTGGGGAAGACGCCAGAGGCCTGAGGCCAAGACTGAGGCTTTGAGCGGAAAGAAGGAGGGGGCGAGTTATTCACGAAGCGCCCGCCTTGCCCTGAGTTTCCAGAAGGTGATGTGGAGTTTCCATCCCTCAGCCCGTCTGCAGTCAGGGGTACCCAGGGAGGACAGCTGGCCCAGAGGAGCTGTGGGACAAAAATGAATGATTGCCACAGTCATTCCCTCCAGTGGCTTCTCCCCAAGTACGTGGCGCCAGAGCGCCCAACATTGTGCGTATATGCTCGCTCCTAATTCGTGAGCCCGGGGGATATTATCATCCTTACTTTGGGAGGAGCCTCGGAATGCAGAAAGTGGTTTTAGCCCAGCTGGAGGAAATAGACCGAACCGGGATTCGAACCGGCGGATTAGTTTCTCTGCAGCCCGGAGCCGCGTAGCCCCGCCCCTTTCTCCCTAGAAACTGGCACCCGTGTCTCCATAGCAACCGCTCCACCTGATTGCCCCTCCCCGCTCCCGGAGGCCACCTAGTGCGCAGGCCCGCACGATGACGACCCAGGCCGTGCCGGCTCTCAGGCGCCGGAAGTGAGCTGCGCAGCGCCGGAAGCGGCGGACACAGGAGGCCTCGTGGAGGACACAGCAGCATGGGACAGTCAGGGAGGGTAAGGCCCGGAGGTTTGGGAGGCAGGGGACGCAGGCGGGATCCCGACCGAGGTCGCGGTGCTCACCGTTTGTCTCTTGCCACCGCAGTCCCGGCACCAGAAGCGCGCCCGCGCTCAGGCGCAGCTCCGCAACCTCGAGGCCTATGCCGCGAACCCGCACTCGTTCGTGTTCACGCGGGGCTGTACGGGTCGCAACATCCGGCAGCTCAGCCTGGACGTGCGGCGGGTCATGGAGCCGCTTACTGCCAGCCGTCTGCAGGTCTGTACCCTACCCCCAGCCCGCCTCCACCCACCCTGGGCCCCGTCTTCGCGGCTGCAGTAATGGCTCCCGCTATAAAACTGTGGGAGGCCTCAGTCTCCCCGGCTGGAAAAAGTGACCCTCATGGGGAGCATCATCTCTACCTTTCAGGGCTTTGCTGAGCTGGAGTGAGGGCGCGCAGCTTGGGAGATAGTTGGTCGCCTAAGCCTGACGGTTAAGACTGGAATCTGGAGCCGGGCGTGGTGGCTCATGCCTGTATTCCCAGTATTTTGGGAGGCTGAGGCGGGAGGATCACTTGAGCCCAGGAATTCGAGATCAGCCTGCGCAGCATGGCGAAACCCCGTCTTTGCAAAAAATAGAAAAATTAGTCGGATATGGTGGTGCATGCCTGTAGTTCCAGCTACTCGAGAGGCTGAGGTGGGAGGATTCCTTGAGCCCAGGAAATTAAGGCTGCAGTGAATCAGGATCATGCCACCTCACTCCAGCCTGGGCGACAGGAGGAGACCGTGTCGAAAAAAAAAAAGAGGCTAGAATCTGGAGGCAGCAAAGCAGGGTTGGAAACTGTCTTCTCCCCAGTACCTGAAGCAAGTTAGTTAACCTTGCTGGGCCTCAGTTCACTCATTTGTCAATGGGAAAATGCGCTGTGAGCAAGAGGTAAGAGTTAGAACTCAAATCCGCGTCTGATTGACTCTAAAGGCTAAGATCCTTTTGCTCCTCTGGGCTTATTGAAAGGGTTTGATGCTAGACAGACCATAACAGGATTTGCACCGTCAGCTTATAGTCATCGCAATAAGGGATAAGCTATGTTTTCTCTTTTTCTTTTTGTCATTTCCAGGTTCGTAAGAAGAACTCGCTGAAAGACTGTGTGGCAGTGGCTGGGCCCCTCGGGGTCACACACTTTCTGATCCTGAGCAAAACAGAGACCAGTGTCTACTTTGTGAGTAGATGCCCTCACCCTTCATCTCCCCCAGACCCCCACTTCCCCCTTCTCTTATGATGAACACATGTGCCTCTGAGCTGCTGTGATTTCTGGCTTCAAAGTAAACGCTCTGAAGAAGAGATGGGGCAAAGGTGCCTACTCGCAGACTCCTCTGCTAGACCCCTCCAGCGTCACTGATCTTTTTTTCTCCTGCAGAAGTTGATGCGCCTCCCAGGAGGCCCCACCTTGACCTTCCAGGTCAAGAAGGTGAGAGGGGTGGAGGTGGTACAAAGCCATGTGGGGTCAGAGCTGGACTTGGGGGTGTTCCCAGCCATGTGTGGTTGGTGGTCACCCCCTCACTCCTGCCCTACAGTACTCGCTGGTGCGTGATGTGGTCTCCTCATTGCGCCGGCACCGCATGCACGAGCAGCAGTTTGCCCACCCACCCCTCCTGGTACTCAACAGCTTTGGCCCCCACGGCATGCATGTGAAGCTCATGGCCACCATGTTCCAGAACCTGTTCCCCTCCATCAACGTGCACAAGGTGGGTCTGGCCTGGCGAGGTGGCAGGTATGGGTGGGTGCAGCGGGTAGAGGTCCCACAGGCCCTCAGATGGATTGCTCAGTCCTCCCAGTTCTGAGGCTGAGAGCTCCTGGGTCTGCTGAGTCCTGAGGGCAAATCCCACTCCTGTGTCTGATGATGCTGGACAAAAGTGTCCAGAGATGCCCCCAGCGCTCCCCACCCCACGAGCTGCGCCTTTTCCAGCAGGTGGAGAGAAATACTGATGGAGCTCTATTCCCCGTGTGTGTTGAGTGCTGGACTGAGCAGGATCATAGCATCTCTTCTCATGGCCCTGTTTTACAGAGGGAAGCTGCAGGCCCAGTGCTATGGCTCAGGCCTGTAATCCCAGTACTTTGAGAGGGCAAGGTGGGAGGATCGCTTGAGCCCAAGACTTTGAGATAAGCTTGTGCAACATAGTGAGACCACATGTCTACAAAAAGTAGATTTTTAAAAAGCCCAGTGTGGTGATGCATGCCTTTAGTACCAGCTACTGGGGAGGCTGAGGTGAGGATCACCTTAGCCCAGGAGGTCGAGGTTGCAGTGAGTTGTGTTCATGCCACTCTACTCCATCCTGGGTGACAAAGGGAGACCCTGTCTCAAAAAAAAAAAAAGCAAAACTGAGGCTGGCCAAGATGCTGATTTTAGATTCCAGGGTGCAGGACTGGATTTTTAAACTCGTCTGGCTCCTGAGTTCTAGCTCCTAATCTTTGTCACTAGTGACTCTCAGGTGGGACTTAGAAATTATGGAAGATATCAGTCATCAGAGAGTCTAATACGGGCTCAGGGACCAGGATTTCTTCTTTCCTTTTTTTTTTTTTTTTTTTTTTTTTTTTTTTTTGAGACGGAGTCTTGCTCTGTAGCCCAGGCTGGAGTGCAGTGGCCGGATCTCAGCTCACTGCAAGCTCCGCCTCCCGGGTTCACGCCATTCTCCTGCCTCAGCCTCCCAAGTAGCTGGGACTACAGGCGCCCGCCACCTCGCCTGGCTAGTTTTTTTTTTTGTATTTTTTAGTAGAGACGGGGTTTCACCGTGTTAACCAGGATGGTCTCAATCTCCTGACCTCGTGATCCGCCCGTCTTGGCCTCCCAAAGTGCTGAGATTACAGGCTTGAGCCACCGTGCCCGGTTGATTTTTTTTTTTTTTTTTTTTTTTTAATTATTATACTTTATGTTCAAACCTGCACGTTCTTCCTTTTTTTTTTAAGAGACACGTCTCCCTACATTGATCTTGAACTCCTGGGCGCAGGCAATCCTGCAGCCTCCGCCCCCCAAGTAGCTGAGACTACAGGCATGAGCCACCACGTCCAGCACATTTTTCCATCTGCTTTTTGTAGACATGGAGACTCGCTATGTTGCCCAGGCTGGTTTTGAACTCCTGGGCTCAGGCAGTCCCCCCACTTCAGCCTCTGGAGTAGCTGAAACTGCAGGTGCGAGCTGGAGGCAGCATTTCTAGCCAGTGCCACAGTCCATGTACAGTGCATGCATCCCCCAAAGCCCCCACTTCCCCATACTTCGCCGTGAGCCTACTGGAGCATGCGCTGTTCCTCACCTTCCAGGTGAACCTGAACACCATCAAGCGCTGCCTGCTCATTGACTACAACCCTGACTCCCAGGAGCTGGACTTCCGCCACTAGTGAGTGTCCCAGCGGAATGGGGGACGAGGGGGTGCCGGGTGGGGGCCCCCGCATGCGGCTGATGACAGCACTCCTGCTGAGACTCTGTGATTGCTGTGTCTCAAAGTAAATGCCCTGACACACTGTGGGAAGGGTGGGATGGGGACTGCCAGCCCCGTGTCCCCTGACCACCCTCTTGCCGTCCACTCACGTTCCTGCAGTAGCATCAAAGTCGTTCCTGTGGGCGCGAGTCGCGGGATGAAGAAGCTTCTCCAGGAAAAGTTCCCCAACATGAGCCGCCTGCAGGACATCAGCGAGCTGCTGGCCACGTGAGGAGGGCACAGGGCGGAAGGCCACTGCCACCCGGGGACCCCAGAACAGGCCCGGGAGCCTGAGCTCCCCCACTGAGCCCTGTATGTCCCACACACAGGGGCGCGGGGCTGTCGGAGAGCGAGGCAGAGCCTGATGGCGACCACAACATCACAGAGCTGCCTCAGGCTGTCGCTGGCCGTGGCAACATGCGAGCCCAGCAGAGTGCGGTGCGGCTCACTGAGGTGAGGCCCGGGGCAGGGGACCCCTGGGTTCCCCCAGTCCCAACAATGGGCTGACACTTCTCCCTCATCCCCCTAGATCGGCCCGCGGATGACATTGCAGCTCATCAAGGTCCAGGAGGGCGTTGGGGAGGGCAAAGTGATGTTCCACAGTTTTGGTGAGTCCGGGGCCCGCGGGGGTGTGGGGTCATGGGTGCCGGGCTGCTTCCGGACCTTGGTGACCCGCGTCTCCTGGCTCAGTGCGCAAGACAGAGGAGGAGCTGCAGGCCATCCTGGAAGCCAAGGAGAAGAAGCTGCGGCTAAAGGCACAGAGGCAGGCTCAGCAGGCCCAGAACGTGCAGCGCAAGCAGGAGCAGCAGGAGGCCCACAGGTCTGGGCAGGGCTGGGCACGGCGGGGCCGGGGGATCCCTGGGGTGGGCAGCCACATTGACCCCCACCCCCTCCTCCAGGAAGAAGAGCCTGGAGGGCATGAAGAAGGCACGGGTCGGGGGTGGTGATGAAGAGGCCTCTGGGATCCCTTCGAGGACGGCGAGCCTGGGGTTGGGTGAGGAGGACGATGACCAGGAAGATGATGACATCGAGTATTTCTGCCAGGCGGTCGGCGAGGCGCCTAGTGAAGGTATGGAGTGGGGTCTGCAGCGGGGCACCCAGAGCCTGTCCTTGTCCCTGGGAACCCTGACTCTCTCTCTCCACAGACCTGTTCCCCGAGGCCAAGCGGAAACGGCCTGCCAAGTCTCCAGGCCGGAAGCGGCGGGAAACGGATCGAGGCAGGGGTCGTCTTTGTGACCGGAAGTTTCCCAAGCCCAAGGACAAGCCCCAGGGGTCCCAGACCAGGCGGGGGCCCAGAGGGGCTTCCCGGGATGGTGGGCGAGGCCAGGGCCGGGGCCGCTCACGGAAGAGAGTGGCCTGAGCCCAAGCCGCACCGGAGCAGTGGATGAACTGAACGCCCCAGATTGGGGCCCGAGAGACATGGCCCTCGGTTTCCTTTCATAAAGGAGTCGTGTCCCCCACCCTTCCACTCCAATAAACAACTGAACTGGCCAGGGGTCCACGTCGGCGTTTGGGATGAGGGATCCTGGAGCTCTGCAAAGCAACCCAGAGTCGCCTGGGCAGGTGACCCCGGGAGTCCCTCCCACCTGGTTTCTTCCTGGAAGCTGGGTCTCTCCCCTACCCTGCATGGGGTTGGTTTCATTGGTGGCAATGGTGGTCATGAGGCCCCTCCCCACAGTCTCACCAAGAGCCCTGCAAGCAGACAGGTCACGCTTTCAGCAGATGAGCTTGAACCTCAAGAGGGCTGTGCACAATGAGGAAGGAAACGGGTGGAAAGGCACCCTGGCCTGCTCTGCTGGCTGGGCCAGGAACTGGGGGTGGGGCTGGGGCAGGGGCAGGGCCCGCTAAGCCACCAGTGACTGGGGGAGGAGCTGCGGAACTGGGTGGCAGACACAGGCTGAGGCTCGGCACGGGAGCATGGCAGCCAACGTCTCAGGTAAGGAGAAGGCATGTTGGCTTTCTCTGGGGGTCTGTGGTTAGCCCTGCAGATTGTCAGGAGGTGGGGGCGGTGGGGCATGGGTATTGGTAAAACCTAGGTCTGGGGCGGGGTACAGTGGCTCACGCCTGTAATCCCAGCACTTTGGGAGGTTGAGGCGGGCAGAACATTGGGTCAGGAGTTTGAGAACACCCTGACCAGCCAGAAACCCCATTGCTACTAAAAATATAAAATTAGCCGGACTTGGTGGCACGTGCTTGTAATCCCAGCTACTCGGGAGGCTGAGACAGGAGAATCACTTAAACGCGGGAGGCAGAGGTTGCCCTCCAGCTTGGGCAACGAGCAAAACTCTGTCTCAAACCTGGTGGTGTGAGCCTGAGATTCCAGCTACTGGTGAGGCTGAGGCAGGAGGATCACGACCCCAGGAGGTCCGAGACTGCACTGAGCTGTGATTGCACCTCAGCCTCGGTGACAGTGAAATCCTGTCTCCAAAAAAAGCCAGTCTAGACGACACTTCCTCCCTGAGCAGGCTGGCATTGGGAGTCCTCCGGAGGAGCCTGCCCCGGCCTGCGGTGGCAGGAGTGGGGTGTACAAGGAGTGAGTGCCCCTGTGCTGCTGGGCCCTGGGCACTGCGGTGAGCACTGGCGCCAGTGGTGTGTAAGCAGGACCCCCCATTCTCCCGAAAGGGAGATTTTTCTCACTGTCATCAGGTGAGGCACAGGGTATGGGGGAAAATAGCGCAGGGAAGGGAGAGTGGAGGGCACATAGTGGTTAGAGTGGCCTTGGGCCCTCTCACAGGCAAGACCACAGACGTGGGGAAAGGAGCCTCAAGAAAGTCTGGGTGAGGCCAGGTGCGGTGGCTCATGCCTGTAATCCCAGCACTTTCGGAGGCTGAGGCGGGCAGATCTGAGGTCAGGAGTTCGAGACCTCCTGGCCAACATGGGGAAACCCGATCTCTACTAAAAATACAAAATTTAAAATTAAACCAAGCGTGGTGGTGGGTGCCTGTGGTCCCAGCTACTCAGGAGGCTGAGGCAGGAGAATCACTTGAACCAGGGAGGCAGAGGTTGCAGTGAGCTGAGATCGCATCATTGCACTCCAGCCTGGGTGATGAGAGCGAGACTCTTGTCTCAAAAAAAAAAAAAAAAAAAAAAAAAAAAAAATGTCTGGGTATGAAGGTCCCAAGGCACAAGCCTGCAAAAGCAGCCGGGAAGCCAGGGTGGGCTGGCGCGAGGGAGCGAGTCGTGGAGCACAGAGGGTGGCACTGGGGGGTATGGCGGGCGGGAGTGCTCTTATGGGACCTTGTGGGGTGAGTCTGGCTTTTTGGCGGCAACTCTGTGGCCAAGTGTGAGCACCTGGAAGCAAAAGGATGGGGACAGAACTCTGGCGCTCGCAGGTGCCCTCTGGTGGCCACAGGGAGAAGAGGCTGTGGGCGGCGGCTAGTGGTGAGGTCGGGGCAGGATGCCGGGGCTGGACCCCACCCCGGTGGGGCCTCAGACGGCACAGGTTTGAAGCGGAGCCAGCAGGCCTTGCCGGGGCTGGACTTTGAGGCGGCGGCCTCTAGTGAGGCCAGGGACTCCCACAGGCAGGTGTGGTGCGGGAGCAGGGTGGCCACTGCCCATGTTACCGGTGGACCCTGAGCTCCAAGACTGCCTGGCCCGCCTCAGCTGGTCCCTCGGGGCCCAATGCAGAACCCCGGCTCTGAGCCCAGACCTGTCCATATAAAGGAGTGGAGCCCGGTCTCCTTCCAGGGAGGGGAAAGAACTTGTGTCAAGGAATCCATGCCATGGCAGACGTGGGCTCTGGGGGCAGCAGGAGCTGCCATGTGGGAGAATAGGGCTCAGCTGGTGACACCTTCTGCCCACAGATGCCAAGTCCTGCCCTACCAACTTCTCGGCAGCTGCCGACCACATCCTCAGTGGGTTCCAGGAAGACTTCCTGTGGCCCATACTGGTGGTGCAGTTCCTGGTGGCCTTGGCCAGCAATGGCCTGGCCTTGTACCGCTTCAGCACCCGGGAGCAGCGCCCGTGGTACCCCGCCGTGGTCTTCTCAGTCCAGCTGGCAGTCAGTGACCTGCTCTGCGCCCTGACGCTGCCCCCGCTGGCCGCCTACCTCTATCCCCCCAAGCACTGGCGCTATGGGGAGGCCGCATGCCGCCTGGAGCGCTTCCTCTTCACCTGCAACCTGCTGGGCAGCGTCATCTTCATCACCTGCATCAGCCTCAACCGCTACCTGGGCATCGTGCACCCCTTCTTCACCCGCAGCCACCTGCGGCCCAAGCACGCCTGGGCCGTGAGCGCCGCCGGCTGGGTCCTGGCCGCCCTGCTGGCCATGCCCACACTCAGCTTCTCCCACCTGAAGAGGCCACAGCAGGGGGTGGGCAACTGCATCGTAGCCAGGCCCGAGGCCTGCATCAAGTGTCTGGGGACAGCAGGTCACAGGCTGGAGGCCTACAGAGCATACAGCCTGGTGCTGGCGGGGCTGGGCTGCGGCCTGCCGCTGCTGCTCACGCTGGCAGCCTATGGCGCGCTCGGGCGGGCTGTGCTACGCAGCCCGAGCATGACTGTGGCCGAGAAGCTGCGTGTGGCGGCGCTGGTGGCCAGTGGCGTGGCCCTCTACGCCAGCTCCTACGTGCCCTACCACGTCATGCGTGTGCTCAACGTGGATGCTCGGCGGCGCTGGAGCACCCGCTGCCCGAGCTTTGCAGACGTGGCCCAGGCCACAGCAGCCCTGGAGCTGGGACCCTACGTGGGCTACCAGGTGATGCGGGGCCTCATGCCCCTGGCCTTCTGTGTCCACCCGCTGCTCTACATGGCCGCGGTGCCCAGCCTGGGTTGCTGCTGCCGACACTGCCCTGGCTACAAGGACAGCTGGAACCCAGAGGACGCCAAGAACACTGGCCAAGCCCTGCCCCTCAATGCCACAGCTGCCTCTAAACCGTCGGAGCCCCAGTCCCATGAGCTGAGCCCGTGACATAGCCTAGCTGAAGCCGCCGCCTCACCCCAGGTGTTGCTGGAGAACCCTGAGGACAGGACCCCAGCCCCAACATGCCCCTTCCCCCAAAAAGCAACACCTGTGGTTGCAGCCAGCTCAGGCCCAGCTGCAGCCCAGGCAGGAGCAGTTGCCTTTCCCACCCAACAGCGCTGGCCACAGGGCTCCCTGCAGCATCAGGGACCAAACCATGCCCAGGAGAGGGGAGGCGCTGGCCCCCGCCACAGGACTGGAGACACGAGAACAAACAGGACCGGGTACAGAGAGTGGAGCTTTTTTATTGCCCTTGGAGCCCGCTCTCTCAGAGGCTGCCTTCTGTCGCCGAGGGTCCTGGGCCGAGCACGCGGTGGCAGCTGGCTTAGTTGGTGGACGGCCTGGGGTAGGGGAGGGTGGCAGGGTATGAGACCTCCAGGGGCGCCCCAAGACCCCAGACACCCAAATGGTGCCTTGTGGCGGGCTAGGGGCAGAGAAGGACGGGGCAATGGGAGGACAAAGCGGGCACTGAGCCAGATGGCCAGCCTCAAGGCCTGGCCCACGGACTGGCAGGGACCCCAGGCACAAGAGCTGCCACCCCTCTGCCAGGTTTTGGAGAAAAACAATAAAGGACTGTCCCCTCAAAACCAGCTGGGGGACTGTTTAATTGGCACACGGCCACTGGTTGGCCCAAGGTTCTGTGGAGGTGCTGGGACGAGGTGGGGAGCAGGGGCTGGGGTGGGGAGGGGTGGGGTGGGGGTGGAGTCTTACTTGGCCCACTCGACATTGAGAATGAGGTGGTCGTAGCCGAAGCCAGACACCCCGGCGATGGCACGCGCGGCATCCTCACGGCGGTGGAAGCTGATGAAGGCGAAGCCCTGTGCAGGGGCGGGGTGGGGTCAGGGGCACAAACTAGGACAGGCAACCCCAGGACAGGTGACCCTCACACAGCCCCGTCGCACCCGCCTGCCTGCCCACCTTGGACTGGCCGGTGGTCTTGTCCTTAGCCAGGTAGATGCGGGAAATGGAGCCGAAAGGCCGGAAGAGCTCCTGCAGGTCGGTCTCACGTGTGTCCTCTGACAAGTTGGTGACACGGATGGTGGCGTTGTCGTCGGCTGTGTGGGAGAGGGGAGGTGGCTGTGAGGGGGAGGCCCCTGCCTGGCCCTTGTGTGCACGCTTTGGGGATAATTACGAGGTGCTGGGAGATGCCCACCCACCAGCCTGGCATCAGGGTGCCCCTCACCTCTGCGGTTGGGCTGCATGGACTCCCCGCGGCGGCTGGCCCCGTCGCGCAGGCTTGGTGGCACGTACTTCCCTGTCTTGTTCTGCGTGGCCTGCACCGGCTCCAGCTCTGGGGACCAAAAGACAGTCAACTGAGTTCAACCTCACCCTGGCGCAGGAACAGGGACACAGCCGCCCCAGGAGGCTCAGGCTTCAGTGCTGACCCAGCGCAGGCACCGTGTGCCAAGCCACAGGCAGCCAGTTGGCCACGAGGACACGAAGGTGACACCTAGGAAGCTGACACCATTTGAGCTCCTGGCCGGTGACAATGGCGGAGGAAGAGGGAGCCCTGACCCCACCCCAGAGAGGGTGGGTTGGGGGGGTGGCAACGGGAATGGCAGCCTCACATCCACAGCGACAGCAGGCATGGGACACACGACAGGAACAGTGCCCAGGTTTCCCTCGCATGGTAGGCGACAAATGCACGTCTCCACTCTCACACTCACCACCAGCAATCCCACCAAAAGATTCAGACGGTACAGCCACAGGCATGCAACGGAGACACTACACACACACTGTGTACAAGGGCCGACAGACAGCAGCTCCCATCAGGACAGTCATAGGGCCACCAGCAGAGTCACAGCTGCCAAGTCACACATATACGAGAGACGCCGGTCTCCCAACCACAGGAGGTACAGCCAATTAGGAAGGCACAGACGCCCTGAGAAGAGTCGGGCGCCATCAACCCTGCCACGCTGTCGTGTGGGAGATGACAGCACAAAGGCAGCACTGGGGACAGAACCCGCGCACTGACAGCAGGACCCCCCGCCCCCGCCATGGCAGCCAGCATCCCCAGCCCCGCACCTCCCGGCAGCTTCTCCTTCTCGCCGGTAGACAGGCCCAGCTGCTCGGCCAGCTCCTTCTGCATGGGGCCCAGCGTGTCCTTGTAGGGGCAGCGGGTGGTCCAGTGGTCGCCCTTGCAGATGCGGCAAGACACGATCTTCTGGCCCTTGAGTTTGTTCATGGGGTCCTCCTCCTCCTGGCAGTTCAGGTCCTGGCAGGGGCGGGTTGTGGGAGCTCAGAGGCGGCTGAGGCACCCCCCGTGCCCCACCCCAGCACGCCAGCCCCCCCGATCGCCCTGCTCACCTCTTTGCTGGTGATGAACGTCATAGAGACGTCATCACTGACGGTGGTGGTGGCCACATTGGGTCCCGGGGGGTCAAACTCCGAGTTCCCGAACTTCTTCCAGTTCTGGGCTCAGGGGGGGATGGGGGACAGTTGAGGGCAGGGGCAGGCAGGGTTCCACAGTGGGGTACCCTAGACCTACAGCAGCCATCCCCAGAGTACCTGGGCCTCGAACCCCATTTTCATCCTCCTCAACCACTCCCCAAATAGTCCTGGCGACAGTTCCCATTTCCTGAGTACACGCCAGGCCCAAGCTCCAGGTGACAGCTGTACAGCCTGGGGCCTGTGCAGGCTGGCGGACCAGCTCCCACCAGGGCGTGATACTCAGGGATGTGCAGGGGTCTACCCAGACCTCCGGGCCCTTGAGCTAGACAACCTGAGCCTCAGCTTCCTCCCTTCCTCCCTTATCAAACGGGAACCACAAAAGCTTCCTGCCTCCCTGGGCTCCTAAGGAGACTGAATCAGAGAGACACTCCCTGCAAGGCGTTTGCCATGGGGTATGTTACAATTAAGTGCACAGCAAGCTGTTCTAAGTGTATTTATTGCTAATGCCTCTAACTGCTGCGACCACCTCCTGCCTCTGTTCCTCCAGGCTGACAGGCCAAGAGGAACAAGAATCTAACCCCGGCTGGGCCCGGTGGCTCCCTCCTGTAATCCCAGCACTTTGAGAGGCAAAGGTGGGAGGATCTCTTAAGCCCAGGAGCTGGAGACCAGCCTGGGCAACATAGTGAAACCCCATCTCTACAAAAAATTAAAATTAGCCGGGTGTGGCAGTGCACACCTGTAATCCCAGGTTGGCTTGAGCCTGGGAGTTCAAGGCTGCAGTAAGCTATGATCGTGCCACTGCACCTCCAACCTGGGCAACAGAACTGGACCCTGTGTCTTTAAAAAAATTAAAAGAATCTAACTTTCACTCGATATTTATAATGGAATTTATTTGACATTTATTAATATAATTTGATATCTATCATCAAACTTTTATTAGATATTTATCATTTATTTAATCGCTATTTATCATCGACTCCTATGCCCTGGACTTTCCAGAGTCCCAAGAGAGTGTAAGCACTCCAGGCCTCAGTTCAGCTTCAACAAAATAGGTACAAAGAGTTAAGCCCGGCTGGGTGCGATGGCTCACGGCTGTAATCCCAACACTTTGGGAGGCCGAGGCAGGTGGATAACGTGAGGTCAGGAGTTCGAGACGAGCCTGGCCAACATGGCAAAACCCCGTCTCTACTAAAAGTACAAAAATCAGCTGGGCGTGGTGGCGCATGCCTGTAATCCCAGCTACTCAGGAGGCTGAGGCAGGAGAATCACTTGAACCCAGGAGGCGGAGGTTGCAGTGAGTCGAGATCGTGCCACTGCACTACAGCCTGGGGGACAGAGCGACACTCTGTCTCAAAAAAAAAAAAAAAGAGTTAAGCCCCATCTCTTAACAAAAAGGTCCCGGAGCACGGTTTCCCAATTCCTCTGGGTTAGCCCTGGGGAAGGAGCGCCTCACCTTCCTCCTTGCAACAGCCTTTGAAGCCTTCCGGGTCTCAATCCTGAAGGTGCGGACAATCTGAGGATGGCAGGGGAGAAGGGTCAGGCTTCTGGGACTAGGGGATCTCCTTTACCAACCCCCTCAGCACACCCCGCCGCCTTCTGGTCTAAGGGCCCCCCTACCCTCACCTTGAACTTCTTGCCATCCTCATCTATCTTGTACTCTGTCACTGTCTTTATGTTTCCGTTGATGACTTCCTTGGGAGGTGGCAGTGGAGCTGGGAGAAGGGGAAAAACAGAAGGACTGAGCCCTGGGTCATGGGGATCAGGAGCGGCAGGGCGGGAGGGAGAGGCAGCCCGGACACGGAGTGGCAGTCCTCACTCACCTCCCGGCAGTAGCTCTGGCTCTGGGCTGGTGTCGCCAGTGGCCAGAGGGATCCCCTTGAGGAGCTCGCTGGTGACACATTTGTCTGCAAGAGGCAGCGTGGGGAGGAGGGGTCAGGTCCAGGGCAGGAGCTCCCCAGCTGCGATGGAAGGGCCTTTGGGATGATGCCTACAGCAAGAGCTGAGAAAGGCAGGCCAAGGGCAGAGGGCTGACCAGGCAGCGCACTGGGATAGCCCTGTGGGGACTTGGAGTGGCAAAGATGGGGGATCCCTCGTAGGAAGGTGGGTGCCAGGCCATGAAGCCAACCAGGCGCCAGTAGAGAAACAGGAGACGGGAGATTACAACTTCCTCCCTGGAGTAAGGCAACAGCTGGGAGGACTTCGGCAGTAACATGGGAGGAACAGGGACCCGCCGGGGAACACCTGGAGTTGGCAACAGGCAGGTCCCAAGGAGGATGGCGCGTGGCAGGGGCTGGTCGTGACGGGGGACAGGGTGCCAGACTGCGAGATGGAAGCAGGCGTCAGTCGCCCGGCTCGGGCCTGGCCGCGATTACCCCGGGCGACCGGGTACACTTACCGTCCTCCCCCTCCTCCTCCACCTGGTCAGCCCAACTGGGCTTCGAACTGCGGAAACAAATGTGTGGGAAGCGAAGATTAAGTCAGCAAGGCCCGGTCCCCGCAGCCTCGGCACACCCAGGCCCCATAATACTGCCCAGAGCACCCCAACAGCTTCCCATGCCCCCCTCCGCGATCCCGGACTCACTCAAAGTCTCCAGTAGGCATCGCAAAAAGTATTCTCCACGCAGCCCAAGCCTGGCCAGAGAGCGGAAGTGGGTGGAAAACGAGACTTCCGGTGTCGCCGTCGCCGCTAGAGAGGCCCAGCCGCGGCACCCACAACGACACCTGCGGACGGAGGTGGAGGCGCACGCGGCTGTGTGTGCTGCTGAACGCTGCTGGTACCAGAGCAGGGCTGGCGGGGCAGAGGCTGATTTCAGTGCTGGTCCTATTAACCTTTAAAATTAAAATAGGCGGGGCGCGGTGGCCCAAGCCTGTAATCCCCTCACTTTGGGAGATCGAGGCGGGCGGATCACCTGAGGTAAGGAGTTCGAGACCAGCTTGGCCAACGTGGCGAAACCCCGTCACTACTAAAAATACAAAAATTAGCTGGGCGTGGTAGTGCGCGTCTGTAGTCCTAGCTACAGATTGGAGGCTGAGGCAGGAGAATCGCTTGAACCCGGGAGGTGGAGGTTGCAGTGAGCTGAGATTGCGCCACTGCACTCCACCCTGGCGACAGAGCGAGACACCGTCTCAAAAAACAAAACAAAACAAAAAAAAACCCACACACACAAAAAAACAAAATTAGCCAGGCGTGGTGGCGGGCGCCTATAATCCCAGGGACTCGGGAGGCTGAGGCGGGAGAATCGCTTGAACCCACGAGGCGGAGGCTGCAGTGAGCCGAAATCACACCACTGCAGTCTAGCCTGGGCTGCAGAGTGAGACTCTGTCTGAGAAAAAGAAGTAAAATTAAAATAAATAATAATAATCATAACAAGGCTCACTTATTGAGTGCTTGTTGTATATGAAGCACGGTGAGGAGGATATTACTTCCATTTTACCGCTGAGGAAACTGAGGCTCAGACTGGGTCCGGTGGCGCATGCCTGTAATCCTGCACTTTGGGAGACTGAGGTGTGGGGATCGCTTGAGGCCAGGAGTTTGAGACCAGCCTGGGCAGCATAGTGAGAACCCCTGTCTCTAAAACAGAAAAAAAAAGAAAAAAGAAACCAAAGCTCAGGGAAAACAATCCTTTTGCTTAAACTGTTCCTTATCTTCTTTCCCGATCTCAATGATTCAGATGCCAAGTCGCCCCCCTCCCCAGCCACTCCCTCTTCTTTTCTTTGTAGCATTCTTGGCTTTCCGGTATAATTTTGTGCATTTACTTCTTTATGGCTCAGCTGCTTGCTCTAAGCACAACCGTCCTCAGTTGGAGTGATTCATGATGACTCCCCAGGGGAAAAAACTGCTTTTCAGGGAGGAAAAAAGTCTTAGATATTGTGGTCTTCTAAAGCCAGCTCTATCAGCCATCTTATTCCTAAGTATTTAGTTTCTGCCTTTAGGGAGATATTAAATGTAATTATATTGAAATTAATTTAGTTGATGTAAATTCAATTTTAGAATAATTCGGGTTTTCTCCTAAGGAGGGTGATATGAACAAAAAAAGTTTGACAATGCCGGATGCAGTGGCTTACACGTGTAATCCCAGCACTTTGAGAGGCCGAGGCGGGCAGATCTCTTGAGGTCAGGAGTTCAAAACCAGCCTGGGCAACATGGCGAAACCCGTCTTTACTAAAAATACAAAAATTAGTTGGGTGTTGTGGCCCGCGCCTGTAATCCCAGCACTTTGGGAGACTGAGGCAGAAGGATCACTTGAGCCCCGGAGTTCGACCAGCCTGGGCAACACATAGCGAGACCCCCATCTCTAAAACACATTTTTTTTTGGGGGGGGATGCAGTCTCACTCTGTCGCCCAGTCTGGAGTGCAGTGGCGCAATCTTGGATCACTGCAACCTCTGCCTCCCGGGTTCTAGAGATTCTCCTGCCTTAGCCTCCCGAATAGCTGGGATTACAGACTACGGCCACCATGTTGTGCTAATTTTTGTATTTTTAGTAGAGATAGTAGAGACAGGGGCCCGCCTCGGCCTCCCAAGGTGCTGGGATTACAGTTGTGAGCCTGGCCCCTAAAACAAAAAAACAAAAAAAACAAAAAAAGAAAACAACAACTTTAAAAAAATTAGCTGGGCATAATTCTGTGTGCCTGTAGTCCCAGATACTCAGGAGGCTGAGGTGGGAGAATAGCTTCAGTCCAGGAGGTTGAGCCATGATCACACCACTGCACTTCAGCCTAGGCAACAGAGCGAGACTCTGTCTCGAAAACACAGACACAGACACACACACACACACACACACAGACACACACATGCAACAAACAAAACAAAACAAAACTTGTAAGGGAGAATGGCCTGAGAAAAATAAAGAAGAAGACAGGAAAAACAAAGTTTATGCTGTTTATCCTCTGAGGTGTGAGTGAGGAGGCCACTCAAGGGTTTAGAATATCACCAGCTTTGCTTGTGGAAAAAATTATTCTAGAAGCCTGTAGAGACCCAAGTGGAAGGAAAAACATTAGCTGGAGGCAGGAAAGAGAGGCACACCGCTGTGGTTTGCGGCGGTTTTTCAGGAGGGTGTCCTGGCTATGTATATTGGTGAAAATATGAAGCTGGTCCAAAGGGCTGATAAACATTTGTACAAGCTTACTCAAATGTACTCTGAGCAACACAAAATCCAAACAACCTAGCAGATTGGGCAAAGCTTTAAAAATTTGATATCACCCAGTGGTAGTAAAGATGTTGTAGGGAAACAGGCCAGGCGCGGTGGCTCACGCCTGTAATCCCAGCACTTGGGGAGGCTGAGGTGGGTGGATCACCTGAGGTCAGGAGTTTGAGACCAGCCTGGAAAGCATGGTGAAACCTCATCTATACTAAAAATACAAAAATTCACTGGGCATGGTGGTGGCGGGCGCCTGTGATCCCAACTACTTGGGAGACTGAGTCAGAAGGATCACTTGAACCTGGGAGACAGAGGTTGCAGTAAGCCAAGATTGCCCCACTGCACTCCAGCCTGGGTGACAGAACAAGCCTCTGTCTCAAAAAAAGAAAAAAACAAGCACGTATGAATTTTCCTTTGAACCAGCTAATAATTCCTGCTGCGAATAAACTTGTAAATATATGCAAAGATGTAAGTAAAATGTCTGCAGTATTGTTTATGATAGCAAAAACTGGAAACACTCATCCACCATCCATAGGGACTAGTTACATAGATGAAGTTATGCTATACTGTAATCTATAAATTGCTATTTGATCTTTAAGGAGGTAGATACATTTGTGCTCATGTTAAAAACAAACTTCAGGATAAAAAGGGGAAGCAAAGATGGCGCGCAGTGGCTCACTCCTGTAATCCCAGCACTTTGGGAGGCCGAGGCGGGTGGATCACCGGAGGTCAGGAGTTCAAGACCAGCCCCTGGCCAACATGGTGAGATGCCGTTTCTACTAAAAATACAAAATATATATATATATATATCTGGCCGTGGTGGTGGGCGCCTGTAATCCCAGCTACTCGGGAGGCTAAGGCAGGAGAATCACCATTGCACTCCAGCCTGGGCGACACAGCGAGACTTCATCTCAAAAAAAAAAAAAGAGGAAGCAATATATAAAATGGCATATATTGTAGGAACCAATTTGTGTACATCTTTAATAGCACATAGATATGCAGATATATGCAAATCATTTCCTGGAAAGAAAGAATCAGAACCTGTTAATGAGGAATGCTTTGGAAAGAAGGCACCAAGAAAGGAAAGATTATTTTTGGACATGAATTAATATATAATATGCATTTATGTAATATATGTGAGATGTAACATATAAATATATTTCTTGGCTGGGCACTGTGGCTCATGCCTATAATCCCAGCACTTTGGGAGGCCAAGGCAGAAGAGTTTCTTGAGCCCAGGAGTTCAAGACCAGACGAGGCAACGTCATTGAGACCCCATCACTACACACAAAAAATTGCTGGGTGTGGTAATGTACGCCTGTAGTCCCAGCTACCTGGGAGGCTGAGGTGGGAGGATTGCCTGAGCCCCGGAGGTAAGGCTGCAGTGAGCTATGATTGTACCATTACACTCTGGCCTGGGCGACAGAGCAAAAACCCTGTCTCTGAAAAAGAAAGAGGCTGGGCACAGTGGCTCACGTCTGTAATCCCAGCACTTTGGGAGGCCAAGGCGGGCAGATGCCCTGAGGTCAGGAGTTCAAGACTAGCCTGGCAAACATGGTGAAAACCCATCTCTATTAAAAATACAAAAATTAGCTGAGCATGATGGCATGTGTCTGTAATCCCAGCTACTCAGGAGGCTGAGGCAGGAGAATCCCTGGAGCCCGGGAGGTGGAGGCTGCAATGAACAAAGTGCTGGGATTAGGCAGGTGTGAGACACCATGCCCGGCCACATCAAGGTTTGGGTGCAAGAGTACATCTGGTTATAGATTACAGAAGCGTAATACCCTAACCCAATTAGATGTTATTTTATATGTAGGAAAAGGCTTAGGCCAGGTCCTTTTTTTTTTTTTTTTTTTTTTTTTTTCCCGAGATGGAGTCTTGCTCTGTCACCCAGGCTGGAGTGCAGTGGCGCAATCTTAGCTCACTGCAACCTCTGCCTCCGGGGTTCAAGCAATTCTCCCACCTCAGCCTCCCGAGTAGCTGGGATTACAGTCATGCGCCACCATGCCCAGCTAATTTTGTGTTTTTAGTAGAGATGGGGTTTCTCCATATTGGTCAGGCTGGTCTCGAACTCCTGACTTCAGGTGATCCACCCGCCTCGGCCTCCCAAAGTGCTGGGATTACAGGCGTGAGCCACCGCGCCCGGCACACCTTTTTTTTTTTTTTTTTTTTTTTTTTTGGGACAGGGTCTTGCTCTATCACCCAGGCTGGAGTGCAGTGGCGCGATCACAGCTCGCTGCAGCCTCAACCTCCCCAGGCTAAGGTGATACTCTTGCCCTAGTCTCCCAAAATGCTGGGATCACAGGCATGAGCTACTGTGCCCAGACTCACTTAAGGAATACAGTGACTCGGGCAAGAGACATGGGGTGCCCTGTGCTCTATACTGTTTTGTCTTCAAAGCCTCATTCTATAGAGCTGTGCAGACATGTCCCAGAGTCAGGGGCTTTGTGAAATTATGCCAGAAAACAGAAATGAGCAAACCCAGCTTAACATTAGTTACTTTCTCTCATATTGCCACGACGAAATACCACAGACTGGGGGGCTTAAACAGCACACATTTATTTTCTCAATTCTGGAGGCTGGAAGTCCAAGATCACAGTGTCAGCAGGGTTGGTTTCTTCTGAGGTGGTGGCACCTTCTCCGTCTGTCCTCACATGGCCTCCTCTGTGTGTATCTATGTCCCAATCTCTTCTTCTAAGGACATCAGTCTTACTGCATTAGGGCCCACCCTAATGACCTCATTTAAACTTAATTCTTTTTTTTTTTTTTTAATTATTTTTTTTAAGGTGAAGTCTTACTCTGTAGCCCAGGCTGGAGTGCAGTGGTGCAATCTCAGCTAATGGCAACCTCCACCTCCTGGGTTCCAGTGATTCTCCTGCCTCAGCCTCCCGAGTAGCTGGGACTACAGGCATGTGCCACCACACCCGGCTAATGTTTGTATTTCTAGTAGAGACGGAGTTTCACCAAGTTGGCAAGGCTGGTATTGAACTCCTGACCTCGTGATCTGCCTGCCTCGGCCTCCCAACATGCTGGGATTACAGGCGTGAGCCACCGCACCTGGCCTTAATTTTCTCTCTAAAGGCCCTATTTCTGCTGGGCGCAGTGGATCACGTCTGTAATCCCAGCACATTGGGAGACCCAGACAGGCGGATCCCCTGAGGTCAGGAGTTCGAGACCAGCCTGGCCAACATAGCGAAACCCCATGTCTACTAAAAATACAAAAATTAGCCAGGTGTGGTGGCAGGCATCTGTAATCCCAGCTACTCGGGAGGCTGAGGCATGACAATCCCTTGAACCCGGGAGGCGGAGGTTGCCGTGAACCGATATCGTACCACGTCCTCCAGCCTGGGTGATGGAGAGAGACTCCTTTTTTTTTTTTTTTTTTTTTGGAGACGGAGCTTTGCTCTTGTTGTCCAGGCTGGAGTGCAATGGCATGATCTCGGCTCACCGCAACATCCACCTCCCGGGTTTAAGCTATTCTGCCTCAGCTTCCCTAGTAGCTGGGATTACAGGCATGCTCCACCACGCCCATCTAATTTTTATTTTTAGTAGAGACGGGGTTTCTCCATGTTGGCCAGACTAGTCTTGAACTCCAAACTCAGGTGATCTGCCTGCCTTGGCCTCCCAAAGTGCTGGGATTATAGGCGTGAGCCGCCGTGCCCGGCCAAGACTCTTTCTAAAAAGAAATAAAAATAAGCCATGTGCTGTGGCTCACATCTGTAATCCCAGCACTTTGGAAGGCCAAAGTGGGAGGATCACTTGAGGTCAAGAGTTCGAGACAAGCCTGGCCGACATGATGAAACCCCATCTCTACTAAAAATACAAAAATCAGCTGGGTATGGCCAGGCATGGTGGCACACGCCTGTAATCCCAGCACTTTGGGAGGCCAAGGCAGGTGGATCACCTGAGGTCAGGAGTTCAAGACCAGCCTGACCAACATGGAGAAACCCCATCTCTCCTAAAAATACAAACTTAGATGGGTGTGGTGGCACATGCCTGTAATCCCAGCTACTCAGGAGGCTGAGGCAGGAGAATTGCTTGAACCTGGGCGGTGGAGGTTGTAGTGAGCTGAGATCCTGCCATTGCACTCCAGCCTGGGCAACAAGAAGGTAACTCTGTTTCAAAAAAAAAAAAAAATCAGCTGGGTGTGGTGGTGCATGCCTGTTACTCAGGAGGCTGAGGCAGGAGAATCACTTGAACCCAGGAGGCAGAGGTTGCAATGAACCAAGATTGCACCACTGCACTCCAGTGTAGGTGACAGACTCCATCTCAAAAAAAAAAAAAAAAAAAGTAAATAGAAATAAAAAGAAGGAAATACTAAATTGATGGGACATGCAGATGTGGTAACAGTCAAAAAAATAGGGGCAGAAAGGAGACATGGCAATGTCCTTACTGTGGTTTTTCTAGGGAAGTAGATGGGCACGTCAGCAGTGCCTTACGTTTATTTCATTAAAATAAAACAGCCTTCCACTATGAACTATGGTATGGTGGTTCCTCAAAAAATTAAAAATAGAACTACCAAATGACCCAGCACTTCCACATCTGCTTTATACTTACAAGAATTGAAATCACTGGAGACCAGCCTGGGCAACACAGCGAGACCCCATCTTTACAAAAAATAATAATACATTAAAAGGAAAAAAAAAAAAGAAAAGAAGCCAGGCACAGTGGCTTACACTTGTAATCCCAGCACTTTGGGAGGCTGAGGAGGGAAGATCACTGGAGCCCAGGAGTTTGAAACCAGCCTGGGCAACATGGCAAGAACTCATCTTTACTAAAAATAAAAATAAAAATGAGTTAGGCATAGTGGTACATACCTGTAGTCCCAGCTACTCCAGAGACTGAGCGGGGAGGATCTCTGGAGCAAAGGAGTTCGAGGCTGCAGTGAGCTATGATCGCATCACTGCAGTCCAGTCTGGGTGAAAGAATAAGACCCTGTCTCTCAAAAGACAAGACAATGGCTTCTAATTCTTACACCAAAGTACGTCCTCAAGTTGTCTTTGGTGAAGGATTGTATACCTCAGACTGTGACAACTGAAAAAGTGGGATTAAAAACAAGGAAATTCAGGCCAGGTGTGATGGCTCACACCTGTAATCCCAGCACTTTGGGAGGCTGAGGTGGGCGGATCACCTGAGGTCAGGAGTTGGAGACCAGCCTGGCCAACATGGTGAAACCCCTTCTCTACTAAAAATACAAAAATTAGCTGGGCGTGATGGCCTATGTCTGTAATCCCAGCTACTCAGAAGGCTGAGGCAGGAGAATCCCTTGAACCTGAAGGTGGAGGTTGCAGTGAGCAGAGATCGCGCCACTGCACTGGGTGACAGAACAAGACTACATCTCCAAAAAAAAAAAAAAAAAAAAAAAAGGAATTCAACAAGTTGGTTAGGTTCAAAAACCAATTTACAAAATCACAGCCAATACAAATGGAGCATCTCTCCATAGGCAAAGGACCACAGTTTAGAAAACAAGAAAACATCCCCATTTATATTAGCAATGAAGGGACTAAATACTTAGGAATCCAGTTATGAAGTCTGCAAGATCTGGATGAAAAGCTGTGGACACAAAGGAATTCCTGAACAAACAGGACAAACCCTGTTCTTAGAAAGGAAGGCTTGGCCGGGCTTGGTGGCTCACGCCTGTAATCCCAGCACTTTGGGAGGCCAAGGCGGGCGGATCACGAGGTCAGGAAATCGAGACCATTCTGGCGAGCACGGTGAAACCCTGTCTCTACTAAAAATACAAAAAAATTAGTCGGGCGTGGTGGTGGGTGCCTGTAGTCCCAGCTTCTAGGGAGGCTGAGGCAGGAGAATGGCATGAACCTGGGAGGCGGCGGAGCTTACAGTGAGTGGAGATCGTGCCACCACACTCCAACCTGGGCGACAGAGCGAGATTCCGTCTCAAAAAAAAAAAAAAAAAAAAAAAAAAGGAAGGCTTGTCATTAACATGTCAATTCTTCCAGAAGTCTGCAAAGTTAATGTAATCCCTATAAAACACCTGCTCGATTTTTAGCAGATGTGCCAGTTCTAAAGTTTCAACCCAGTCATTCAACTCCTAGAAAAGTAGACTATATGTGGATACACATATGTATACAAATCTACGTCCAGCCATCTCTCAGTATCCCCAGGGGATTGGTTCCAGGATCCCATGTGGTACCAAAATCAGAATGTGCTCAAATCCCTGATAGAAAATAGCACAGGCTGGGCATGGTGGCTCACACCTGTAGTTCCAGCACTTTGGGAGGCCAAGACGGGTGGATCATTTGAGGCCAGGAGTTCAAGACCAGCCTGACCAACATGGCGAAACCCCGTCTCTACTAAAAATACAAAAAAATTAGCCGGGTGTGGTGGCGCATGCCTGTAATCTCAGTTACTTGGGAAGCTGAGGCAGAAGAATCGCTTGACCCCAAGAAGCAGAGGTTGCAGTGAGCCGAAATTGTGCTACTATATTCCAGCCTGGGCGACAGAGTGAGACTCTGTCTCAAATATAAAATAAAATAAAAATAAAATAAAATAAAATGGCATAGTATTTGCATATACACTACACACATTCCCCTGTGTACATTACTTTTTGACAGAGTCTTGCTTTGTCACCCAGGCTAGCGCAATCTCAGCTCAATGTAACCTCCACCTTCTGGGCTCAAGTGATCCTTCCATCGCAGCCTCTGGAGTAGCTGGGACTACAGGTGTGTGCCACCATGCTCAGCACATTTTTGTATTTTTTGTAGAGAGGGTGTTTCGCCATGTTGGCCAGGCTGGTCTTGAACTCCTGGCCTCCAGTGTTCCTCCTGCCTTGGCCTCCCAAAGTGCTGGGATTACAGGCGTGAGCCACTGCACCCAGCCTCTCTTATGTACTTTATATCATCTCTAGATTACTTGTAATACCTGACATAATGTCTACACATTGCTTTCTTCTTATGGATTCCACGTAGCACTTCATGAGCGGCAAATACAAGTTTCGCTTTTTGGAACTTTATGGACTTTTTCTGGATATTTTAAATCCGTGGTTGGTTGAATGGCAGAGGTGGAATCCTTGGATATGGAGGGCTGACCTGCATCACAATTCAATCTACTGCTCTTGAGACTGTAGTTGTTTCCAAACAATATAAAGAAAAAAAGTTCAAATAAAGGCATTCTAAGATATTTATTGTATAACATAGTGAGTATAGTTAATATATTATATTCTTGTCCAGGCGCAGTGGCTAATGCCTATAATCCCAGCATTTGGGGATGCCAAGGCAGGCAGATCGCTTGAGCCCAGGAGTGTGAGACCAGCTTGGGCAACAAAGCGAGACCCCGTCTCTACAAAAAATATAAAAATCAGCTGCCGGGCACGGTAGCTCGTGTCTGTAATCCAAGCACTTTGGAAGGCCGAGGCAGGCAGATCACTTGAGACCAGGAGATCAAGACCAGCCTGGCCAACATGGGGAAACCCCGTCTCTACTAAAAACATAAAAATTAGCCGGGCCTGGTGGCGGGCCTGTAATCCCAGCTACTCGGGAGGCTGAGGCATGAGAATAGCTTGAACCCAGGAGGCAGAGGTTGCAGTGAGCCGAGATCGCACCACTGCACTCCAGCCTGGAGACAGAGTGAGACTGTCTCAAAAATAAAGAAATAAAATAAATAAATAAATAATAATTAGCTGGGTGTGGCGGCACATACCTGTGGTTCCAGCTGCTGCAGAAGCTGAGGTGGGAGGATCACGTGAGGCCAGGAGTTTTAGACCACCCTGAGCAACACAGTGAGACCCCATCTCCATAAAAAAATGTAAAACTGGCCGGGCGCGGTGGCTCAAGCCTGTAATCCCAGCACTTTGGGAGGCCGAGACGGGCGGATCACTAGGTCAGGAGATCGAGACCATCCTGGCGAACACGGTGAAACCCCGTCTCTACTAAAAAATACAAAAAACTAGCCGGGCGAGGCGGCGGGCGCCTGTAGTCCCAGCTACTCGGGAGGCTGAGGCAGGAGAATGGCGTAAACCCGGGGGGCGGAGCTTGCAGTGAGCTGAGATCCGGCCACTGCACTCCAGCCCGGGCGACAGAGCCAGACTCCGTCTCAAAAAAAAAAAAAAAAAAAAAAAAAAAATGTAAAACTTAGCTGGGCATGGTGGCATGCGCCTATAGTTCCAGCTACTCAGGAGGCTGAGGCAGGAGGATCACTTGAGCCCAGGAGATCAAGGCTGCAGTAGAGCATCACTGCACTCCAGCCTGGGCAACAGAGCAAGATCCCGCCTCTAAAATATGTATATATATATATGGACAAAACTGATACACATATTAATGGCATGGATGAATCCCAAAGGCATTTATGCTGAAAGATCCCAAACACAAGAGCTCATGCTGGCCTGAACAGGCAGATGTCATCTATGGAGACAAAACTGGATGGGAGGCTGCCCAGGGACCGGGAAGGGGAAGATCAAGTGGGAAGAGGTACGAGGTGACCTGAGGTGACAGAGACATTCTCTATCTCGATAAGGACGTAGTCTACAGTGCTATATTCACTTCTCGAAATTTAAGCTGAACATTTAGGAGTTGCATATTTCATATTCTACCCCAATTTTCAAAAATAGAGCTGAACAAGCGAGATTCCTAGGTAAGACAACCTTCGAGGTGCGAGACAGTTTTTTTTTTTTTTTTGAGACAGTCTCACTTTGTCGCCCAGGCTGGAGTGTAGTGGTGTGATCGTGGCTCACTGCAGCCACCGCCTCCCAGGTTCAAGTGATTCTGCCTCAATCTCCCGAGTAGCTGGGATTACAGGCATATTCCACCATGCCTAGTTGATTTTTGTATCTATACTAGAGATGGGGTTTCACCCTATTGGCCAGGGTGGTCTTGAACCCCTGACCTCAGGTGATCCACCTGCCTGGGCCTCCCAAAGTGCTGGAATTACAGGCGTGAGCCACCGCACCTGGCCCAAAGCAGTTTATTTTTGAGACAGGGTCTTGCTGTGTTACCCAGGCTGGAGTGCAATGGCACAATCTCGGTTGCAGTAAGCCGAGATTGCTACTGCAAACTCCACCTCCTGGGCTCAAGCGATTCTCCCGCTTCATTCTCCTGAGTAACTGGGACTACAGGCATGTGCCACCATGTCCCACTAAGTTTTGTAAAGGCAGTCTTAATAGACAATATCATAGGGTGCGGTGGCCCACGCCTGTAATCCCAGCACTTTTAGAGGCCAAGGTGGGTGGATCACCTGAGGTCAGGGGTTCAAGACCAGCCTGGCCAACATGGTGAAACCCTGTCTCTACTAAAATATGAAAATTAGCTGGGCGTGGTGGTAGGCGCCTGTAATCTCAGCTACTTGGGAGGCTGAGGCAGGAGAATCACTTGAACCCAGGAGGTGGAGGTTGCAGTGAGCCAAGATCATGCCATTGCATTCCAGCCTGGGCAACAAGACCAAAACTCCATCTCATTAAAAAAAAAAAAGACACTATTGGCTGGGTATGGTGGCACATACCTGTAATCTAGCACTTTAGGAGGCCAAGTGGGAGGATCGCTTGAGGCCAGGAGTTTGAGACCAGCCTGGGCAATATAGTGAGACTGCATCTCTACAAAAGCAAAAATTAGGCCTGGTGTGGTGGCTCACGCCTGTAATCCTGACACTTTGGGAGGCTGAGGTGGGCTGATCACTTGAGATCACTTGAGGTCATGGGCAACATGGTGAAACCCTGTCTCTACCAAAAATACAAAAATTAGCTGGGCACATGCCTTTAATCCCAGCTACTTGGGAGGCTGGGGCAGGAGGATCCATGAACCTGGGAGGTAGAGGCTGCAGTGAGCTGAGATTGTGCCATTACACTCCAGCCTGGGCAACAAGAGTGAAACTCCATCTTAAAAAAACAAACAAAAAATTAGCCACATGTGATGATATACTCCTGTAGTCCCAGTTACATGGAAGCAGGGGATCACTTGAACCCAGGAGGTGGAGGTTGCCATGCGCCGAGATCAGGCCACTGCACTCCAGCCTGGGTGACAGACCGAGATCCTGTCTCAAAAAAATAGAAAATAAAAGATCATAGGTACATGGGCAAAATGCATAGTGTGACCTTGTGAGAAAACAAGGATTCGGTTGTCTTGCTCAAGGTGCCTCGGAATCCAGAAAAAGAAAACTCATTATACTCATTATATACTTTAAAATGATTTTTTTAAAGCTCAAAATAGCAGCAGAAAGTATATTAAAAAAAAATCTTGGATGGGGGAACTTTACCATATGTCAGGCTGAGCTGTTGTACTTTGCTGTGTGCATTTGCTATCAGTCTTATTCAAAAAATAAGCTGAGATTCCCATTTTTAGTCCTTACAAAAGTGATTCATGTGTTAAAATGGGAATGTCAGAAATGTGGAAGAAGATAACATGTTTAAGATCTCTTGGTGGAGGGAGGGAAGGCATTTCTAAATAGGCTACAAAGGCCGGGTGTGGTGGCTTATGCTTGTAATGCCAGCACTTTGGGAGGCCAAGGCGGGAGGATCACTTGAGGTCAGGAGTTCGAGACTAGCCTGGCCAACACGGCAAAACCCTGTCTCTACTAAATTAACAAAAATTAGTCGGATGTGGTGGCAGGCGCCTGTAATCCCAGCTACTCAATCCCCGCTACTTGGGAGGCTGAGGAAGGAGGGTTAAACCTGGGAGGTGGAGGTTGCAGTGAGCCGAGATCGTGCCACTGCACTCCAGCCTGGGCGACAGAGTGAGAATCCATCTCAAAAATAAACAGGCTACAAAAAACTAAGAGTGACAAATATAAATAAATTGACTTCCTAAAACTGGGAGGTCTCTGTATGGCACAGACATGAGCCAGGATGACTGAGCAGGGGCAGTCATCCCAAACGCCTGGGGATCTCCCAGCAAAGATGGTCATGTGGCCACCACAGAGAAGGGGTACATCCAGTGGCCACTGGACACACAGAAGTGTTATGTCACTATTAAAAAATGCTGGCCAGGCACGGTGGCTCACACCTACAATCACAGCACTTTGGGAGGCCGAGGCAGGCAGATCACCTGAGGTCGGGAGTTTGAGATCACCCTGACCAACATGGAGAAATCCTATCTCTACCAAAAATATAAAATTAGCTGGGTGTGGTGGCACACACCTGTAACCCCAGCTACTTGGGAGGCTGAGGCAGGAGAATCATGAACCTGGGAGGCGGAGGTTGCAGTGAGCAGAGATCGTGCCACCGCACTCCAGCCTAGGTAACAAGAACGAAACTGTCTCAAAAAAAAAAAAAAAAAAAAAAGCTGCCAGGCGCGGTGGCTCATGCCTGTAATCCCAGCACTTTGGGAGGCCGAGGCTGGTGGATCACGAGGTCAGGAGATCGAGACCATCATGGCTAACATGGTGAAACCCCGTCTCTACTGAAAATACAAAAAAATTAGCCGGGCGTGGTGGTGGGCGCCTGTAGTCCCAGCTACTCGGGAGGCTGAGGCAGGAGAATGGCGTGAACCCGGGAGGCGGAGCTTGCAGTGAGCCAAGATCTGGCCACTGTACTCCAGCCTGGGCGACAGAGCGAGACTGTCTCCAAAAAAAAAAAAAAAAAAAAAGGCTAATGGGAGGCTGGGTACAGTGGGTCACACCTGTAACACAGCACTTTAGGAGGCCCAGGTGGGCGGATCATATCAGGATTTCAAGACCAGCCTGGCCAACATGGTGAAACATCATCTCTACTAAAAGTACAAAAATTAGCTGGGCGTGGTGATGGGCGGCTGCAATCTCAGCTGCTCAGGAGGCTGAGGCAAGACAATTTCTTGAATCCAGGAGGCAGAGGTTACACTGAACCAAGACTGCCCCACTACACTACAGTCTGAGCAACAGAGCAAGACCCTGTCTCAAAAAAAAAAAAAAAAAAAGAAAAAAGAAAAAAAAAACTTTGAAAAGAAAAAAACCCAACTAAAGAAGGGGTTTTGCTTCGGGATAGGGAGGCCGGAGCTCCAAGGGCAGCTCAGTGGTGACTTCTCTCTCCTTGTTCCACCAGTCGCTGCACAGAGCTCTGCCTCATGGTCACAGGATGGCTGCTCTACTGCCAGGCTTCACAACCTACTCCAGACCAAAGAAGGGCTACCAGCCATGGGGAAGGCTAGCCAAGACTTCCGTTAAAAGGCTTTCCTGGAAGCTACACTAGCAAGTTCCATTTGCATGTCATGGGGATCAACTCATGTGACTCAGTTCTGAACAGACAGACACACGGAGTGTCTAGCTTCAAACATGTGCTAGCTTCAAACTCCATGTGGGTCGCCTTCAGTGTGGAGGAGCTTGTTCCTGTCTGGCCTCAGCCAGAAGCCCCGTGCAAATCACGAGTCCCCACCCAGGGTGGTTTATAGGAGAGATTTATTTGAAGAAATATTACAACATATAAAAACTACATAAAGTCTTAATTTCCACTCATACAGTGGTAGATTTGATATAATGCATAATAAAAAACTTTTAAAATCCAGAATGCACAAAGTACTGCACAATTTGATCACTAAATCATTAGTTGATAAGCGAACCTCACACAACAGCTTCATGACAGCCAAGGCCACAAACACCATGTACCACACATGTGAACGGACAGATTGACATGTTAAAAACACAACATCAGTGCATGTTGGGGATTCCTGGTGCCAGAAACAGGGGTGACGGGAGGGCAGAACTAGTCCTTAGCAGCTTCCTCCTCCTTTATTTTAGCTGAAGGGAAATAAAAGGAGAAGTCACTCTGGGGAACACGCACGGTATCACGCTACATGACAGGTGAGGAACAGACATGGACCATCAGGAAATGTTAACGTACTGATGTAACAGCCGACCCAGTAAGCGGCAGAGTGCTAAAGGAACATTCATGGAGACTGAACACTCCTCAAAAGGTCCCAGGGGGTTCTAGACCCAGAGGCTCTAGTGAACAGCTGAGGCAGGTGCCTGCTGAGCCAGACTCACTGAACAGGAGTGAGGGAAATGGCCCCAGGGCCAGCCCAGCAGCCAACCTGACCAAAGGCCTGCTGTGTGCAGCGCGCCTGCTCTAAGCACTCGACACGTGCAACTCAATCCTCACAGCAGCCCCTTCAGAAAGATGGGTGACCCACATGAGGCCCAGAGTCCAGAGCGGTGGCCCGCAGCTGCCCCTGCATGTACCCCCAGAGGGCGCTCAGGCCCCAAAGGAAGCCCAGCCCACCCCACCATACCTGAGGCACTCTCTCGGGCTTTGGCCAACATACAGAGCTTGATCTCCAAGCCAATGGCTTTGGCCAGGGGCGGCGGCACAGCATTGCCCACCTGCGGGAGGGGAGAAGGGCAATGCCTGATGTGGATGGCCAGGCCCGAGGCCCGGGGTCAGGTGTACTGCCGCCCCTGCTCAGACGGAGGACACCCTGGGCATTGCGCCCCTTGGGGAGGGGTTCTGGTCCTGCTCACATGGGCCCAAAGCCCTTCCAGCACAAGGTCCTTGGATCCTCCAACTGGCCCATCGTCCCACCCCACAGCCATAGTTCACTGGGCCTTTGAAGAGCTTCAGAAAGACTTGAGACAAAGACACATGGGGCTGGGCGCGGTGGCTCACGCCTGTAATCCCAGTACTTTGGGAAGCCAAGGCAGGTGGATTAGTTGAGGCCAGGAGTTCAAGACCAGCCTGGCCAACATGGCGAAACCTCGTCTACTAAAAGTACAAAAACTAGCCGGGCATGGTGGCACATGTCTGTAATCCCAGCTACTCGGGAGGCTGAGACAGCAGAATGGCTTGAACCCGGGAGGTGGAGGTTGCAGTGAGCAGAGATGATGTCACTGCACTCCAGCCTGGGTGACAGAGTGAGACTGTCTCAGGAAAAAAAAAAAAGACAAATGGGCTACCTAGACACGTTTTGCTCCCAGCTAAGAGTGGCTGCTTCCCTGGCCAGCGCAGAGGCGCATGCCTATAATCCCAGCACTTTGGGAGGCCGAGGCAGGCGGATCACCTGAGGTCAAGAGTTCGGGACCAGCCTGGCCAACATGGTGAAACCCCGTCTCTACTAAAAATACAAAAATTAGCCCGGTGTGTTGGCGCACAACTGTAATCCCAGCTACTCGGGAGTCTGAGGCAGGAGAATCACTTGAAACCAGGGGGGTGTAGGTTGTGGTGAGCTGAGATCATGCCACTTCACTCCAGCATGGGCGAAAGAGCAAAGCTTCATCTTATTAAAAAAAAAAAAAAAAAAAAAAAAAAAAGGGGCTGCTTCCTGAGAACCAGATTCGGCGGGAGGGGTGAAACATGGTTTTCACAAGAACCCTGGACACTGGTTTTTAAGCTATGCATGTGCCCTGTGTTGATGAAAATACACTTAACTAAGACTAACTCATAGACTAACTCGTCAAGTCAGCTGACACCTGAGAAGCAGGTAGGAATTAAGGTGCTAGTTCATTTGAACCTACAGCGAGTGAGCGGTCGCCACCGTGGGTTTTAGCCTGCTCCCTTAGTGTGACGGACTGTCCTTCTGGCTCAGTCTCTGACTCAAAGACAAACAGTAAGGAACCAGCGTAGGGATACAACCTGACTCGGATGTCTCAGCCCTGTCCCTCCTGTGGGCCATCGTCCTACTGCGAGTGCTGGGGCTACCCGGCAGCCAACAGGTGTCCTCTCTGAAGTGACTGTGCTGGCCCCAGTCCCACCCAATGACAGGCACAGAAGCCTCCTTCCTGTCCAGACCCAGTGGGCGCTGCCCCACTGACCTGCCGGTGCTTGTCCAGGATGTTGCCGAAGAGCCGGTAGGTGTCGGGGAAGCCCTGGGAGCGGGCGCACTCCCGCACGCTCACCACGCGGTGCTGCTCGGGGTGGAGCACGCGGCCCTGGGGCAAGAGGCGCAGTGGGTGAGGGTAGTAGCACCCAGGCCAGGTCACCGTGGGGGACAGGGAGGGAAATGGCAACCTGGCAGCGTCCGGCCGTGGCCTTGGCCTTGGCCTACGAGCCTGTCCCATGGACACGGAGTGGGCAATAGGCAGAGGAGGCCAGGTGCCTGGGGTCCTGGGGTGCTGTCCTCCAGTTGGCTAAGCCCACACCTCCACCCAGTTGGGCCTCCAAGTACAGGGCCTGACACAGGCCCTTGGACACCCCCTCCCCACCTACCTGCTTGCCCATGGGCTCGGGGTTGGTGACGGTTGTGCTGAAGAAGCCGTCCCACTCGAGCCTTCCATAGAGGCCAGCCCAGTGGTTGTGCCGGTTCCCGGTGTGGGGCAGGCACCAGGGGATGAGGGTGTTGAACTGCCTGGCTGCGGGGTCGCAGGCTTTGCCGGCTGGAAGAGAGGACAGTGATGAGGCTGCAGTTACGGGATGGGGTATAGGCTTGGGACGGGAGACAGTGGCTCTTAGAGCTTTGGGAGGCAGAGATGGCACCTCCTGTGCAAGGGGACCCCTGGGGTGGAACAGCCAACAATCCTCATTCTCTGGGGACTGTGTTTGTTATTATTACTATATATTTTTTTGAGACAGAGTCTGGCTCTGTTGCCCAGGCTGGAGTGCAATGGCATGATCTTGGCTCACTGCCACCTCTGCCTATGGAGTTCAAGCGATTCTCCTGCCTCAGCCTCCCAAATAGCTGGGATTACAGGCGTGTGATACCACGCCCAGCTAATTTGTATAATTTTAGTAAAGATGGGGTTTCACCATGTTGGCCAGGCTGATCTCGAGCTCCTGACCTCAAGTGATCTGCCTGCCTCAGCCTCCCAAAGTGCTGGGATTACAGAGGTTGAGCCACTGTGCCTGACCTGTTTTATTTATTTTATCATTTTATCTATCTATCCATTCATTCATTCATTCATTTTAGAGACAAGGTCTCACTCTGTCTCCCAGGCTGGAGTGCAATGGCACAATCACAGCTCTCTACAGCCTCAACCTCCCAGGCTCAAGTGATCCTCCCGCCTTAAAGTGCTTCCCAAAGTGCTGGGATTACAGGTGTGGCCACCAACCCAGTCTGCTTTTACTACTTAACATGGTCAGCAGCTACCTTCTCTGGGACACCCAGGTTTGGTGTGTCTGTGCCCTGCCCTGGCCTCCAGGTTCACAGGTCAAAGCCCCAGGGCTCTGCCTTCCTTCCCCTCAGCCCATCGGGAACCACGACCTACAGGCCCCACCTTCCACGCAGGAGCAGACCCCACGGAGGGCCCCAGAGCTGCTGCGGCCGTTCTTCCTGTCATGGTGGGTATACCGCAGCTTCCTGGCCATGGTGCCGTCCGAGAGCCGCACCTCGATATTCGGCAGATCGCGCCAGTCTGAGCCGGGGGCCAAGGGGATGTGCCGCATGCGGGCGGCCACCAATGCACTCATGTCCTGAAAGAGTGTGGGGGACCCAGCTGTCACCTCGTGTAAGCAGCATCCGAGCATCCATGGTGGGCTGGGTGCTGGGAACACCATGGTGACCAGGAAGCCCCCTGGGGCTCACGCCCATCGGGAAAGAGACAGTCGGGGATGTTGTACTTGGCTCAAGGCCATAGCAGAGACCTGAGGCAGCGCAGGGGCGGGACAGCGTGGGAATCTAAGCTGAGTCTTTAGGGTGGGGGAAGGGGAGTGGTGCCAGGGGATGGTGAAAGGGCTGGTCTTGGCATCCTGGGAAAATATGCAGGAAGAGGCAGCGAGGGGGAAGGCAGTGGTGGGTGGGCAGTGGCTTGACACCATTCCAGACCGAGTCTGAGTCCAGGAGTGCGGGAGCTCTGACACTTCCCATGACCATGGGAGAGAGACCAGGGGTCACGCAAGGGCTGAGGACTCAGGAAGAGGAGCCTGGGATCAGATTCCATGTCTCCCCTGAGCCTTGGGCAGGCTCTGACTGTTCCCATGAGGCTGCTAGGCTGGGCCTCCAGGGGGAGCTGCTCTGTCAGGGTGCCGTTACCTTACAGATGTGGTCCCTGAGGATGGGCTGGTACTGTGCGCCCCGGAGCTGCCTCTGGAACCAGGACTGAGGCTCCCCATTGTAGGAGATCTCCAGTGCTGAAGCTCCATTCCGCACCTCTGGCAGGTCGGACATTGTGTCTCGCACCGTGATGGTCCGGAAAGGACCTGAGCTCAACCTGCAACAGGAGGTCGACACCTCTGGGCATGCACGCAGCAGCTGTCCCCTCGTCACAGGTGCTGCCCCCTGCCTGCTCACATGGCCTTCTCCAGAGGTCACAGCACACTGCCTGAGGTCACATGAGTGGCAGTGTGCCTGGATGCCATCTGGAAGAGGGGACGGGGTTATGGCATGGACTTTGTGGATGACCACAGCCAAGCATGCGGCCAGCCGCTCTACATGCGCTATCTACTAGGGAAGCAGATGACGCGGGGTCAGAATTGGAGAAGGGGGGTGACAGAGCGCCGTGTTGCAGGCTGGATGCCGTACCATCCTCTCCTCCCTAAATCTCACCAGGGAGCACTCACGGGCCCTAGGAGCTACTGAGGCCCGCTCGGCAGTGTGTGGAGGAGTGACCGGGGCCACCTACCTGGTTATGTTGCTCACGAACTTCTTGTCGTCCACCACCACACTCAGCTGGCAGGCCCGGGGTGCAAACACGTGCAGCGGCTCCGGGAACAGGGGAAGTTTCTCTCCAGGGGCTGCGGCCAGGATGATGGCCCGCCTCCGCGTCTGGGCCACGCCGTACTGACCGGCCTGTGGGGGAGAAGGACAGACACCCCCTTCAGTGGGACACTCCCAACTGGACAGGCCAGACCCAGGCCTGGGGTCAGCAGCCTGACTTGGGAGCAGCTGGCCGATGCAGAGTGCACTTGCGGAATCCCCAGTTACCCCAGCAGGCACGCTCCTGGTCAGAGGAGGTTGGAGCAGATAAAGAACAAAAGCAGCTGAGCGCAGGGGACAACCACTGGGGAAGGTGGGAGCGAACCTTGTGGGCAAGTCCAGCCAGCTCTGAAAGCACTGCAAGGGCCCCGAGGTCTTAGCACTCAGGGAGAACAACACTGGAGACCAGGAGCCCTGCCACTTCCCTAATGGCTGTGGTTACAAGGACAGAGAACGTGGCTGTGACAAGTCTTGCCTGCTGAGCCTGAGTCACCCTGAGGCTGAACTAGGGGACCGGGTAGCCAAGTGCTTGCCCACTTAGGCAGACATCCTGTGCTAGCATCTGAATAGCTGCTTCATTTTTAGTTATACCCTCAATCGCTGAGCTGATAGAGGATGGGGGGGATGCTTTTCAGATAAGGCCTGGGCCCCACAGACCATGTCCATCCCTGTCCCTGCAGACACAGCCACCTGGAGTGCAACCCTCGGCCATCTGTGGGGGTTTGTATGCGCAGTTACCCAGAGCAAAACTGTCTTTTAAACCGATCGAACAGCAGCTGCCTACACATGTCTCTGCACACCTCACTTCCCCTCACTCATGCAGACTCAACCGCTCCGTGGTGCTCCGTGGTGGGCTGCTCACCCTTCTCCATCGAGGGAAAGGAACCGGGAGCTACCTGGTGAGAAGCCCCTGGTAGCCAGCCCTCCCGGGCATGTTCGAGAACACAGCTCAAGAGACGCTAGAGGTGGACTTGCTGGGGGCTGGCTGAGCATGCATCTCCCCTGACCCCACCAGTGGGACAGAGCACCATGCCAGCCTCTGCCGCCTGAATGGCAGGCCTGTGCCATTGAACCCTGCTTTCAGTAAGGGACGGTTGGCTGCTGGCCGGGTCATGTGCTGGCCACATCCATCTGCCCGCCCCGGCCCCGGGGCCCACCTGCAGCACGCCGAAGGTGCACTGATAGCCCATGCGGACCAGGCAGCGGAGGGTGAGCTTCAGGACCATGGAACGCTTGAAGGAGACAAAGTTCCTGACATTCTCCAGGAGGAAGAACCGGGGCCGGTAGTAGTCGCAGTAGCTGTAGGGGCAGGAGAGACTGCAGGAGTCACCTCCACAGACAGAGGGGAGAAACGACCCACTGTGCCGGAAGCCCCTCGTGAATGTTATCAAAGTCTCTCCCTACTGAAAGCTGAGCTGTGAGTTTCCAGCGGGCAGAAGCCTCAGTGCAGGGTGAATGACCACTGCTGACACGCGGCACAGCCCCAGGCCATCTGTCAACACGGGGGGGCTTCTACCTGTTTACCTGAGGAAGGAGACCACCAGCGAGTTTTTGAACTTGGAGTAGGTGCGTGAGTTGAAGCGGTTCATGCCACTGAAGCCCTGGCAGGGCGGCCCACCGCACAGCATCTCCACGTCTCCCTTCTGGGGCAGCCGCTGGCCGCGGGAGTTGGTGGTCTCCCCGGCCATGACCAGCTTCAGCAGTATGTTGCAGTCCTCTGTGAACACCGTGGAGCCGGGGTTGTTCAGTCGGAACGCCTGGGCCGCGGGGTCCCACATCTCGATGGCCCACAGCGTGTCAGAGATGCCTGGCGGATCAAGAACGAAGCCATGCTTTCAACTCCCCAGAAGGAGATTTTTTTTTTTTTTTTTTTTGAGATGGAGTCTCGCTCTGTCACCTAGGCTGGAGTGCAGTGGCACGATCTCGGCTCACTGCAAGCCTCCCAGGTTCAAGCGATTCTCCCACCTCAGCCTCCCGAGAAGCTGGGACACTACAGGTGCCCGCCACCATGCCCGGCTAATTTTTGTATTCTTATTAGAGACAGGGTTTCACCATGTTGGTCAGGATGGTGTCGAACTCCTGACCTCATGATCCTCCCACCTTGGCCTCCCAAAGTGCTGGGATTACAGGCGTGCGCCACCGTGCCTGGCCTCGGAAGGAGATTCTTGAGTCAGGAAGGTGACCGGGGTTGGAAGTCGTTTCAGGTAGCACCTGCCCAGTCTGGGCTCACCAGGTGTTCAGAGATGGAGCCTACGGGCACTCACCTGCTTGGTGGAATCCCTCCGACAACCCCCCGCAGCCAGAAAACACATCCAGGGTCCGCAGCTTGGGCAGCTTGATCTCCATCTCTGGCTCGCTCGGCTCACAGGCTTGGGACTTGGGCTTGCCCTTCCCTGGGGGAGAGAGGCCAGAGGCTAAACCTGATCCTCAGAGTCCAAGTCCCACCTTGCTCTCAAGCACCTTGTTAATTCAGGCAGCCTCGCTATCCCAGAGTTGGTAACACCAAAGGTGGTTTTACACTGAGGGATTCACAGGCAGCCTCCAAGTTACAGAAGAATGACTTGAAAAGAAACTCATACAATGACGTACCTTTTCCCTTGCCCTTCCCTTTGTTTCCAGGGCTACGGGCATGGTTGGGAGGATCTTCAAAGCTTTTACTCTTCGCATTATAGGCCTGAAAAGGAGAGAACTGCAATCGTTTGGGAGAGAAGCGCACTGGTCCCCTCTCTAACACAGACTAGTAAGAAGGCAATTTCATAGCCACTTAATTTCTCCCTCAGTGGGGAGAAATTGGTGGTCAGTTAGCCACCAATAAGAGTAGTGTGACTTTGCTACAATGGAAACTTAAAACAATCCATCTTATTAATACTAACATTTGATCTGGCTGACACTGAAATGCCTATTATAAGCACTTGGGAGTACTCATTCTAGAACAGGAAAAAGTGCTATACAGAATCTGCTGTCCAATTGAGCTATCCTCATCCAAGCCTGGGAAAACGTGGATGTATCGTTTTAAGATAACAACACGGAAAGGCCAAGCCCCAACAATTTACAAGTCATGAGCTTGATCAGCTGACTACCGGGCCCTCTCCATAACCAGGGCCACCTGCACGGGCATGTGGGCTGGGCCTGGACGTGGGTGCCTGGCCCAAGGGACCCAGGAGCAGGGGTACCTTCTCCAACTCATACTAAGACACCAGTCAGGCTGGTGGAGGCTGCCTCACGGTCCTCAACGTTCAGTTGCACCAAGACACTAAAATGTTATGTTCTCTAATGACACGCTTTTTAAAAACCAGGAGTGTTAAACTCCGGAACTACTTGAATCTCATACAACTTGTGCTCCGGAGAACCCTGCCCAGACCCCCGTAAAGCTCCTGCAGAACAGCTTCACGCCAGCCAACCACCCACTTCTTACAAAAGCTGAAACCCTGCAGCCAAGCCGCCTTCTGCATAACCCGACATCAGACTCCTTCTGGACAACTTGGACCCCGAAGCCTTCCCTCTAGCAAGCAGGGGCACCACCTCGAGGAAGTAGAAGCGGTTGGGGCCGCCCATGGAGTACACCTGGACGCACTCGGGCAGGTCCTCCCCATACTCCACGGTGCAGCGGCCCTGCACGGCCTTGAAGTCCACCACAGCCTCCTCGTCGCTCCAGTAGAGCAGGTTGATGTCTGCGTGGTAGCTCGCCGGGGTGGACTTGTGGGTGTTCTCAGGCCTGCGAGCGGGAGAGGCCTCGTTAGGAGCTCTCCTTTGTGGTGAGCTTATGCAGAATTAAACAGCACCATGTTCCTGGGGTGCTCAGGGAACTGCTGGGTAAAGACCACCCCCCGCCAGTAGGCAACCACCAGGTAAAGACACCCCCAGTTAGGGAGACCAGGTAAAGACCCCCCGAGTTAGGGAACCGCAGGGTAAGGAACCCCTGCCAATTAGGGAACCGCAGGGTAAAGATATCCCCTCCCCACACTGGGGAACTGCAAGGTAGACAGACTCCCCCCATTTAGGGAACCGCAGGGTAAAGACCCACCCCCAGTTAGGGAACCTCAGGGTAAAGACCCACCCCCAGTTAGGGAACCGCAGGGTAAAGACCCACCCCCAGTTAGGGAACCGCAGGGTAAAGACCCACCCCCAGTTAGGGAACAACAGGGTAAAGACCCACCCCCAGTTAGGGAACCGCAGGGTAAAGACCCACCCCCAGTTAGGGAACCTCAGGGTAAAGACCCACCCCCAGTTAGGGAACCGCAGGGTAAAGACCCACCCCCAGTTAGGGAACCGCAGGGTAAAGACCCACCCCCAGTTAGGGAACAACAGGGTAAAGACCCACCCCCAGTTAGGGAACTGCAGGGTAAAGACCCACCCCCAGTTAGGGAACTGTAGGGTAAAGACCCACCCCCAGTTAGGGAACCGCAGGGTAAAGACCCACCCCCAGTTAGGGAACTGTAGGATAAAGATATCCCCTTCCCACATTAGGGAACTGCAAGGTAGACTCCCCCACAATTAGGGAACCGCCGGATAATGACCCCCCCCAGTTAGGGAACCAGAGGGTAAAGGCCCCCTCAGTTAGGGAATCATAGGGTAAAGACCCCCCCCATATTTAGGGAACCGCAGGTAAAGATATCCCCTCCCCACATGAGGGAACTGTAAGGTAGACTCGCCCCCAATTAGGGAACTGCCAGGTAAAGACTCCCCAACCGTTAGGGCAGGTTGGCTGCTTGCTCTGCATGCCTGGCCCTGCCCTGTGTGGCCACCTGCCGGTAGCAGCCTCTCCAGAGTGTGTTTCTCTCACCTGTACCACTCAGAACCCTTTATTTCCCGTTATTACAAAGGCTTCAGGAAATCTTTGATCTATGTTAGCTAAGAGGTGAGGCAAGTGTATACCTTCCTGTACAGGCTAGTTTCAGGTTAATGCCCAATCACCACCAGTTACTCGGGTCTTAGAAAAAGAAAACGTAATAGGCCAAAAGCTTAGGAAAGAGAAAAAATCCCAGAGACAGAAAGGAGGACCTGGGAAGAGGTGGGGACAGTGGGACAGAACCTGGACAGTCATAGATGCAGCTCTGGGATGCGGGTGCCCAGACACTCTACCCTTTTTTTCTTTTGAGACGGGGTTTGGCTGTCACCCAGGCTGGAGTGCAGTGGTGGGATCATGGCTCACACAGCCTCAAATTCCTGGGTTTGAATGATCTCTCCAGCCTCAGCCTCCCAAGTACCTGGGACTACAGGCATGTGCCACCACACCCAGCTGGCCTTTTTTTTTTTTTTTTTTTGGTAGGGTCAGGGTCTCACTACACTTCCTCAGGCTGGTCTCGAACTCCTAGACTCAAGTGATCTTCCTGCCTCAGCCTCCCGAAGTGCTAGGATTAGAGGTGTGAGCTACAGCGCCCAGACAGCTTAAGGATTTCTTTTGGAAAAAGGGCTCTGCAACATTAAAATAAGGACCTAAAAGTGAGGGCTGGGAACTAGAATTCTAGTCATTATCAATGCCCACCGATAATCAAAAACACTTGGAAAAACAGCTAACTCAACCTAACTCTTAGAACAACCGTGGGTGCTATGTCATAACCCTGTTTCAGGCAGAGCCTTCTAGAAGAGTCTGCGGCCTCGTGGAAGAATAGAGGCCTCCCCTGACCTGTAGAACTTGTTGACCCGGATCTTGATGTCAGTCTCGTTGGGCCTGCCGTTGCTCTTCTTGGGACAGAAGATCTCTTTGATCCGGCCAATTCGGTAGGGCTCAGGGGCATCCAGGTTGCTGCCTTTGATGTAGTCGGAGTATTTCCGGTAGTGCTCTGGGTACAGGTCCTCGTCCACAGGCTCCTTCCGTGGGCGTTTCACGGGACTGGACAGCTTGATGCTGCAGAGAAGCACCAACTTAGCATCAATGAACTTTCCACCTTGCAGTGGTCAGTCAGGCATGACTGACCCGTGACAATAGCCATTTAAAGTCAAACACCTGATGAATTAAGGTAGGTGTGTACCTTAAGAAATGATTTAGGCTGGGCATTGTGGCTCACGCCTGTAATCCCAGCACTTTGGGAGATCGAGGCAGGTAGACTACAAGGTCAGAAGTTCAAGACTAGCCTGGCCAACATAGTGAAACCCTGTCTCTACTAAAAATACAAAAATTGGCTGGGCGCAGTGGTACACGCCTGTAATTCCAGCTACTCATGAGGCTGAGGCAGGAGAATTGCTTGAACCCAGGAGGCAGAGGTGGCAGTGAGCTGACATTGTGCCACTGCACTGAAGCCTGGGTGACACAGCAAGACTCCATCTTGAAGAATAAAAAAATATTTAGCTGGAAATTCAGTCTCACGGTTTGAAGCAGGCATTCACCCTCTGTGCGTTACTGGCTACAGTGGTGGCCAGCACTGCTCGAATACCCCAGGCTCCTGCCTCCCGACCACTTGGCATCTTGTGTTTCCTGGCCTGTGACGTGAGCAGAAATGACCTAAGAGCATGTCACTGCCTGGGGAATGTCCTGTGTGCTTTCCCTTGGGCTCAGAGACTGGCAACTTCTGACTCCAGCAGCCCAGATATCCAAGGGACACAACAGGCGGAGTTCTCTGCTGACCTGTGATGGGCACCTCGTATGAGCAAGACAGTGGCTATTGTGGTTTTTGTTGAGACACTTTCACTCTGTCACCCAGGTTAGAGTGCAGTGGCATGATCTCGGCTCACTGCAACTCCTCCTCCCGGGTTCAAGCGATTCTCATGCCTCGGCCTCCCAAGTAGCTGGGATTACAGGCACCCGCCACCACGCCCAGCTAACCCTGGCTAATTTATTTTTAGTAGAGACAGGTATGTTGGCCAGGCTGGTCTTGAACTCCTGACAGGCACGAGCCACCATGCCCAGTCTAGTTTCTGTGGTTTTAAGTCACTGTGATTTGGGGTTGTTGCTATGATACAACCTACGCTACCCTGACTAAGGCTCTGATCTAGAAGAGACACTGGAGAAGGCCAATCTAAGGCGACATGGGGGCCTGGGGCAATGGGAATGAGGTCTGACTAGTGGGGAAAAGCTGTTCTTTGGAGAGGGCCTGGCGTTAGGGAAGGCGGCTGCCATGTTCTCCCCACTAGGCCCCCCAGGAGTCTGACAGGCCCCAAAGGCACCTCTGTGCTGAGTCTCCCACTCTGCCAGGAGCACCTGGCAGAAAATACTACAGGGAGGTGTCCCCTTCCAATCAAGGACAACCAGAGGGGGTAATGCACCCTAACTGTGCCAAGGCTGGAGGGACCCTATTTCTCCAGGTCTCATAATTCACAGTAACTGAACTAAGGTAAGGGAGCTGGGGCTCTAGGGAAATGGAACTGTGAGCTGGGAAAGCATCTGGAAAATGTGGGCTGTAATTCCAACCACGCACTTATTCTTCGCAAAAACACAGAATGCATCAGTGTGGAAACGATCTGTGGCTTTAGGTTTTTCCTGAAAGAGCCTCGATCCTCCGACACAGATAAGTCATCTGATGTAATTCCCTCTTACCAAGAAGTAACTCATGTTCATTAAGCCTTTACTTTAAGCCAGGTACTGTACGGAGCACTTTCAACTCACTCAGCCCTTCGAGCCCCAGCAGCCAAGATCCCACTCTCCCACTTCACAGCAGGGGACGGAGAGGAGGTGTCCTTGGGCAGAGGCAGAACTGGGGAGGGCCCCCAGCTGTCCCTCGCGCTTTAGCCAGTAAGTTCCTTTTTGCTTTTTTTATTTTGAGACAGAGTCACACTCTGTCGCCCAGGCTGGAGTGCAGTGGCATGATCTTGGCTCACTGCAACCTCTGCCTCCCAGGTTCAAGTGATTCTCCTGTCTCTGCCTCCCGAGTAGCTGGGACTACAGGTGTGGTGGCACACCCGGCTAATTTTTGTATTTTTAGTAGAGACGAGGTTTCACCATGTTGGCCAGGCTGGTTTCGGACTCCTGACCTCAGATGATTCCCCACTGCCTCAGCCTCCCAAAGCGCTGGGATTACAGGTGTGAGAAATCACACCCAGCCAAACCAGCGAGTTCTGACTTTTACAGTCAGCTTTGCTCTGCAATAGCATCACGGTCAGTCTACACTCCATGCTTTATGTTGTCTGTTTGCCACCTATGCCAAAGTGACGGCTGGGATAACAGCTGGTGCAGAGGGGTTGGGGATGTCTGTGAGGAGGGGGACACCACAAAGCCAGCCTGGCTCGGCTGGAGCGCCCTGGCCCCGGCTGCTCCAAGGGGGCACTCACTTGAACGTGAAGGCCTCAGGGGGCAGGTAAACGCCATCACCGACTCGGTATGGGATGCCGTTCTTGGTGGCTGAGTAGTAGAGGACCCGGCTGTCCAGGTCCTCGAGCTGCTCCAGGACCCTGGGGATTTCTTTTTGCCTCATCTCAGCCAGACGGGCACAGCTCGCACAGAACCTGAAGGAAACAAAGGGACAGAAGCGTAAGGCCCTGAGGTGGCCGGCGGTGGCCGCAGCAGCTACTGCCAGCTTAATCCAGAGACTCTGGCGACCAAGAGAAAACATTTGCAGATGATAGAAGGAAGGAAGTGGCTTTCTTGTGCTTTGTGTTCACATTTTGAAGGCAGTTATTTGAGACCAAAGTCCAGAGAGAATATAGCAAGAAAATCAAGCCACTTTTGAGTCATTGATACAAAACCCCTAAGATATCAATGAAGAGAGTCTAGAATGTGGTTAAGAACACACCACCAGCAAGAGTCCCGAGCGGCTCAGTGAGGAACTCAATCCAGCAGAGACTCTTGCTGTTCTCTCTATAAAGGCCCAACAGGTATTTGAGGAAATTCAACATTATTCTTGACTAGTAAGCCCTTAAAGGAGACCTGAAGACAGCCTTAAAAATAGAGATCAAGGCCCAGCATGGTGGCTCATGTCTGTAATCCCAGCCCTTTGGGAGGCCATGGCAGGAGGATCGCTTGAGTCCAAAAGTTTGAGACTAGCCTGGTCAACACGGTGAGACCCCGTCTCTACAAAAAAAAATTTTTTAAATTAACCAGGCAGAGTGGTGCATGTCTGCAGTCCCAGCTACTCAGGAGGCTGAGGCAGGAAGATCACTTAAGCCCAGCAGGTCGAGGCTGCAGTGAGCTGTGACCACACAACTGCACTCCAGCCTGGGTGACAGAGTGAGACCCTGTCTCAAATAAATAAATAAATAAATGCGGTTGGGTGATAATAAATAAATAAATGGGGTTGGGTGCGGTAGCTCACGCCTGTAATCCCAGCACTTTGGGAGCCTGAAGGGAGCAGATCGCCTAAGGTCAGGAGTTCCAGACCAGCCTGGCCAACATGGTGAAACCCTGTCTCTACTAAAAATACAAAAATTAGTCGGGCATGGTAGCAGGCACCTGTAGTCTCAGCTACTTGGGAAGCTGAGGCAGGAGAATTGCTTGAACCCAGGAGGCTGAGGTTGTAATGAGCCAAGATCGTGCACTCCAGCCTGGGTGACAAGAGTGAAACTCCATCTCGAACAAATAAAAATAAAATAAATAAAAAAAAAATGAAAATAGAGATCAAGCCGAACTCAGCATGAGACTTATGGGAGAAGCACAGATACCCCCAGGGGAGCCCTCTTGGCCTCCCTGGGTCTCCCTGGTTGCCACCTGCTCCTCTGGGGGTGCTGGCTGCTGCTTTTAGTTGAAAAAAGTGAGGTATGGAGGTTAAAAAGAAGGCATGGGGCATTGGACATTAACAAATAAAAGCTGGTCAGGCACAGTGGCTCACGCCTGTAATCCCAGCACTCTGGGAGGTCAAGGCGGGCGGATCACCTGAGGTTGGGAGTTCGAGACCAGCCTGACCAACATGGAGAAACCCCGTTTCTACTAAAAATACAAAAAAATTAGCTGGGCATGGTGGCACATGCTTGTAGTCTCAGCTACTCGGGAGGCTGAGGCAGGAGAATCACCTGAACCCAGGAGGCGGCGGTTGCGGTGGGCCAAGATTGAGCCGTTGTACTCCAGCCTGGGCAACAAAAGTGAAACTCTGTCTCAAAAACAAAAAATAAAAGCTTCCCTAAAAGCAGTCACCCAGTTAGAAAAGAATCCAATAAAGGTCTCATTTACAGGAGAAAATATCTAAAAAACAGCCAAAAACATGCCAGAGCTGGGCACACACTGAAGAACACACGGGAAGTCTTGAAATGGGAAGACGAACCCTGCTCCTGGGTAGGGAACCCTCTTACAAAGCCAATGCCAGGTCATCCACACACTTAAAGCAACTCCAGGCCATCTATACCCTTGAGCGTCATCCATAGTCAGGATGGCCTTTGGTGAGCAAGAAACACAAACTGGGGGGCCACTGGGGGAAGCCAACCAGACAGAAGCACACAGGAAACGGGAGCGATGTGGGCTGAAAGTGCCTGTTGACCCCGAGCCTGGCCCCAGTGCTCACTTGAACTTGTTGTCCTCCGTTGGCTGGGTTTTTGGAGGGGACTCGAATCTCGCGTAGTCTTGATCGTACCACAGCTGGTAGAAGTAGGTCTTCCCGTCGTCCCCCTCCAGCAGGGACTCGGGATCCATGCCTCCCTTGGGAGATAAGAATACGTGTCAGGCCAGGCGTGGTGGCTCATGCCTGTAATCCCAGCACTATGGGAGGCTGAGGCGGGTGGATCACCTGGCCTTCCAGGCTGGTCAGGAGTTCGAGACCAGCCTGGCCAACATGGTGAAATCCTGTGTCTACTAAAAATACAAAAAAAAATTAGCCAGGCGTGGTGGCGGGTGCCTATAATCCCAGCTACTCAGGAGACTGAGGCAGGAGAATCACTTGAACCTGGGAGGCAGAGGTTGCAGTGAGCTGAGATCATGCCATTGCACTCCAGCCTAGGCAACAGAGTGAAATTCCGTCTCAAACACACACACACACACACACACACACACACACACACACACACACAAGATAATACAAATAAAAACAAAACAGAACACATGTCAGCAGTTGACCCTCCATGGCAAGGCAGGGGCTCGCGAGGGGCACCAGGCACTCACCTCCATGGCCCAGTTTTCGGATGGGGATTTGTAGATGACTTTCACTTTGCTGTGGATATATGAAAGCTGCATGTCCTCACATTCATCCACCAAGAACAACTCCAGAGGGTCCGACGTGGCCCCGAGGACTGTGTCTGTCCCAGCGCAGAACCAGTGGGCGTGAAACATCTGCCCGTTGATGCCGTCCTCCCACAGCGCCGTGACCCTGGAATCAAGATGGGCATGGGGAGAAGTTCTGACCTGGCCAGCAGATATGTGACCGAGTCTGGGCAGCGGCACTCGTCCTTTTCGGTTTTCATCTAGGGCAAAAAGCTGCTGGTGCTATTTTGGCAAAACAGGCATCTCCTACTTGATGAGAAAGTACGTGCAGAAGTCAAGCAAAAAGAAAGATGCAAACCTTGCTAGATACAGCGGTTTTGAGGAATCATCTGGAATAACAGAGACACAGTCCCCAACTTCCAGGGTTTCCGCATCAATGCACACCTTCTTATAGTAACTCTTCTTCCCGTCAGTCTGAAAATGAGAGCAGATGTTCAGGGAGGATCATTTTGAGGGTCTTTGCTGGCCTTGACCTGCATGGTTCTCTGTTACTTAATGTAAGACATGACTCCATTTCATCAAGAAGTCAATGAAGAGTTGCTGCTAAAGAGAACATCCTGTTCTACAAGGGCTTCAATAATAAAAAAGAAGAGAACATCCACCCTCCTCGGCCAGATGCTGTAACCAAGGGAACTCGCGTCCCTCCCACTTCCGCTCTGCCACTCGGGTCCCAGGATTTGATTTTAACAGCATAGCTCGCAACACCTCACCATCGTCTGTAAGGCCACAGCCTGAACCCTGGCCCCTGTCCTGCCTGTCACCCCCTGGCTCAAGCCAATCCAACTGCAGGGGCCTCCTTCCTTTTCTCCACCAAGGTAAGCTGACTGCCACCTCAGTGCAGCTCTCCCCCAGGTCTTGGTGTGGCTAGGTCCTACCTGACCTTCTCCATCTCAGCCCACGTGTCACCTCTGCAAGGCCTCGTGGCCCCAGCCTCCTCCCAGCCCCCTACCCTGCAGAGGTACTCATGCCATGCAACAGTACCCATGTCTGTCCTCCTGCAGGGGCTCAGCCACGGCCCAGGCAGCCAGCAGGCGGCAAGCCTCATGCTTAAGTGAACTGATTGCATCTTTAATTTATGGACATCAGAGAAGCAACACAGAGGATACTCACTCCTTTCTCTCACACTGTGGTAAAGGAACTGACCCTCAGTGAAGCCGATGACCACAGAACAACTGGGAGGCCATCTGTTGGTGCCCCCAAAAGACCCACCCCACGCCAGAGGGGGCTGTGACGGCTCTCTTGAAAACAAGCTATGAGGGGCCAGGCGCGGTGGCTCCCGCCTGTAATCCCGGCACTTTGGGAGGCTAAGGTAGGTGGATCACTTGAGGCTAGGAGTTTGAGAATGGTCTGGGCAACATGATGAAACCCCGTCTCTACTAAAAACACAAAAAAAGTTAGCCTGGCATGGTGGTGCATGCCTGTAATCTCAGCTACTCAGGAGGCTGGGGTAGGAGAATTGCTTGAACCTGGGAGGCAGAGGTTGCAGCGAGCTGAGATCATGTCACCACACTCCAGCCTGGGTGATAGAGCAAGACTCTGTCCCAAACAAAACAAAACACAAAAACAAGCTATGAGGGCTCACCTGCCTGACGCCCCTAGAACTGTGTCAAATGCCCATTTTGGGACATTAGGAGAACTGAGCCTTGTGGCCATACAAAAATGCCTTGCTGGTACTGAGCCACAGAACATGGTCTCTCGGCCAGTCCTGCTCCTCTCAGGGGCAAACAGGCAGGTTTCTTGGTGCTGGGGCTCAGGTTGACCAAGAGGTCAGGTTGGCAAGATACTAGGGGAACCTGCTTATCGGGAACATGGCAGTGAGCCGAACGAGGGGCTCCAAGGGTTACCTTGACGGCTTCTCCAACCCAAGAGATGCGATTCTTGTTCTGTTTCTTTTTCTTCCCCTGGTGCATTTTTTTGGGTGACGGCATCTCTGGGATGTTATCATCGACTTCCTCATCGTCATCTGCCTCCTTCATGGCCATATTGGGACACCTGCAATGTCACTGGTTATACCTAAGGCCCCTTTTCTAAGTAAGACCAACCAAGGCTGTTTTCGTCCTAACAGGGACAGGCCCTGAGACAATGCCTAACGAAGGAATCCTGGTGCTTTCCCACACACGCGGGCCCTTCTCCACAGTGCATCCGCCACCAGCTGGCAAGTCCTTTGCCACAGGAGGAGGACTCGGCCCGACCTACCTCCGCTCTTGGCAAGCCTGCTTGCTCCGTCCACTGCCACCAAATTTAACCATGTCCTTGCAGGCTTTACATTTCCCACACTCAGGCTGCTGACACACCTAAAAAATGGTATTAAAAAGGCAAATCAGAGCCGGGCACAGTGGCTCATGCCTGTAATCCCAGCATTTCAGAAGGCCAAGGCAGGCAGATCACTTAAGGTCAGGAATTCCAGACCAGCCTGGCCAACGTGGTGAAACCCCGTCTCTACTAAAAATACAAAGATTAGCCAGGCGTGGTAGGGTGTGCCTGTAATCGCAGCTACTTGGGAGGCTGAGGCAGGAGAATTGCTTGAACCTGGGAGGTGGAGATTGCAGCGAGCCAAGATCACACCACTGCATTCCAATCTGGACAAGAGTGAAACTCCATCTCTCTCTTTTTTTTTTTTTTTTTTTGAGACGGAGTCTCGCTCTGTCGCCCAGGCTGGAGTGCCGTGGCCGGATCTCAGCTCACTGCAAGCTCCACCTCCCGGGTCTACGCCATTCTCCTGCCTCAGCCTCCCGAGTAGCTGGGACTACAGGTGCCTGCCACCTCGCCCGGCTAGTTTTTCGTATTTTTTTAGTAGAGACAGGGTTTCACTGTGTTAGCCAGGTTGGTCTCGATCTCCTGACCTCGTGATCCGCCCGTCTCGGCCTCCCAAAGTGCTGGGATTACAGGTTTGAGCTACCGCGCCCGGCCGAAACTCCATCTCAAAGAAAAAAAAAAAGGGGAAATCATACAGCCCTTAGTAACAATGAGACAAATGATGAATTAATACTTTTAGGTCTCAAAAAATTTTAAAAATAAACAAAAAAGGTGAATCGTGGCCCGGCACGGTGGCTCATGCCTGTAATCCCAGCACTTTGGGAGGCCAAGGTAGGCAGATCATGAGGTCAGGAGATTGAGGCCATCCTGGCTAACATGGTGAAACCCCGTCTCTACTAAAAATACAAAAAAAAATTAGCTGGGCGTGGTGGTGGGCGCCTGTAGTCCCAGCTACTAGGGAGGCTGAGGCCGGAAAATGGCATGAACCCAGGAGGCAGAGCTTGCAGTGAGCTGAGGTCACGCCACTGCACTCCAGCCTGGGCGACTGGGCAAGATTCCGTCTCAAAAAAAAAAAAAGGTGAATCACAAGCCCTTAGTGACAATCAAACAAACAGTGAATTAAGACTTTTAGGCTAGGCATGGTGGCTCATGCCTGAACCAGTATATTGGGAGGCTGAAGCATATGTAGATGGATCACTTGAGTCCAAGGGTTCAAGACCAGCCTGGGCAACATATTAAGACCCCCATCTCTACAAAAAATTAAAAATTCACCAGGCGTGGTGACAAATTCCTGCAGTCCCAGCAATTCAGGATGCTAAGGAGGGAGGACTGCTTAAGTTCAGGCATTTAAGACCAGCCTAGGCAACATGGCAAAATCCCATCTACAATATGTTTTTTTTTTTTTTTAAGTAGCTGGGCATGGTGGCATATACCTGTGGTCCCAGCTACTTGGGAGGCTAAGGTGGGAGGATCACTTGAGCCCAGGAGGTTGAGAATGTAGTGAGCTACAGCCATGCCACTGCACTCCAGACTGGGTGACAGAGCAAGACCCATCTCAACAACAACAACAACAAACAAGAAGACTTAAAAATGTGCCTGTTTGGCCAGGTGCAGTGCCTCATGCCTCTAATCCCGGCAGTTTGGGAGGCTGAGACAGGAGGACCACTTGAAGCCAGGAGTTTGAGACCAGACAAGGCAACACAGCAGGACCCTGTCTCTACAAAAAAAAAAAAAAAAAAAAATTCAACCTTATTAGAAGTACGGTAAGTGAGAGAAAAAGTTCCCTTCCCATTCTCCAGATGGGTAAAGGTTAAGAAGCCAGAGAGGTGGTGTGAGGAAACAAGAACGCACACTACTCAAATAAGTTGATAGAACCATTTTGGAGCGCAATCTTCTAGATCAAACTTAAGAATACACACCCACAGCCTGGCAACGCTATTTCTAAGCAGATACACTTGCAAGAAGCTTTGCTCAAGGATGCTGCCTTATATTTATAATACTGAAGAGGTGCCTATCATTGAGAAGTTAGGATGTTCATTTAATGAAATACTACAGAATATTTAAAATGAAATTACTAGATCTACCTGTATCAACATATAACAGTTGCATAAATAAAAACAAAAGATTTTAGGGCTAGGCACAGCGGCTCACACCTGTAATCCCAGCACTTTGGGAGGCCAAGGTGGGCAGATCACTTGAGGTCAGGAATTCAAGACCAGCATGGCCAACATGGTGCAACCCCGTTTCTACTAAAAATACAAAAAAATTAGCTGGGTATGGTGGCAGGTGCCTATAATCCCAGCCACTCGGGAGGCTGAGGCAGGAGAACTGCTTGAACCCGGGAGGTGGAGGTTATGGTGAGCTGAGATCGTGCCACTGCACTCTAGCCTGGGTGACAGAGCGAGACTGTCTCAAAAAAATTAAGAATTTTTTTAGAAATTATAAAACATTGGACACACGTGTGTTAACCAAGAAAAATAAAATAAAACCAAAGTAACAATGGTGACAACATGCAGGTTCCCATTAAGGGATGCCAGTGGGGATCAAAGACAAAGCCCTGAAGCCAGTGTTTATCCAAAAGAAAGTCAGGTAATAGGTATCAAAATATACCTGGTCTTTGGGTCATAGAACGAGGAGGTTGGTTCCTCCTGAGGGAAGTAAACATATATTTTCAAAACTCACAGAAAGGAAGGCCTCCTAAGGGCCTCAAATCTAAGTTGGACAAAGTGCCCACTTAGATGTGAATACTCCCTTAGCACTCCAACGGGGGCCTCCAGACAGTGAGATGCAGGCAGAGCAGAGTCACCCAGAAGCCAGGTTCGTCAGTTAAGGACTGTGGCATTATCAGCAAAGCACCCAAGCACGCCTCTGTGGACATCTGTCCTATTGATGTTCAATGAAGCATGCAGGGTCCTCCTAGAACACTAACTAATTTCTGTCTCAGGGGTCACATTTGAGCAGCCAGAGTCTTAAGCCACAGAGAGAAAGATGGAGCAGTCCTCAGATCAGGCCAGAAGCTGGGCCACCTCAGGGGAGTGGGAGCCCCTACAGGCGAGGTTACCTCGCACACGCCACATCGCCGGCGCTTAAAGGCGTTCTCCTTGTCTTCTCTGTCATCCTTTTCAATTTGCTCTGCGAAGAAAGTGTCGAAGATCTGGTAGACCAACTTGGTGGTGGTGGCTTTCGTGGGTCCCCTGTCCTTCTCCCTGGTAGAATGCCTGATGGCCTGCCGCCTCGCCTGGGCTCGCCTACGGGAGAGGGTCCAGCATCTCAGAGGACTGGCACAGAGGATGTGCACCATGCTCTAACCTCCTCAGTCTCCAGTCTTCACTCTTGTCCCCGCCGCATCCTTACCTCTGTCCCAGCGTGACCCCGGCCAGCTTGATCAGGTCCCGCATGCAGGGCGTCAGGAAGATGGGCTGCTCGTCACTGTCCCCAGCCTCGTCATAACTCTCCACCTGCTCCACCACAAACTGCGCGTGTCGCAGGAGGGAGTCCTCCGTGAAGCGGTTCAAGTTGAGGCCAGAAGGAGGAACTGTGGTCTTGAAAGAGAACAGGTTTCTCTCATGCTTAAGCCAAACTGGCCTAAATCCAACTGAAGAACAATGTCTGCTGGTTCTGAAGGCAAGTTTCCGGTGGGAATCCCAGATGCTGAGGCCCCTCGATCTCTTACCTCGATCTTGTTGATCAGGTCCTCGTAGGTCGAGTCGGAATTGCTCTGCAGGAACTCCACCACAATCTTGCTGATGTAGATCTTCTCCTGCATCAGCCCAAATATGGGCGCATACTCCGGGCTGGGATCCATCAGAATGTATTCGGCAAACGCTGGGGTGAACAGAGCAGGTGTGAAAAAGGGGTTGGAATCTGATGGCACCTACGGTGGCCACAGGGCAGGGAGGAGTCTACCAAACTCACCCAACAGTCTAAAAGTCATCCTGTACCCAAATGTCAGAAACACAGGGTACAACACATCATAGCTGGCTTGTTCTGAAGAAGCCTATCTGAGTCAGCCAGAGAGCGAAGACTAGCTGAGTAGGCCTTCATTGAGCTCATCTCTGGTTTTTGGAATTCAGTCTGGGTTTGGGTTGCAAGAATAAGACCTGCTTTTTTTGTGTGTGTGTGGAGGAGGATGGAGTCTTGCTCCATCGCCCAGGCTGAAGTGCAGTGGCATGATCTCGGCTCACTGCAACCTCTGCCTCCTGGGTTCACGTGATTGTCCTGCCATAGCCTCCCATGTAGCTGGGATTACAGGTGTGCACCATCACACGTGGCTATTGTTTGCGTTTTTGGTAGATGGGGTTTCACCATGTTGGCCAGGCTCAGCGAATTCCTGGCCTCAAGTGATCTCCCGACCTCAGCCTCCCAAAGTGCTGGGATTACAGGTGTGAGCCACCACATCCGGCCAAGACCTGCTCTTACAACTGGAGAGTCAGTTCCAGAGCCGGTCATAACTAACACAAGAGGCTACCCCAACTGAACCTGATAAGGTTCCCACAGTCACATGGCCTTCTGCAAGCCTGCTGAGAATTCCCACCAGAGCCCCACCAGCCCCCAGGAAGGAGAACATGAAGGCCCCCTTTCAGACCCCCGGCCAGCCTTTGATGGGCCACACACTTACAGGTGCTGAAGCCGATGAGGGCCTTTTCACCTCCGTCAAAGCCAGTGATCCACCATTCATTTATGGGGCCAAGATTTTTGCCATTAACACCACCTAGAGCAGAAAAAAGAAATGGACTAAGGGCTCTGACTCATATCCCAAACCCAGGAGGGCTAAGAGGTGCTCCAAGCGCCCAGCTCAGCAGACATCCCATCAGCCAGGTCGGGTGCTCCTCAGTCACCACAGTGACTTGGCCTACAGCTGTTCCCAACACAAAATCTCATGCCCTAACTTTAAGAGGCAGCAGCTCCAGCTGAATATTGCTTTATAAGTATATTTATATTTATACGTATATATAAGTATGTGTGCGTGTATATATATATAAATACATGTATATACATGTGTATATGTATATGTGTATATATACATATATATACACACACATATTTATAATTTTTTAAATAGAAGCAGGCTCTTGCTATGTTGCCCAGGCTGGCCTCAAACTCCTGAGCTCAAGTGATCCTCTGGCCTCAGACCCCCAAAGTGCTAGGATTATAGATGTGAACCACCCTGCCTGGCTGTTTTTAAAGTGTGCCCCAAACAATCCTGGACTCCTCCTTACCTTCAAGAGATGGGTCATCATCATAGATTGGTTTTGCTGAACCAGAAAAGAAGAGTTCGATATTCTTCTCGATGAGGCCGGTGTCAATGGGACACAGGTGGCCGTGTTTACAGTACACGCTGGACAGGAAACAAAGCATACGCTTACCAGCTAAGCCATGAAGGTGGGTCTTGGTGCAGACTTCAGATCAGGCACGAAGCAATGAGACAATGTACAAGTCCAACACTCTTTTTTTTGTTTTTGAAACAGTCTTGCTCTGTCCCCTAGGCTGGAGTGCAATGGCGTGATCTCGGCTCACTGCAACCTATCCGCCTCCCGGGTTCAAGTAATTCTCCTGCCTCAGTCTCCCGAGTAGCTGGGATTACAGGCCTGCACCACCATGCCGAGCTAATTTTTATATTTTTAGTAGGGACGGTGTTTCACTACGTTGGCCAGGCTAGTCTTGAACTCCTGACCTCCAGTGATCTACCTGCCTCGGGCTCCCAAAATGCTGGGATTACAGACTGAGCCACCACGCCCAGCCCCAACATTCATTTTTTTGGTTGCGGGAACACTAAATTAAGACAGTGTTCTATCACCCGGAGTGTCTACCTTATTCTCCCACCTAAGCATCAAGAGTATGTGTGTCTGCAAGAGCAACACCAAAAGATCAGTCAGACTTACAGTGTGGGAAATACCGGTTTCTAGAACAGTTTCCACTATGCAGTGTAGCCACCATATCTATTCAGCTGTAGAACATTTCCGTCACTCAAATGTTAATAAAGCCTCATTCCCATCAAGTAGCAGTCACTCTCCAGTCTCCTCCCAACCGGCCCTCAGCCCCTGCAACCACCTGCTTTCTATATCTATGAATTCACCTATTCAAATACCTCATATGGTTAATTTTATATTACACGAGTCAGACCTCAATTTAAAAAAGTAATAAAGCAGGTTATAGAACAGTGTGAAAAGGGATGTGGGAGAGAAGGACTTCTGCCTCCTTTTGGGCATAAATCTCAAACACAGGGAGGGCACCTGTGACCCCACTGTCCAGATGCCCCTTGACATTTGGGAGCAGGTTCCTTATTGAAGACAGAGAGGCAAGATGTCAAACTTAAGGAAAAAGACATGAACTGGGGGTTCTGCTTATGAACCTGCTCATCTAGGCACAAGGATCACCCTTCCCCGGCCAGAGGTGCTGGGCTATCCTCAGAGCCCCCATATGGAGCCTGCACAGGTCTCTGGAGAGCACCCCTCCACCACACTCACCAGGCTTAGTGCCTTGAAAACCAGAAATGCTCAAACAAAAAACTGAACACCTCCTGCGGAGCTCCCCTACCGCGTGCCAGGCATGGCAGACAGAATAGGTGGCAGCCCTGCCCTCAGGATGTAAGGCCCAGAAGAAGAGACAGATGAAGACAGCGTGGATCAAGGGAGATCAAGGGAGGGCCTACAGAAGAGGGGGTCCCGCTCCCCACTGCACAGGTGGGCTGGAGGCTCTCTCCATGGGGAGACATGGGAGAGAAGTTCTAAGTCCTAGGCAGTGGCAGGACCCACTGATTCGCAGGCCAGACCCCACCCATGAGTGGCTTCTATCCGCCACTTTCAGGCCAAGTACAGCGGCATGGAGAGTCCCTAAATAACCCAGGCAGCCCAGCTCCAGTGGACAGAAGGCATGCGACTCCTGTAAAGTGTCCTCCAGGCCACCATCCCACGCTCTAGGAACAAATCTATGATAGATCTCAATTCAGGGAGGAAGCTGAGACATCAGGACTCTGGCAGCCCCAGCCCCAGGCTCCCCTGAGCCTTTGCCCTGATGAAGGCCAGAGTGAGGCCCTGGGGCATGGTAGCCAGCTCTGCCCACCACAGCACACCTCACTCACACCAGCAGGCAGAGGTGTGTGGCCCTGCTTTGGGCAAGGCCTGGGGGGCTAGCAGTTGCTGGTGGGTGCAACAGCATCTTGGTCTGGATCGGGATCCCATAGAAGGAGAGGGAGGGGAACAACCATCAGCCAAGCACAGGGAGCATGTGGATGCCCTCCCAGTGGGCGCAGGAACCGCTGCCTGTGGGTGTTTCCAACAGGGGTCCCCAAGGCACTTCCCCCTCCTCTTCACAGAGAGGGAAAACACCACCCAGGCCTAAAAGGAGGCAGGGCTGTTCCTGGAGCTGAGGCATTTCCCACGAAGAACAAGGTGAAGCCCTGTAGGGTGACTGCACCCGCAGGGAGAGGGAGCAAAATGGTGCTGGGGATGCCTGAGAGCACGGGCCCTCTGCCCACTCAAGAGCTGACGTAAGCCTCAGTGAAGGTAGGGGCCGGACGCCAGGCACGTTCCCTCAGAGGACACGAGAGTCAATGCTGAGGTCTGCAAGTCCCTGTGTGGCCCAGCCCCAACCCACCACCACACCAGGCTTGCCATTCACCTTCCACAGCTGGCACAGGCCCCTCCGAGCCCTGGTAATCACGCCCCCTTCTACCTAGGGTGCCCCACCCTGGCCATCCCCTTGGCCTCTTCTCTCGCAAGGTCTTTACTGAAATCATTGCCTCTCGCGTCTTCACAGACCTTCCTCCTCACACTCTTTCTCTCTACATGCAACCAGGCTTTTTAAAAATCTGTCATGGCTGTGACTACCCGACAGGTATCACCCATTTTTGGCTCTGTGAAGGCAGGATGTGAGCAGCTACATCGACACCCAGATCACTGGTACCTAGCACAGAGCAAGCCTTCATCTAAGCGTGTGACCCTCAGGATGTAGGCAGAATGGAGGGGCAATATGTGTAGTGTAAAAACCCAAAAACCAAACCAAAAATCAGCAAAGCTCTACTGTCCCTTCACCAGTTTTCCATGGTGGCTCTTTGAGATGGAGTCTTGCTCTGTCGCCCAGGCTGGAGTGCAGTGGCACCATCTCAGCTCACTGCAACCTCCGCCTCCAGAGTTCAAGAAATTCTCCTGCCTAAGCCTCTCGAGTAGTTGGGATTACAGTCGTGTACCACCACACCTGGCTACTTTTTTACTTTCAGTAGGTTTCGCCGTGTTGGCCAGGCTGGTCTCAAACTCCTGACCTGAAGTGATCTGCTCACCTCGGCCTCCCAAAATGCTAGGATTACAGGCATGAGCCACCGCGCCCAGCCCTCCAAGGTAGCTCTTATCCACGAAGTATTAGCTTAAGACATGCTGCAGGTCAGGCCCTAAAAACCATAATCTTGAGCCCGTAGACGCCTCTGGGAAAGCGCCTCCTTCCACGAAACACACACACACACACAAAAGTACACTTACCTGAAGCAAGTCAGTTTGTGCTGGGGAAGCGCCTCATAACTCTCAAAGCCAGACTCGTTGGCATCAAAGATGGACAGCTTCTCATTTGTCAGCATCTGTGGCTCATCCACCTGAAGGACACGGGGCCCGTGAGCAGAGGGACGAGGGACAGGCAGAGGAAGGCTGGGAAGAGAGCTGCACGTACCGCGTCTGGTGGGTGCTGCCCATATTTGAGGTCGGGGTCGTCCAGGTACTGCCCGCACTGAATGCACTTGGGAGGGTGGGTCTGTGGGAGCAAGAACACAGATGATGGCGCTCAAGAGAGCCGCTCCCAGCCGCCTCGTGAGCACCGCCACCAGCTTTATTCCCAGCAGACATTTACCTTGGAGTTCACGACTGTTTTGGCGCGAGCCATTTTTTTCTCCGTTCTGGGGGGAAAAGCACAGCATCGTTTAATTGTTTCAGAAAATATCAAAATCGCCCCTGTGAGGTTTCTGCCTGAGGCGCCTGTGGCACATGGAGGCACCGGTTGCGGCAGTGAGGCCCAGGCGCGAGGTCACAGTGGCTCTTCACCGCAGGGGCGTCCCGCCTGACGCATCTTGGTCCTGTGTTCACCAACCCAATCCAAAATGAGCCTAAGGTTGCTCCCCAAGGTTGCTCTGGCAATTACTAAAACCTTTCCCTTTTGTTCTAGAACCATCATTTTAACATTAGCATCTGCTTTGGATAATGCCAAGAATAAATTCTTACGGTTCTTTGGGGGTCGTTTTCCGTCTCTTCTCCTCCTACACAGGGAAAACAAAAGAGGATTAAAGGGTAAGAGTGTTTCACACCCAGATAGTGCTTCGGTGTTCAAGAACTTTGTGTAAGTGATTATCATAAAACAGAAGGGGGAGGGAGGGAATGAGAGGGCCAGCAGGTGAGCTCTGATTCACTCTACCATCTAAAGTCATATAATCAAAAATCTAGGCCGGGTGCGGTGGCTCAAGCCTGTAATCCCAGCACTTTGGGAGGCCGAGACGGGCGGATCACAAGGTCAGGAGATCGAGACCATCCTGGCTAACATGGTGAAACCCCATCTCTACTAAAAAATACAAAAAACTAGCCAGGCAAGGTGGCGGGTGTCTGTAGTCCCAGCTACTCGGGAGGCTGAGGCAGGAGAATGGCATAAACCTGGGAGGCAGAGTTGCAGTGAGCTGAGATCCGGCCACTGCACTCCAGCCTGAGTGACAGAGCGAGACTCCGTCTCAAAAAAAAAAAAAAAAAAAAAAAAAAATCTTATAGCCAGGCCCAGTACAGTGGCTCATGCCTGTAATCCCAGCACTTTGGGAGGCCAAGGCACACAGATCACTGGAGGTCAGGAGTTCCAGACTAGCCTGGCCAAAGCGGCGAAATCATGTCTCTACTAAAAATACTAAGATTGGCCGGGCGCGGTGGCTCAAGCCTGTAATCCCAGCACTTTGGGAGGCCGAGACGGGCGGATCACGAGGTCAGGAGATCAAGACCATCCTGGCTAACACGGTGAAACCCCGTCTCTACTAAAAAATACAAAAAAACTAGCCAGGCGAGGTGGCAGGCACCTGTAGTCCCAGCTACTCGGGAGGCTGAGGCAGGAGAATGGCATAAACCCGGGAGGCGGAGCTTGTAGTGAGCCGAGATCCGGCCACTGCACTCCAGCCTGGGTGACAGAGACTCCGTCTCAAAAAAAAAAAAAAGAAAAAAAAAAAACTAAGATTAAGCCAGGCGGGCACTTGTAATTCCAGATACTCAGGAGGCTGAGGCAGAAGAATTGCTTGAACCCGGGACATAGAGGTTGCAGTGAGCAGAGATCACGCCAGTGCACTCCAGCCTGGGCGACAGTGAGAGTTCATCTCAAAATAAATGAATAAATAAATCTCATAACCAAAAACTTCCTGAAAAGATTCAGAGAGGAAGGCCGGGCGCGGTGGCTCAAGCCTGTAATCCCAGCACTTTGGGAGGCCGAGATGGGCGGATCACAAGGTCAGGAGATCGAGACCATCCTGGCTAACATGGTGAAACCCCATCTCTACTAAAAATACAAAAAACTAGCCGGGCGAGGTGGCGGGCGCCTGTAGTCCCAGCTACTCGGGAGGCTGAGGCAGGAGAATGGTGTAAACCCGGGAGGCGGAGCTTGCAGTGAGCTGAGATCCGGCCACTGCACTCCAGCCTGGGCGACAGAGCGAGACTCCGTCTCAAAAAAAAAAAAAGATTCAGAGGGGAAGCCAATTTTTTAAAACCTTAGCTTTCCTGTATAAGTGACACCTCAAGGTAAACAAATAACTGGCCAGGCACAGGACCAGGCATGGTGGCTCACGCCTGTAATCCCAGCACTTTGGGAGGCCAAGGCAGATGGATCACGAGGTCAAGAGATTGAGACCATCCTGGCCAAGATGGTGAAACCCCGTCTCTACTAAAATTACAAAAATTAGCTGGGTGTGGTGGCGAGTGCCTGTAGTCCCAGCTACTTGGGCGGCTGAGGCAAGAGAATTGCTTGAACCAGGGTGACGGAGGTTGCAGTGAGCCGAGATCGCACCACTGCACTCCAGTCTGGTGACACAGCGAGACTCTGTCTCAATAAATAAATAAATAAATAAATAACTGGCCAGGCACAGTGGCCCATGCCTGTAATCCTAGCACTTTAAGTAGCCCAGGTGGGAGGACTGCTTGAGCCCAGGAGCTCAAGACCAGCCTGGGCAACACAGTAAAACCCTGTCTCCACAAAAATAGAAAGTTAGCTGGGTGTAGTGGCATCGTCTATAGTCCCAGCTACCTTGAAGGCCCAGGTGGGAGGATTGCTTCAGCCCAGGAGTTCGAGGCTACGGTAGCTATAACTGTACCACTGCACTCTAGCCTCGATAACAGAATGAGACCCTGTCTCAAAAATAAATACTAAAATGTAAAGGTAAGCAAACAATTGATGAGGGGGTATACAGACTGAGTCATGTCCCCTGCAAAATTCATACATTAAGACTAACCTGCTATGTGACTGTATTTGGATATAGAATCTTTAAGGAGACAATTATGGTTAAAAGAGGTAATAAAGGTGGGGCCTTACCCAATAAGACCAATGTCCTTGTATTTTTTGTTGTTTTTGAGAAGGAGTCTTGCTGTGTCCCCAGCCTGGAGTGCAATGGCATGATCTCAGCTCACTGCAACCTCTGCCTCCTGGGTTCAAGCGATTCTCCTGCCTCAGCTTTCCAAGTAGCTGAGATTACAGGCCCCTACCACCACAACTGACTAACTTTTGTATTTTTAGTAGAGATGGGGTTTCACCATGTTGTCCAGGCTGGTTTCAAACTCCTGACCTCAGGTGATGCGCCTGCCTTGGCCTCCCAAAGTGCTGGGAAGACAGGCGTGAGCCACTGTACCCAGCCCTTTTTTTTTTTTTTTTTGAGACAGTCTTGCTCTGTTGTCCAGGCAGGAGTACAGTGGCACAATCTCAGCTCACAGCAACCTCCACCTCCTGGGTGCAAGCAATTCTCGTGCCTCAGCCTTCCAAGCAGCTGGGACTACAGGCATATGCCACCGCACCCAGCTAATTTTGCTGTGTCCCTAGCCTGCAGTACAATGGTGAGATCTCGGCTTACTGCAACCTCCACCTCCCGTGCTCAAGTGATTCTCCTGTCTCAGCCTCCCGAGTAGCTGGGACTATGGGTGCGCACCACCGCCTGCTAATTTTTCTATTTTTAGTAGAGACAGGGTTTCACCATATTGGTCAGGCTGGTCTTGAACTCCTGATTCACCTGCCTCAGCCTCTTAAAGTGCTGGGATTACAGGCGTGAGCCACCACGCCCAGTCTTCTTTTTCCCAAGACCAGTCTGGGCAACATGGCGAAACCCCGTCTTGAAAAAAAAAAAAAGAAAGAAAAGTGAGACCTTTACCTTTTCATCCTCGTCTTTTTCATCAGAAATCTGTGGATTTGCTTTTTCAGGTTCTTTTTCTTCAGGCCTCCGTTTGGCAGCTCTGCAGGGTGAACAGATACAGAGCAAGTAGCAGCTTAGGAACACCACATTGCCAACTCGCACGGAAAATGACAAACTAATGCTTCCCCAGGGGAAAGCAAGATACCCGTGGGAGCTTTGCAGTTACACTGCCAGCTTGTCATCCTGAGACGAGGCCTTCAGAGGCCCCAGGGTCCCCGCACATGTCTACATCACCACAGTTCTAGAACAGGCTTTCTTTCTTTATTTTTTTGAGACAGTTTTACTCTTGTTGTCCAGGCTGGAGAGTAGTGGCGCGATCTCGGCTCACCGCAACCTCCACCTCCTGGCTTTTAACAATTCTGCCTCAGCCTCCTGAGTAGCTGGGATTATAGGCACCTGCCAGTACAGCCAGCTAATTTTTGTATTTTTGGTAGAGATGGGTTTCCACCATATTGGCCAGGCTGGCCTCAAACTCCTGACCTCACGTGATTCGCCCACCTCAGCCTCCCAAAGTGCTGGGATTACAGGTGCAAGCCACCACACCTGGCCTAGAACAGGTTTTCTCCTGGTTCAGAAAACACAAAAGCACAAGCATTTTAAACACTTACAGATCTTTGGGTTGACTTCTGTGCTGCTTCTCATCCTGAGAGAAAAACAGGGGGGAGGTAGAGAGAAAAAGAGGGGAAAAAATTAGTTTCTGAGCCAGAGTGAGATAAAATGCAAACACCAAAGTTACAGGTTAGGGATCCTCACTGTGGAGCTGGAAGACAGGCAGGCCTGGGCAGATCTACCTGGTAGACACAAGGCTTCACTTTCCCTCCCTTAATTCCCCACCTGAAACTAACAAGAGGGCACTAAACAACCTCCTACACCAGAGCTTCGCAAACTGTTTTTGTCAGAGCCAGAGGATCAGTATTTTCAGCTTTGCTGACCACGTGGTCTGTGTCAGGATGATCATCTCTGCCATGGTAGCACAAAAGCACCCACAGGCAAAATGTAAATGAAAAAGTATGGCTCTGTTCCAATAAAACTTTATTTACAGGCTGTGTGCAGTGGCATGTGCCTGTAAGTCCAGCACTTTGGGAGGCTAAGGCAGGAGGTTGCTTGAGGCCAGGAATTCGAGGCCAGCCTGGGCAACACAGTGAGACCCTGTCTCTACAAAAATCTCTCTCTCTCTCTCTCTCTCAGATAGGTAGGTAGGTAGGTAGGTAGATAGGTAGGTAGGTAGGTAGATAGATAGATGAGTGAGCCTAGTTGCCCAGGCTCACTCATCTATCTACCTACCTACCTACCTACCTACCTACCTACCTACCTATCTACCTACCTACCTACCTACCTATCTGAGAGACAGAGTTTCACTCTTGTTGCCCATCTATCTATCTATCTATCTATCTATCTATCTATCTATCTATCTATCTATCTATCTGAGAGAGGCAGAGTTTCACTCCTGTTGCCTATCTATCTATCTATCTATCTATCTATCTATCTATCTATCTGAGAGAGAGACAGAGTTTCATTGTTGTTGCCCAGGCTAGAGTGCAATGGTGTGATCTTGGCTCACTGCAACCTCTGCCTCTCGGGTTCAAACGATTCTCCTGCCTCAGTCTCCCTAGTAGCTGGGATTATAGGCATGCACCACCATACCCAGCTAATTTTGTATTTTTAGTAGAGGCGGGGTTTCACCATATAGTCAGGCTGATTTCGAACTCCTGACCTCAGGTGATCCGCCCACCTCAGCCTCCCAAAATGCTGGGATTATAGGTGTGAGCCACCACGGCTGGCCTACAAAAAATAAATTTAAAAAGCAGTACATGCCTATAGTGCCAGCTACTTGGGAGGCTGGGGTGGGAGGATCACTTGAGCCCAGGAGACTACAGTGAGCTATGATAGCACCACTGCACTCCTGCACTCTAGCCTGGGAAACAGAACAAGGTCCTGTCTCAAAAAAACAGGCCGGGTGTGGTGCCTCACACATGTAATCCCAGCACCTTTGGAGGCTGAGGCAGGTGGATTGTTTGAGGTCAGGAGTTAGAGACCAGCCTGGCCAACATGGTAAATCCCCATCTCTACTAAAAATATAAAAATTAGCCAGGCATGGTAGCACATGCTGTAATCCCAGCCACTCCAGAGGTTGAGACAGGAGAATCACTTAAACCTAGGAGGTGGAAGCTGCAGTGAGTCAACCAGTGCATGACAGCGGGAGACTGTCTTTAAAAAAAAAAAAAAAAAAAAAAAAAAAAAAAAAAAAAAAAAAAAAAACGAACCAAACAGACTGAACACAATGGTTCGTGCCTGTAATCCTACCACTCTGCCACTTTGGGAGACTGAGGTAGGTGGAGAACTTGAGTCCAGGAGTTTGACTGAGACCAGCCTAGGCAACATGGCAAAACCCTATCTCTACAAACACTTTATTATTATTATTATTTTTTTTTTTTTTTTTTTTTTTTTTGAGATGGAGTCTCGCTCTGTCGCCCAGCCCAGGCTGGAGTGCAGTGGCGCGATCTCGGCTCACTGCAAGCTCCGCCTCCCGGGTTCATGCCATTCTCCTGCCTCAGCCTCCCGAGTAGCTGGGACTACAGGCGCCCACAACCGCGCCCGGCTAATTTTTTGTATTTTTAGTAGAGACGGGGTTTTCACCGTGGTCTCGATCTCCTGACCTTGTGATCCGCCCGCCTCGGCCTCCCAAAGTGCTGGGATTACAGGCGTGAGCCACCGCGCCTGGCCTCTTTTTTTTTTTTTTTTGAGACGGAGTCTTGCTCTGTCCCCCAGGCTGGAGTGCAGTGGCGCGATCTCGGCTCACTGCAAGCTCCGCCTCCTGGGTTTACGCCATTCTCCTGCCTCAGCCTCCTGAGTAGCTGGGACTACAGGCGCCCGCCACCTCGCCCAGCTAGTTTTTTGTATTTTTAGTAGAGACGGGGTTTCACCGTGTTAGCCAGGATGGTCTCGATCTCCTGACCTTGTGATCCGCCCGCCTCGGCCTCCCAAAGTGCTGGGATTACAGGCTTGAGCCACCGCGCCCGGCTCTACAAACACTTTAAAAAAAAAATTAGCTGGACATGGTGGTGCCTGCCTATAGTCCCAGCTACCTGGGAGGCTGAGGTGGAAAGATCACCTGAGCCTGGGAGGTCGAGGCTGCAGTGAACCGTGATGGCACCATTGCACTCCAGCCTGGGTGACAGAGCAAGACCCTGTCTCTCGGGATAGGGGACAGTGGTGCTTAGAGCTTTGGGAGGCAGAGACGGCACCTCCTGTGCAAGGGGCCCCCTGGGGTGAAGCAGCCAACAATCCTTGTTCTCTGGGCACTGCTTTTATTATTATTACTATATATATTTTTTTGAGAGTCTCACTCTGTTGCCCAGGCTGGACTGCAGCGGCATAATCTTGGCTCATTGCAACCTCTGCCATCTGGGTTCAAGTGATTCTCATACCTCAGCCTCCCAAGTAGCTGGGATTATAGGCACGTACCATGAAGCCGACCTAATTTTTGTATTTTTAGGTGACATGGGGTTTCACCCTGTTGGCCAGGCTGGTCTTAAACTCCTGACCTCAAGTGATCCGCCCACCTCAGCCTCCCAAAGTGCTGGGATTACAGTAGTGAGCCACCGTGCGCAGCCCTCACATCCTTTTCTACCATGAGGCAAAAGTGTTGGCGGTGTGAGCTCAGGCCCCTGCCAGTTTCCAATAGAGGGCAGGGAGTAATGTGACTACTCCAGGGATCCCAGGCAAGTGCTGACAGTAAGGTGCCCAACATTTGGACAGAAGAGGTGAGGGACAGGAGGCAATACCAAAGGCTCTCCCGCTACAGGGTGAGGACGGAAGCCCATCGGCGACCGGGTCAGAAGTGAGGGTGCTCGTCACCCAGCAAGCCCATGACTTTGGGCTCCACTCTCTAGATCGCAACAGGCAGAAACCCAGAGACTCTCTTGGGGTCTTCGGCGTCTCTTAGATAGGGACTCACTGTCCCACACCGATGACCTAGCTCCCTTCCCTGGAGTTCATGCAGGAGGGCCTGCAGGCAACCTGGCCATCCTGTACTTTGACAAAGGCCCAGCAGTGCTCTACATGATGCTTTAGGGTTTAAACACATGCACTTGGCTGAATTAGACTGGGGAGGCTGGCAGGGGGAGAGCTAGACTCAGAAGAACGTAGGAGGCTGGGAAAGAAATCGAGGTGTGGCTGACGTGTGTCGGAGCTGACTGTGTGTCAAGGCTTCTCAGCAGTGAGGCCTCAGGAGAGGATGCTTCACGCACATCTCAGCTCAGGTGCACACAGACCCTCTCTAGTGTGAAATACAGAGGACAACTGAGTGTTCACTAGGCATTGGGCACAGGCATCCAGCCACAAATCCCGGCCCCCAAGAGGAGGAAAAGGTGACCTTCCCAGAGTCTGGATGACCCCGTGGAGCCTAGGTGGATGGGACTGGACTTGAACCCAGATCCCCACCCTGCACTCTCCCGCCCAAGCAAACAGGAGCAGAAGAACAAGGGGGAGTTCAGAAACAAAGATCCCGCCTTTACTTTCTCATCTCCGTCTTCGTCCTCGTCAGCGTGCACACCTGCCCTGGCTTCTCTGTCCGGCTCCTCCTTCAGTTTCTGTTTGGGTGTTCTGTCACAGAAGACAACACACACATAGGCTGGTCAGCACGGCAGGGGGCGCCCTGCACCAGGGCCAACAGCTCCTAAGGGTTGACACAAGCTCCCCAGGTTCAGAGGACAGGCTGTCTCTCCAGTTTTCACTGCAGGAAGCCCAGAGGGCATTTACTACTCCAGGACTCAAGGTCTTCAGGAACACCGTCAATACCCCATCTGAATGTTGGTCAGAGATGCCAGTGGTTTAATACAAAAAGTAGACAAAGGGACGCCATGATTTCTGTGGCCTGATGGGAATCCAGCCTGCGGTAGAGGAAAACCCGTGTCTGGCCTGCCCGGGCTGAGGAGAGCTGCGCTGATGTGCGGTCTGCGTCAGTCAGTGACCGTGGACAGCTGACTGCACACAGGGCTCTGAGTCTTCACCTACCTCTCTGCCAGGGCCCTGGCGCTGAGGTGGGGTATTCTGCCCACCTCTGGATTCAGGCTCACTCTCAACATCTGCTTCAGCTAATTGCTTTTTCTTTTTCTTTTTTTCTTGAGGCAGAGTCTCGCTCTGTCACCCAGGCTGGAGTGCAGTGATGTGATCTCGGTTCACTGCAACCTCTACCTCCCGGGTTCAAGTGATTCTCCTGCCTCAGTCTCCCAAGTAGCTGGGACCACAGGTGTGCACCACCACGCCCAGCTAATTTTTTGTATTTTTAATTAGAGACGGGGTTTCACTACGTTGGCCAGGTTGATCTTGAACTCCTGACCTCAAGTGATCCAACCGCCTCAGCCTCTCAAAATGCTGAGATTATAGGTGCGAGCTACTGCACCTGGCCCAACTTTTTTCAAGAAAGGTTTGAAAAAGTGCTACTTTTCATTTCTACCCTTGTGATCTGGCACAGCCACAAGTGTGTACCCAGGTTGGCCAAATTGTGGAGGCAGAGCTGGGTCAGCCCAGCTGTCCCCACTAAGCCAGCTCAAGATCAGCTGACAGCCACCAAGCTGTAGACAAGTGAGCTTGAAAAATGCTCGCTGTTGTAGGCCTCTGGCCTTGGAGTCATTTGTCACACAGCATTTTCACAGCAAAAGGTAAGTGACACAGCTGCTCACTCGACGGCCTTTCACTACCACACAACACACAGCTGTGTGACCAACCCTGAGGAGGGCCCTGGGGTTGGGAAGAGAAATTGAAGCTAACTTCACCCTGTAATCCCAGCACTTTGGGAGGCTGAGGCAGGTGGGTCACCTGAGGTCAGGAGTTCAAGACCAGCCTGACCAATATGGTGAAACCCTGTCTCCACTAAAAATACAAAAATTCGCTGGGCATGGTGATGCACGCCTGAAGTCTCAGCTACTCAGGAGGCTGAGACAGGAGAATCGCTTGAGCCTGGGAGTTGGGGGTGGCAGTGAGCCGGGATCACACCATTGCACTCCAGCCTGGGTGACAGAGGGAGACTCCGTCTCTAAGTTAAATTAAATTAAAATTTATAAAAGTTAACTTCAGGGCCGGGCGCAGTGGCTCAAGCCTGTAATCCCAGCACTTTGGGAGGCCGAGATGGGCGGATCACGAGGTCAGGAGATCAATACCATCCTGGCTAACACGGTGAAACCCCGTCTCTACTAAAAAATACAAAAAAGGCCGGGCGCGGTGGCTCAAGCCTGTAATCCCAGCACTTTGGGAGGCCGAGGCGGGTGGATCACGAGGTCAGGAGATCGAGACTATCCTGGCTAACATGGTGAAACCCCGTCTCTACTAAAAATACAAAAAAAAAAACTAGCCGGGCGTAGTGGCGGGCGCCTGTAGTCTCAGCTACTTGGGAGGCTGAGGCGGGAGAATGGCGTGAACCCGGGAGGCGGAGCTTGCAGTGAGCCGAGATCACGCCACTGCACTCCAGCCTGGGAGACACAGCGAGACTCCGTCTCAAAAAAAAAAAAAAAAAAAAAAAAAAATACAAAAAACTAGCCGGGCGAGATGGCGGGCGCCTGTAGTCCCAGCTACTCAGGAGGCTGAGGCAGGAGAATGGCGTAAACCCGGGAGGCGGAGCTTGCAGTGAGCTGAGATCCGGCCACTGCACTCTAGCCTGGGCGACAGAGCAAGGCTCTGTTTCAAAAAAAAAAAAAAAGTTAATTTCAGCCTTCACTTCAGGGTGTCCTCACCTTTCACAAGTAGAACTCGCCCACTTAGGAGACATACGATTAGTGCCCAGGGTTCCACACCAACCCGTTATTTTACCAGGATACTTATGTTAGCAATTCAGTTTCACAACATAAAGCACAAACAACTTACGGTTCTTTGGTTTGACTTCGGAGTCTCTTTTCTTCCTAAAGTTGCGGGGAAAAAAGACAAGTTAGTTTTTTTGATTTGGTTTGGATCTTTCTGATCCTAGAGTCCAGGGGTGGGAGTGAAGACTGTCTACTGGCGGGCACGGTGGCTCACGCCTGTAATCTCAGAACTTTGGAAGGCTGAAGTCGGAGGATCACTTGCGCCAGGTGTTCAAGACAGCAATTTTCCTTTCTTCTTCAGTGGGGTAAGTAGACAGGAAATGAAACTCTTAGAAAGGAGATACTACAACACTGCAGTTTAAGTATTTTTACTTCAAAATTCCTCTACCACTTGTCATCAGTAAGTGTTGATAGCCTCACAGAAAGTAACTTTATTATAAATCTCCACTTCCGATATAAAGGAATGAAATACGATGGTGCAATCTGGAAAGGAGCTCCAACTGAGACACAACACCACATCCTCTGAGACTGCATTTATTCATTTATTTATTTATGAGACGGAGTCTCACTCTGTCACCCAGGCTGGAGTGCAGTGGTGTAATCTTTTTACAGAGATTTTTTAGTAGAGACAGGGTTTCATCACGTTGGCCAGACTGGTCTTGAATTCAAGTGATCCGTCCGCCTTGGTCTCCCAAAGTGCTGGTATTACAGGTGTGAGCCACCATGCCCAGCCTGAGGTTGCATTTAAAGAACTAGATACTTCTTGACAGAGAATCAGGCAAGTCAAATCCAACCCTCAGAAACTCCACATGTGGTAGTTTGTGAATAGATCACAACGGTCAGCGATATTAAGAAACGCTTTGCAGCCGGGCGCAGTGGCTCAAGCCTGTAATCCCAGCACTTTGGGAGGCCAAGGCGGGCGGATCACGAGGTCAGGAGATCGAGACCATCCTGGCTAACACAGTGAAACCCCGTCTCTACTAAAATTACAAAAAATTAGCCAGGCGTGGTGGTGGGCGCCTGTAGACTCAGATTTTACAAAGAAGATGAGAGACTGGGGAAAGAGCTAGTCTGACTTCACAGAGGAGAATGCAACTTTATGTCTGGATGATGCTAAGGAATTTTAGCACCTCCTACGTCTGAAAAGTAGATCTTCACCAAGATCCCATCAGCCAGAGAAGGAAGTGGGCGAGGTGACAGACTGAAACTCTGTGACTAGTTGATTAAGTAGCATAGGTTGGCCAGTGTGGTGGCTCATGCCTATAATCCCAGCACTTTGATGGCTGAGGCAGGTGGACCATTTGAGGTCAGGAGTTTGAGACCAGCCTGGCCAACATAGTAAAACCCTGTCTCTACTAAAAACACAAAAATTAGCCAGGTGTGGTGGCAGGCGCCTGTAGTCCCAGCTACTTGGGAGGCTGTGACACGAGAATTACTTGAACCTGGGAGGCGGAGGTTGTAATAAGCCAAGATCGCATCTCTGTACTCTAGCCTGGGTGACAGAGCAGGAGACTGTCTCAAAATAAACTAATTAAATTAAATAAATACCACAAATAAGTAGCAAAGGTCCTCACTATGACAACCTCATACCCTACCTTCCATGTAGAGAACCACAAAAAAATAAGTATTTTAGGCCAGGTGTGGTGGCTCATGCCTATAATCCCAGCACTTTGGGAGGCCAAGGCAGGCAGATCACCTGAGGTTGGGAGTTCAAGACCAGCCTGACCAACATGGAGAAACCCTGTCTTTACTAAAAATACAAAATTAGCTAGGTGTGGTGGCAGGCACCTGTAATCCCAGCTACTCAAGAGGCTGAGGCATGAGAACACTTGAACCCAGGAGGCGGAGGTTGCCGTGAGACAAGATCACACCACTGCACTCCAGCCTGGGCAACAGAGCAAGACTGTCTCAAAAAAAAAAAAAAAAAAAAAGAATTTTAGCACCTCCTATGTCTGAAAATTAGATCTTCACAAAGATTTCATTAGCCAGAGAAGCAAGAGGGCAAGGTGACAAACTGAAGCTCTGTGACTAGTTGATTAAGTAGCATAGGTTGGCTGGTGTGGTGGCTCATGCCTGTAATCCCAGCACTTTGGTGGCGAGGCAGATGGATCATTCGAGGTGAGGAGTCAGAGACCAGCCAGGCCAACACAGTGAAACCCCATCTCCACTAAAATTAGCCGAGTGTGGTGGCGGGCGCCTGTAGCCCCAGGGACTCAGGAGGTTGGGACACGAGAATCACCAGAACCTGGGAGGCAGAGGTTGCCATGAGCCAGGATCGCACCTTTGTACTCCAGCCTGGGTGACTGTCTCCACAGCGGGAGACTGTCTCAATAAATAAATTAATTAATTAAATAAAATGAAATTTTGAAAATCACAAATAAGTAACAAGGGTCCTCACTATCACAACCTCATAACCCACCTTCCATGTAGAGAACCATGAAAAAACAAGTTTGAAAAGTGTTTAGCCAAAGTCAAAGGCACTTCGATCACTGGCAAAAGCCATCTCGTTCTTCCACGTTCCCCACCCGCTGTCCCCATGTCCTGGAAGGAAACTGGGACCATATAGGATTAGGGGAGAATTAAACTTAGAGGTGATAGAGCTTTACTTTTTCATCTCTTTCTTCTTCCTTTTCAGAGCGTGTTCCTGGTTTTGCTCTTTCAGGTTCTTCTGCAGGAAGCGGTCTAGCAACTCTGTCAAGCAAAATAACACAGACCCCAAGTGTGAGTGCCAGAAGCCTCCCCAAAGAAGCAGTTTTCATAAAGCTCCTCTTTCCTACCCCCAAAAGCAACCTTCATTATCTCAGGAGCCCGGACAGATACACACTCATTTAACCTGTAGTATCTGATATGACTTTTACATCTGGTTCGAATGCCAGCTGCCCTCAATTCATTCTTTCCAAGGAAAGAGGAGAATTGTACTTGAATCTAAACATCAATGATCTGATCCCAAATTCAGATCCTTCATAAGGATATGGCTGCCTTGGAAACTCACAATAAAGTTCTTCTTTTTAAACTTTTTTTTTTTTTTTTCTGTCACTCAGGCTGGACTGCAGTGATATGATCTCAGATCACTGTAGCCTCCACCTCCTGGGTTCAAGCAATCCTACTGAGTAGCTGGGATTAGAAGCACATGCCACCACACCCAGCTAAGTTTTATATTTTTAGTAGAGACGGGGTTTCACCATGTTGCTCAGGCTGGTCTTGAACTCTTGACCTCAAGTGATTCACCCATCTCGGCCTCCCAAAGTGCTGGGATTACAGGCATGAATCACCTTGCCCGGCCTTAAACTTTCTGAAAAAGTAGTTTTGTGATCAAGATTACACAACTCGTAGAACAAAAAGAAAGGCATAGTAACTATTCTTACCGTTCTTTGGATGTAACTCTACGTCTCTTCTCATCCTGTGTGGAGGGAAGGGAGGAAGAACAAAAAAGATTAGAATACTGGTTTCAAGGGAAGATCAACACCAAAAGTGTGAGTTGAAATATTAACACATTTGACATGGTTACAACAAGAGTGGGAAAGGAGGGGGCCTGGGTTTTTTGGGAGAAGATCTGAGAAACTCTTACTCTCGTATTAATCCCCACCAACCCCAAAACAAAGGCAGGTCTGAGAAGTAGGCAGGCACACTGCCCATCAATAGAGATCGCCTAGTGATGCTACGCAAGAGAATCAAAGATTCCCCATCTTGCGTCAGGAATCTGTTTAGTTTATGTATTAGAGACCAGTCTGGGCAACATGGGAAACCTCATCTCTACAAAAAATACAAAAATTAGCTGATTAGCATGTGCCTGTAGTCCCAGCTGCTTGGGAGGGTGAGGTGGGAGGATCGCTTGAATCCAGGAGGTTGAGGCTGCAGTGAGCCATAACTGTGCCACTGCACCCCAGCCTGATGACAGAATGAGATCTGTCTCAAAAAAAAAAAAAAGAAAAAAGAAAAGAAAAGAAAAAAGTCAACTGTAATCCCAGCACTTTGGGAGGCTGAGGCGGGTGAATCACTTGAGGTCAGGAGTTCAAGACCAGCCTGGACAACAAAGTGAAATCCCATCTCTACTAAAAATATAAAAATTAGCTGGGTATAGTGGCACATGCCTGTAGTCCCAGCTACTCAGGAGACTGAGGATGGAGAGTCACTTGAACCCAGGAGGCAGAGGTTGCAATGAGCCGAGATTGTGCCATTGCACTCCATCCTGAGTGAAAGAGTGAGACTCTGTCTAAAAAAAGTTTAGAAAAAAAAAAATTGGCTGGGCACAGTGGCTCACGCCTATAAGCCCAGCACTTTTGGAGGCCGAGGCGGGAGCATTGCCTGAGCTCAAGGAGTTCGAGACCAGCCTAGGCAAAATGGTGAAACCCTATCTCTACTAAAATACAAAAATTAGCCGGGCGTGGTGGCACACGCCTGTAGTCCCAGCTACTCGGGAGGCTGAGGCAGGAGAATCGCTTAAACCCGGGAGGCTGAGGTTGCAGTGAACCAAGATGGTGCCATTGCACTCTAGCCTAGGCAACAAGAGCAAAGCTCTGTCTCCAAAAAAAAAAAAAAGTCCAAACACATACATACATATATATACACACACACACACACACATATATATAACAGGTATGTTTATAAGACTGCCTTCCCACTCGAGCTATGACGTCATTTCTCCCCTGGGCCTCCAGCCTGCCCTGCAGATTTCAAATTTGCCAGCTTTCACAATCTTGTGAGCCAATTTCTCAAAATAAAGTCTCTCCCCATAAATATATATTCCAACGAAAACAAGAAAATAAAACAAATTATATACACATACACGTGCATACGTATCTATCTGTATACACACATATACATTCTATTGGTCCTGTCTCTCTGGAGACCCCTAACTAGACAGGGTTTTTATTTACTTGGACAGATCACATATGAAGTCACAATCGTCAAATACCAAGTTAAGGTAGAGTCAGGAAATGAAAGCACCGGCCCTACCTGGTCTTTGTCTTCTTCCTTGATGGACTCATCCAATTTGGCTCTTTCAGACTCTTCCTGAGGTTTCCGTTTGGCAGGGCTGTCACACAGTGAGGCTGACCGTTAGTGGAACAAGACCCTAGGCCTCCAGCGGGCCTGGAGTGGACCCTCGTTCCCCAGGATGTCGAAAGAGGCTTCAAGTTTAATGTTTCTCTGAATGACAGGTTTAGAATGCTGTCTTGCCACCTTGTAAGTCCTAAGAAATCATGGGTCTAAACACTGATCAACAGCTGCTAGTGTCAGATGTTACACACCTTTCTGATGGAGGAACACAGCACCATCCATAAAGTCAGCCTCAGACCAAGTACAGTGGCTCACGCCTGTAATCCCAGCACTTTGAGAGGCCAAGGCATGAGGATCACCTGAGTTCAGGAGTTTCAGACCAGCCTGGCCAACATGGTAAAACCCTGTCTCGACCAAAAATACAAACATTAGCCAAGGATTGTGGCAGGCACTTGTAATCCCAGTTACTCAGGAAGCTGAGGCAGGAGAATCGCTTGAACCTGGGAGGTGGAGGTTGCAGTGAGCCAAAATCATGCCACTGCACTCCAGCCTGGGTGACAGAGCAAGACTCCATATCAAAAAAAAATGAAGTCAGCCTCAAAAAATAAAAAGTTGGAATCTGATCAGGCCTGTAATCCTAACTATCAGTTTATAGGGAACAGAAGACAAGGGGACCTGTGGAACACTACAAAGATGCAATTGGCCCAATCTAGGAACTGCTGGACAAATGAATTTCTTCAAGTAAAGGGCAAGAAGATAAGAGGAATTTAAAATCTGTGAGGAATTTTAAGTAAAATAGGAGGGAAGGAATCTATAACTTTAAGGAACAAGTCAACCAAACGCTGTCTGTTTGCCACACGGCTTGTTCACCACAAAGGGAAAAATGTAAATACCAACTACATATCTGATAGTAGGGAATTCTTACATTTTATAAAGACATCAGAACAGTATTATTTATACTTTGGTTTGTTAAAAAGACTGTTTTGGCTGGGCACAGTGGCTCATGCCTGTAATCTAGCACTTTGGAAGGTCAAGGTGGGCAGATCACCTGAGGTCAGGAGTTTGAGACCAGTCTGGCCAACATGGTGAAACCCCATCTCTACTACAGATACAAAAATTAGCCAGGCATGGTGGCATGCGCCTGTAATCCCAGCTACTCAGGAGGCTGAGGCAGGAGAATCACTTGAACCCGGGAGGCAGAGGTTGCAGTGAGCCGAGATTGTGCCACTGTACTCCAGCCTGGGTGACAGAGCCAGACGCTGTCTCAAAAAAAAAGAAGACTGTGGGCCGGGCGCGGTGGCTCAAGCCTGTAATCCCAGCACTTTGGGAGGCCGAGACGGGCGGATCACGAGGTCAGGAAATCGAGACCATCCTGGCTAACACGGTGAAACCCCGTCTCTACTAAAAAATACAAAAAACTAGCCAGGCGAGGTGGCGGGCGCCTGTGGTCCCAGCTACTCGGGAGGCTGAGGCAGGAGAATGGCGTAAACCCGGGAGGCGGAGCTTGCAGTGAGCTGAGATCCGGCCACTGCACTCCAGCCTGGGTGACAGAGCAAGACTCTGTCTCAAAAAAAAAAAAGAAGACTGCTAAATGTTAGCAATTATTGTAAACTATAAGTAATTAAAAAAAAGTTGTCAAGAGATCTCACTATCTAGAAATATACTAAAATATTTATGGACAAAGTAATCCAGGCGGGGCGGGGACACACAATACAGGGGTATAGATGAAACAATGGCTGTAACTTGATAACTGTTGGCACTAGACGGGTATTTCAGGGTTCATTATATAAAACTCATAATTGTGTGTACATTTCACCTTTCCTATGAGTAAAAACAGGTAACGCTTTCAGAAATGCTATTCATAAACATCCAGTGAACAGAACTGCAAGATGAAAACCTATATAACATGGAAGACAGAATTGCCACGTGACCCCCTACCAATTCCATCCCAAAATGGCCGACCCCTAAAAAAATGCAGCTGCCAATTTATCATATACTGACCCCTTTGTGAAATGAGATGTGATGGTGGTTTGTCTGGTGCTTTTCCTTGTAATCCTGGGGCTAGGTGAAGGTTCAGCTGTTTAAAGAAAAAAATGTATTAAAAAAAAAAGCCACTGTAAATAGAAAGCCCACAGCAATAATGCAGTTCAACATTACTAAGCTATTGCAGGAAGCCAGGTTCTAAGGACTAAGCATCTTTGCATTTTTATTCTAGTCAATAACCAGCTCGCTAATGTCAGCAGTTAGCACCTGCCAGTTTGCTGAGCCATATCATGTCAGTTATTTGAGGGGCCAAATGCTAAAGAAGGCCAGGAAACAGAACCTCTTGTTAAAATACCAAAAGATGAAGTGGGCCAGGCACAGTGGCGCACATCTATAATCCCAAAACTTTGAGAGGCCGAGGTAGGAAAATAATCCAAGCTCAGGTATTCGAGAACAGCCTGGACAACATGGCAAAACCCCATCTCTACTAAAAATACAAAAAAATTAGCTGGGCGTGGTAGTACACACCTATAATCCCAGCTATTCAAGAGGCTAAGGCATGAGAATCACTGGAACCCAGGAGATGAAGGTTGCTGTGAGCCAAGATCACACCACTGCATACAGCCTTGGCGATAGAGCAAGACCCTGTCTCTTAAAAATAAAAATGCCGGGCGCGGTGGCTCAAGCCTGTAATCCTAGCACTTTGGGAGGCTGAGACGGGCGGATCACGAGGTCAGGAGATCAAGACCATCCTGGCTAACACGGTGAAACCTCGTCTCTACTAAAAAATACAAAAAACTAGCCGGACAAGGTGGCGGGTGCCTATAGTCCCAGCTACTCGGGAGGCTGAGGCAGGAGAATGGCGTAAACCCGGGAGGCGGAGCTTGCAGTGAGCTGAGATCCGGCCACTGCATTCCAGCCTGGGCTACAGAGCGAGACTCCGTCTCAAAAATAAATAAATAAATAAATAAAAATAAAAATAAAAATAAAAAAAAGAAGGCCGAGCACGGTGGCTCAAGCCTGTAATCCCAGAACTTTGGGAGGCCAAGACAGGCGGATCACAAGGTCAGGAGATTGAGACCATCCTGGCTAACACAGTGAAACCCCGTCTCTACTAAAAAATACAAAAAACTATCCGGGCGAGGTGGCGGGGGCCTGTAGTCCCAGCTACTCGGGAGGCTGAGGCAGGAGAATGGCATAAACCCAGCTGAGATCCAGCCACTGCACTCCAGCCTGGGGGACAGAGCGAGACTCCGTCTCAAAAAAAAATTAAAATAAATAAAAAAAAAGAAAAGGAAGAAAAGAAATAGCCCTGGTGCAGTGGCTCATGCCTGTAATCTCAGCACTTTGGGAGACAAGATGGGCAGATCACAAGGTCAAGAGATTGAGACTATCCTGGCCAACATGGTGAAACCCGTCTCCAATAAAAATACAAAAATTAGCTGGGCGTGGTGGCACCTGCCTGTAGTCCCAGCTACTCAGGAGACTAAGGCAGGAAAATCACTTGAACCCAGGAAGTGGAGGTTGTGGTGAGCTGAGATCGCGCCACTGTACTCCAGCCTGGCAACAGAGTGAGACTCCGTCTCAAAAAAAGTAAAATAAAATAAAGAGCTGGGTGCAGTGGCTTATGCCTGTAATCTCAACACTTTGGGAGGCCAAGGCAGGTGGATCACCTGAGGTCAGGAGGTCGAGACCACCTTAGCCAACATGGTGAAACCCCGTCTCTACTAAAAGTACAAAAATTAACTGGGCGTGGTAGTGCGTGCCTCCATCTCAAAAAATAAAATAAAAATAAAAAATAAAATAAAATAAGGCCAGGCACAGTGGCTCACACCTGTAATCCCAACACTTTGGGAGGCCGAGGCGGGCAGATCATGAGGTCGCGAGATTGAGACCATCCTGGCTACCATGGTGAAATCCCATCCTACTAAAAATACAAAAAATTAGCCAGCCAGGCATGGTGGCAGACACCTGTAGTCCCAGCTACTTGGGAGGCTGAGGCAGGAGAATGGCATGAACCTGGGAGGCGGAGCTTGCAGTGAACCGAGATTATGCCACTAGGCAACAGAGCAAGACTCTGTCTCAAAAAAAAAAAAATTAAAATTAAAATAAAATAAAAATGAAGTGGCTGAGAACCAGACCTGAGCTCAAGTACTATCCTCTTGTTTGTTTTTTTAAAAATTCCAAAAGAGTTCCTTTGCCTACAAACTAGACAGGAGTCTGAGAATAAATGTTTAGTTTAACCAGGCATATAAGGTCTTAGAAGGAGTTAAGTATTTTTAGCACTTGTCATCTGCAACCTCTCACACATGTAGCCATGTTTTGGAATCTAATGCTGTCACTTGGTCAAAAACAAATTTTTTTTTTTTTTTTTTTGAGACAATGTCTCTCTTGTTGCCCAGGCTGGAATTACAGGTGCCTGCCACCAAGCCCAGCTAATTTTTTGTATTTTTAATAGAGATGGGGTTTCACCAAGTTGGGCAGGCTGGTCTCGAACTCCTGACCTCAGGTGATCCAGCCACCTTGGGCTCCCAAAGTGCAGGGATTACAGGCATGAGCCACCGCACCCCCAGCTAAGACAAAATTTAAAGATGTACACATCTTAGTTAGGAAGTGTCTAGTAATTACTAGTGAGGACGTGTATACAAGAAAGGAACCTGGAAACACTGACCCAGGGTCCAAGTTTAACTGCCCATTTATACGCTACTAAAGCCTCCTTCTAGGCTGAAAATGAGCCAAGTGGTGCCAGGCTCAGTGGCCCATGCCTGTAATCCCAGCACTTTGGGAGGCTAAGGCAGGTGGATCACTTGAGGTCAGGAGTCCAGACCAGTCTGGCCAACATGGTGAAATCCTGTCTCTACTAAAAATACAAAAATTAGCTAGGGGTGGTGCTGCCTGCGTGTAATACTAGCTACTTGGGAGGCTGAGGCAGGAGAATCGCTTGAAACTGGGAGGCGGAGGTTGCAGTGAGCCGAGATGGCGCCATTGCACTCTAGCCTAGGCAATAGAGCAAGACTCTGTCATTAAAAAAAAAAAAAAAAAAAAGAGTCAAGCTGGGCCAGGCGTGGTGGCTCATGCCTATAATCCTAGCACTTTGGAGGATTCTTGAACCTGGGAGGCAGAGGTTACAGTGAGCCGAGGTTACACCACCGTGCTCCAGCCTGGGCAACAGAGTGAGACTCCATCTCAAAAACAATTAAAAGGAATCATCTGCTCTTACGCTTAGTCTCTCCATCGGACTTGCTCCTCCTGGGCGTGCGAGGTTTGGAAAGGGGTTTGGGGGGACTGTTGGCATCTGCCATTCCCACTCTATGGTCTTCACCTCTTGCTTGGTTCCCGTTTTCTAGACGTCCATTCACTTCCCAGTTGCAAGCATGAGCACCGTTCTCCAAGGACAAATCTTTATTTAAAAGGGATTTGACTTTAGCCAGGTAGCCCTCCTATAGCAGGAAAGGATAATTTAAGTAGCAGTGAATGTAAACAAGTGTCAGAGAACAAGGAAACACATGTGTTTCCATCATCATCATCATCATCATCATCATCATCATCAGGCAATGAGGACAGCTGGAGATCTTGCTGCCTCCGTGGTCACAGACAAGTTACTGGGAGGAGACATTTTTCTAGAGGCTGGGATGCTGAGAACTGACTTACCTCAGATAATTCTTCTTTACGTAATTTGGTTTCCAAGTCACATAACTGATTCTTTATTTCTGTTTGCAGAAATTCATGCAAGAGATTCAATTTCTCCTTCACACATTCCTGAGGGAAGGATAGAGGTTTAGTGGTCCCCAGATTCCCAAGCTATTCACTAATGGACTAACACACAAATTACTGAGCTGCCTGGTCACATCACAATGACTGAACGACAGGCAATGCTGTCTCGGCCAAAACACAGTCATGAAATGTGTTCAGGGAATTTCCATTAGGATCATTTCACTCCTGTCTCCAAAGTGGTGAAAATTGGAAAAGCTGGAGGTGAGATGGAGACTTATGGTTTACAAGAACAATACTGTGCTTCTGTAAAGTGTTGGCCGGGCACAGTGGTTCACACTTGTAATCCCAGCACTTTGGGAGGCTGAGGCAAGTGGATTGCTTTGAGCCCCAGAGTTCAAGACCAGCCTGGGGTGACATGACAAAATCCCATCTTTACAAAAAATACTAAAAAACTGGCCGGGCGCGGTGGCTCACACCTGTAATCCCAGCACTTTGGGAGGCCAAGGTGGGCGGATCACGAGGTCAGGAGATCAAGACCATCCTGGCTAACACGGTAAAACCCTGTCTCTACTTAAAAAAATGCAAAAAGATTAACCCGGCGTGGTGGCGGGTACCTGTAGTCCCAGCTACTCGGGAGGCTGAGGCAGAAGAATGGCGTGAACCTGGGGGACAGAGCTCGCAGTGAGCCGAGATCGCGCCACTGTACTCCAGCCTGGGCAACACAGCCAGACTCCGTCTCAAAAAAAAAAAAAAAAAAGCCAGGCGCGGTGGCTCAAGCCTGTAATCCCAGCACTTTGGGAGGCCGAGATGGGCGGATCACGAGGTCAGGAGATCGAGACCATCCTGGCTAACACGGTGAAACCCTGTCTCTACTAAAAAATACAAAAAACTAGCCGGGTGAGGTGGCGGGCGCCTGTAGTCCCAGCTACTCGGGAGGCTGAGGCAGGAGAATGGCGTAAACCCGGGAGGCGGAGCTTGCAGTGAGCTGAGATCCGGCCACAGCACTCCAGCCTGGGTGACAGAGCGAGACTCCGTCTCAAAAAAAAAAAAAAAAAAAAAAAAAGGGCCGGGTGCGGTGGCTCACGCCTGTAATTCCAGCACTTTGGGAGGCTGAGGCAGGCGGATCACAAGGTCAGGAGATCGAGACCATCCTGGCTAACACGGTGAAACCCCGTCTCTACTAAAAATACAAAAAATTAGCCGAGCACAGTGGCGGGCACCTGTGGTCCCAGCTACGCGGGAGGCTGAGGCAGGAGAATGGCGTGCGCCCAGGAGGCGGAGTTTGCAGTGAGCTGAGATCGCACCACTGCACTCCAGCCTGGGCGACAGAGCAAGACTCCGTCTCAAAAAAAAACAAAAACAAAAACAAACAAACAAAAAAAAACACCCAACTATTAGCAGCAAATTAGTGCTGACATTCACCAAGAGTATCCAAATTATCTTTGAAATCATGGGAAAAAGTGTGAAATCCATTTAAAGAAAACAAACCTCTTTTCATGATCCACAAAATATGTCAGTCACATTTGGTAGCAAGAAAAATTTTAAGGTGGAGATTACCTTTTCTGTTAAGCTGTCTCTTTCCAAATCTTTGAGCCTGGGAGGAAGAAATAGGGGAGAAAATACAAATACTTGTTAAGCAACTTCATTTGCCTGTAAGAATATCACAGTTCTAAACAAGTTTTGGACAGAAACAAGTTTAACGTATGAGTGTTAGAAAAACCAAAGCTGGCTTTTGTCTCCCCACAAGAGTCTAGAGTGTCCTACTGGAATGCCTAATGCTAAGAAGTCATCTGATCTGAACAAGCTTCCCCTTTTGGGGGCCATTTTTCTGATGACTGTGAGATTACACAGCAGCTCTGTAACAGAATATGTATATGTGTGTGTGTATACATATATATGTGTGTATATATATGTGTATACATATATATGTGTGTATATATATGTATATACACATATACATATGTGTGTATGGAGTGAAGTGGTGCGATCTCAGCTCACTGCAACCCTTGCCTTCTGGGTTCAAGTGATTCTCACACAGTCTCCCAAGTAGCTGGGATTACAGGTGCCACCAGCCTGGTTAATTTTTTGTATTTTTAGTAGAGACAGGGTTTCACCATGTTGGCCAAGCTGGTCTTGAACTTCTGACCTCAAGTGATCCGCCTGCCTCCGTCTCCTGAAGTGCTAGGATTACAGGCGTGAGCCACAGTGCCTGGCATGCATATATACATATAATTTTTTTTTTTTTTTTTTTGAGACAGTCTCCTTCTGTCGCCCAGGCTGGAGTGCAGTGGTACAATCTCGGCTCACTGCAACCTCTGCCTCCCAGGTTCAAGCTATTCTCCTGTCTCAGCCTCCCAAGTAGCTGGGACTACAGGTGCCCGCCACCACACCCAGCTAATTTTTGTGTTTTTAGTAGAGACAAGGTTTCACCATATTGGTCAAGCTGGTCTTGAACTCCTGACCTTATGATCTGCCCGCCTCGGCCTCCCAAAGTGCTGGGATTACAGGCGTGAGCCACCACGCCCGGTCTAATTTTTTTTTTTTTTTTTTTTTTTTGAGATGGGGTTTCACTCTTGTTGCCCCGGCTGGAGTGCAATGGTGCGATCTCAGCTCACCACAACCTCCACCTCCCGGGTTCAAGCGATTATCCTGGCTCAGTCTCCCGAGTAGCTGGGATTACAGGCATGCACCACCATACCCAGCTAATTTTACATTTTTAGTAGAGACAGGGTTTCTCCATGTTGGTCAGGCTGGTCTCGAACTCCAGAGACCATGCCCAGCCTATATATTTTAAAAGGTACCAGGGACCGGGCATGGTGGCTCACACTTATAATCCCAGAACTTTGGGAGGCCAAGGCAGGCGGATCACTTGAGCCCAGGTGTTCAGACTAGCCTGGGCAACATGGCAAAACCCTGTCTCTACAAAAATTAGTGGCTGGGCGTGGTGGCTAATGCCTGTAATCCCAACACTTTTGGAGGCCAAGGTGGGTAAATCACCTGAGGTCAAGGGTTTGAGACCAGCCTGGCCAACATGGCAAAACCCCATCTCTACTAAAAATACAAAAATTAGCTGGGTGTGATGGTGGGTGGCTGTAATCCCAGCAACTCGGGAGGCTGAGGCAGGAGAATCGCTTGAACCCAGGAGACAGAGGTTGCAGTGAGCCGGTCACGTTGCCCAGGCTAGAGTGCAATGGCAAGAGTGAAACTCCATCTCAAAAAAAAAAAAAAGCTGGGTTGGTGGTACGTGCTTGTGGTCCCAGTTAGTTAGTTGGGAGGCTAAGGAAGGAAGATCACCTGAGCCCGGGAGGTCGAGGCCACAGTGAGCCGTGACTGCATCACTGCACTCCAGTCTAGGCAACAGAGTGAGACCCTGACTCAAAAAGATATCAGGAAAGGAGGGGCAGGTCATACAGTTGGGGCCCTTTACGTAAGGGAAATGACCTACAGCTGGTCTTTCTCCAGTTGGGTCTGACCACAGCCCATAACAAGGTGTGCCACAGTATGGCCAGTGTCAGAATAAGTAGCCCAGGGCCACAGGACACTGGGGGAACAGCCAGTTAATATTCCTAAAGGCCTGGTGGGGGGTGGTGGCATTTTAATGAGGATGAAATGGGGGAGTGAAGCATCCAGGGAAGCAAGGGGTACCCACACACAGGGCGGATAGAGGTGAAATTAGAGGAGGTGGCTGGCGCCTCCCCAAATAACTCTCTTCAGGATGTCTCTAACTAATCATTCCTAAATGTAGAACTGCCAGGAGTTTCCCTGGGAAATCGTGGTCTGATTTGATTACTGACAATTAGTGGCTTGACTCTTTCGGGGACAAAAAGGGAAAACATAAAAGAACAATAGCTGGGTGCGGTGCTGTGGTGCTGAGTGCCTGCAACCCCAGCTACTCAGGCGGCTGAGGTGGGAGGACGGCTTGAGGCCAGGAGTTCGAGTCCAGCCTGGGCAACATAGGGAGATCCTATCTCTTCAGAAAAAAATAAAGGAACAAGAAGAGAAGGTACCAAGGAAAGGGAAGGGAACACAGAGGCTGTTGTTCCCAGCCTGGGTGCTAACTGCAGACGTGGAATGAGAACAGGTCTAACCAGCTGGGTAAGTGTCTGTTGGTGGAGAGAAGGTGCCCCAGGCAGGGACCAGTCCACTGCCATCTCTGGACCTTCCCACCCAGCACCCGCACAGACAGGTGCTCAGTTATCATTTGCCTGAAAGGCAGAAGTGGCTCCTCCAGGCTGGCCTTCCTAGAGGGCAAGTACAGGCAGTAGCATGAGGAATGCTTTGCTGGACCGATGTCTTACAGCGGCTGCTCTGGATCATGCGGGCCCTGATTCCCCACCAGCGCTGCTCACATCTGAGCACCTGCTGAATGCCAGACCCTGCTCCAGGCAATGAGTTAAGTGATTAAATGTAGGTGCCACTAGGCAGGGACTTCCTGACTTGCTGCATGGTTAGGAAAGACTGCTCTGTAGGGCCAGGTGCAGTGGCTCATGCCTGTTATCCCAGCACTTTGGGAGGCCGAGGCAGGCGGATCACAAGATCAGGAGATTGAGACCATCCTGGCTAACACAGCGAAATCCCGTCTCTACTAAAAATACAAAAAATGGGCAGGCGCGGTGGCTCAAGCCTGTAATCCCAGCACTTTGGGAGGCCGAGGCGGGCGGATCACGAGGTCAGGAGATCAAGACCATCCTGGCTAACACGGTGAAACCCCGTCTCTACTAAAAAATACAAAAAACTAGCCAGGCGAGGTGGCGGGCGCCTGTGGTCCCAGCTACTCGGGAGGCTGAGGCAGGAGAATGGTGTAAACCCGGGAGGCGGAGCTTGCAGTGAGCTGAGATCCGGCCACTGCACTCCAGCCTGGGCGAGAGAGCGAGACTCTATCTCAAAAAAAACAAAAAACAAAAACAAACACTGTAAAAGAGACACTTCGCACCCTGGAAACACAGTGGTAACATAGACTGCATATTATATATAATGCATCAGTTGGACTCAAGGTGCTATGAGGTGAGACACAGTAGCTCACGCCTGTAATCCCAGCACTTTGGGAGGCCAAGGCAGGAGGATCATTTGAGGTCAGGAGTTTGAGACCAGCCTGGGCTACATTGAGAAATCCAGTCTCTCAAAAAAAAAAAAAAAGTAAAAATTAGCCGAGTGTGGTTAGTCTGCACCTGTGGTACCAGCTACTTGGGAGGCTGAGGTGGTAGGATCGCTTGAGCCTGGGATGTTGAGGCTGCAGTGAGTTATGATGGCACCGCTGCACTCCAGCCTGTTCAGCCTGGGCAACAGAGCAAGACCCTGTCTCACAAGGAAAAAAAAAAAAGATGCTTTGACATCAGGATTTCCAGGAGCACAGGGAACCTCTTCCGGGCAAAAGTCATTCTACCCTTGTAGCAACTGGGGTCCGAGGAGAGCCTTAAGTCAGGAGGGCTACAGAAACTGGTACTTCCAGCCAGAGGCACACAAGCTGTGGTAACAGCATTACACTCGATTTCTCAGTCACTCTGCTGAGAAAACTGGAAGGACATGGCTTGTACCTCTACCAAGCTAGCCAGTCTCCTGATCCCGAGGTTGCCTGGGGTGTGAAGGACAAGGTTCAACTGACTGCGGAGACCAAGGTGTCCTTTGCAGAATGGGTCTGCTTTCTTTCAACCCCTCCTATGAACTGGGATATTTAGCCTGGCAAAGAGAAGAATAGAGAAACCTTCAAAACCCCTAGAATGTCTCATCCAGTGGAGACTGGATTTAACCTGCCTGGCCCCAGAGTGGCAGGTGGGATCCCAGGCAGGCACCCAGGAGCTGGCAGGAGGGTCACTGTAAAGACACCCTTCCCTGGTAAAACTGTGATGACACCAATCACACCTGCTGAAGCCAGGAGGGTCGAGGACGGCCAAGAAGGAAGTAGCAGAAGACTCAGAATGCCGGCTTAGCGCATAGCCTGAGACCCTATGATTCCTTCCTAGTGTTTCCCTCGGAGATGAGCCCTCTGCAGAGGGAAGATAAGATATATATATAAACAGTTGGCTGGGCACGGTAGCTCACGCCTGCAATCCCAGCACTTTGGGAGGCTGAGGTGGGCAGTTCACCTGAGGTCAGGAGCTCGAGACCAGCCTGACCAACACAAAGAAACTCTGTCTCTACTAAAAATAGAAAATTAGCCGGGCATAGTGGCACATGCCTATAATCCCAGCTACTTGGGAGGCTGAGGCAGAATCGCTTGAACCCGGGTGGCGGAGGTTGTGGTTAGCCAAGATCACACCATTGCACTCCAGCCTGGGCAACAAGAGTGAAACTCCGTCTCAAAAAATAAATAAATAAATAAATAAATAAATAAATATATAAACAGCCACAGAAGAATAAGGCAAATATGGCTCACGCCTGCGGGCTTCCCAAGATAAAGGGTGTAACAGCCTCAGGAAGGAATTGAGAGCTCTGTGCGAACCGGGCACAGGAAGCTGCTTAAATAGGCGGACCGTCGACAAACGGCTGCCTCTGGAAACACCCAAGAAACAAACGCCAGACTGGTCACACACAGAGAGGGAAAGGCACCTCTAGAGAGGAGGCTGGCGACAGTCGGAGGGAGAGCAGAAGCATCACACTTATCAATCTTATTCCATAGTTAACAAACCACCAAAGCAGTCAAGGGGAAGTAGAACCCATGATATCAGAGCCATGTTAAGAAAACTAACCCAGCAGAGGTATCTAGTATAGATTGGATAGGAAGAAGTTATAAAATGTTAGATTACTCTAACACCTCTATGCCAGAAATGCTGGTCTGAAATATAGCAGACCATGGCTGGGCGCAGTGGCTCATGCCTGTAATCTCTATACTCGGGAAGCCAGGGCAGGAGGATCACTTGAGCCCAGGAATTCGAGACTAGCCTGGGCAACAGAGCGAGACCCTGTCTACAAGAAAAAATAATTAGCTGGGTGTGGTAGAATGCACCTATAGTCCTAGCTACTCGGGAGGCAGAGGCGGGAGGATCACTAGAGCTCAGGAATTTGTGACCAGCCTGGGCAATACAGTGAGACCCTGTCTCTACAAAAAAATAGTAATTAGCTGGGTGTGATAGCATGTACCTGTACTCCTAGCTGCTCAGGAGGCCAAGGCGGAAGGATCACTAGAGCCCAGGAATTTGAGACCAGCCTGGGCAACATAGTGAGACTCTGTCTTTACAAAAAATAGTAATTAGCTGGGTGTGGTGGCATGCACCCATAGTCCTAACTACTCAGGAGGCTGAGGCGGGAGGATCACTAGAGCCCAGGAATTCACGACTAGCCTGGGCAACACAGCGAGACTCTGTCTCTACAAAAAATAGTAATTAGTAATTAGCTGGGTGTGCTAGCATGTACCTATAGGCCTAGCTACTCGGGAAGCTGAGGCGGGACGATCAATACAGCCCAGGAATTTGAGACCAGCCTGGGCAACACAGCAGAGACCCTGCCTGCCTAAACAAAAAATAGTAATTAGCTGGGTGTGGTAGCATGCACCTGTGGTCCTAGCTACTCAGGAGACTGAGGCAGGAGGATCACTAGAGCCCAATGAGCTATAATTGTGCTGCTGCATTCCAGCCTGGGTGACAGAGCAAGACCTTGTCTCTAAAAATATAGTGGACCATGCAAGACAAGTTACAAGTCTATCAACCCAGCTTCTTCAGGCTGGCTGCATGGCAGCTGGAGCAGGGCTGCCCAAGACAGCATCTGCAGTAGGCAAAAGAGTAGACCCACTGGGCACGGTGGCTCATGCCTGTAATCCCAGCACTTTGGGAGGCTGAGGCGGGCAGATCACCCGAGCTCAGGAGTTCAAGAGCAGCCTGGGCAACATGGCAAAACCCCATCTCTACTAAAAATACAAAAATTAACCGGGCTTGGCCCGGCACGGTGGCTCACGTCTGTAATCCCAGCACTTTGGGAGGCCAATGCAGGCGGATCACGAGGTCAGGAGATCAAGACCATCCTGGCTAACACGGTGAAACCCCGTCTCTCCTAAAAATACCAAAAATTAGCCAGGCGTGGTGGTGGGCACCTGTGGTCCCAGCTACTTGGGAGGCTGCGGCAGGAGAATGGCGTGAACCCGCAAGGTGGAGCTTGCAGTGAGCCGAGATCAGGCCACTGCATTCCAGTCTGGGCAACAGAGTGAGACTCTGCCTCAAAAAAAAAAAAAGAAAAAAAATGAATCATAGTATAATAATTTTTTTTTTTTTTTGAGACAGGGTCTCGCTCTGTCGCCCAGGCTGGAGTACAGTGGCATAATCATGGCTCACTGCAGCTTCGACCTCATCGGTTCAAGTGATCCTCCCACCTCTGCTTCCTGAGTAGCTGGGACCCCAGGAGCATGCCACCATTTTTGGCTTTTTTTTTTTTTTTTTTGAGACGGGGGTGGGGGTCTTCCTATGTTGCCCAGGCTAGTCTTGAACTCCTTGGCTCAAGCGATCCTTCTGCCTCGCCTCCCAAAGTCCTGGGATTACAGGCATGAGCCACTGCACACGGCCTAGTCTAATAACTTTTACACATACTGGGACCAAAATGCGTGTGTGACTCACTTTCTTGCTAGATTCACTTTACTGCGGTAATCTGGAACCAAACCCACAGCATCCCCACTGTATACACAGGACCACAAAATTAACAGGTGACGAAGGGCTTTGGACAGGTGCTGCTCTCAACACATCTATACCGACAAGCTCAGTCTTCCTAACACCCCTGTGGAGCAGGTAGCCCCACCCCCTTTTTATAGATGAAACACCAAGGCACCAAGAAGTTCAATAACTTAGCCATACAGCTGGCAAGTAGGGCGGGATGTGAACCCCAGCAGTCTGCACCCCTAGAATTCTACCACAGGGGAGCAAAACAAAAAGAGGTAAGTCAATTTTGCCTTATTCAGTATGTACTCAGTAGTAGCCAAGGAACTGGAGTTAAGGAGTTCAAGACCTAGCTTAATCCAATCACAGAATGACTAGCAGATAAGAAAGCTGTAGTAGTTACAAAAGCTAATCAGTTGTGCGAAGGAGGCTGCTAGCATTAATGTGTTAATCCAGGCTGTACAGGGGAAGAGCTAGCATGCAAGCATTCGAGTCTATTTTGCTCCAAGCTACAGATACAGTGAATATGGCAGACATGCTCTGGTAACAGACTCTGAAATAATCACTAATTTCAGTGTTATAATGGCACCATGTGGGGTACACCAACAAGATTCAACACTCTTATTGTGGGGAAGCAAGCCTAGCTGTCTGAGAGCAGGCTTAAGAATCAATTAACAGGCCAGGCACGGTGGCTCACGCCTGTAATCCCAACATTTTGTGGGGCTGAGACGGGCGGATCACTCGAGGCCAGGAGTTCAACACCAGCCTGGCCAACACAGTAAACCCTGGTTTCTACTAACAATAAAAAAAAATTAGCTGGGTATCTTGGCGCATGCCTGTAATCGCAGCTACTCGGGAGGCTGAGGCAGGAGAATTGTTTGAACCCGGGAGGCGGAGGTTGCAGTGAGCCAAGATCTCACCACTGCACTCCAGCCTCGACAACAGAGCGAGAGTCCGTCAAAAGAAAAAAAAAAAAAAATCAAACAATGAACCAGCTGGACACCATGGCTCATACCTGTAATCCCAGCATTTTGGGAGGCTAAGTCGAGTAGATCACTTGAGGTCAAGAGTTTCAAACCAGTCTGGTCAACATAGCAAAACCCAGTCTCTAATAAAAATACAAAAATTACCTGGACTTGGTGGCGGGCGCCTGTAATCCCAGATACTTGGGACGCTGAGGCAGATTTGCTTGAACTCAGGAGGCGGAGGTTGCAGTGAGCCGAGATCATGGCCACTGCACTCCAGCCTGGGAGACACAGCAAGACTCAGCCTCAAGGGGGAAAAAAAAAATTAGCTGGGCGTGGTGGTGCACACCTGTAATCCCAACTACTTGGGAAGCTGGGACAGGAGAATTGCTTAAACCCGGGAGGCGGAGGCTGCAGTGAGCTGAGATCACGCTATTGCACTCCAGCCTGGGTCACATAGCAAGACCCTGCCTCAATTTAAAAAAAAAATCTAAGTTTCAGGTACTGTTGGATGCCATGTTTGTTTATTTTTCATATAATGAAATATTTTCAAAATGTTAAAAAAAAAAAAATCTGTGGAGTGAGTCATATAAACTGCAGTTTCAATGTCTACCACATGGTCAAAAGCAGTCCTCCAAAACTCCAATGCCTACAGTGAAGCAATCTGAGTTCAAAGAAATGTGGAACCCAGGGTCAATGGTGGATTGTAAGGCTCACCTAATGGTATTCCAATTCAGCCAAACAAAATATTTGCACAGGGCCAACAGAGCCCCTAAGCCAGTGGCCTATTGGCAACCCCAGTTGAAGGGAAAGGCTTTGGCAAGCAGCAGACCTTAGCAGGAATTCCTGCTTCCTGGCAGTTAACTCCTCCAGCATCCACTTTTAAGAACTCTTGAGGAATAATGGCCGGGCCCAGTGGCTCACGCCTGTAATATCAGCCCTTTGGGAGGCCAAAGCAGAGGATTGCTTGAGCCCAGGAGTTCAAGACCAGCCTGGGCAACAAAGCAAGACCCTCATCTCTAAAAAAAAAAATTTTTTTTTCTTTTTTGAGACAGAGTTTTGCTCCTGTTGCCCAGGCTGGAGTGCAATGGCGCAATCTCGGCTCGCTGCAATCTCCACCTCCTCCGTTCAAGCCTCCTGGGTTCAAGCGATTATCCTGCCTCAGCCTCCTGAGTAGCTGGGTTTACAGGTGCCCGCCACCATACCTGGCTAATTTTTTTTTTTAGTAGAGATGGGGATTCACCACGTTGGCCAGGCTAGTCTCAAATTCCTGACCTCAGGTGATCCACCCATCTTGACCTCCCAAAGTGCGGGGATTACAGGCGTGAGCCACTGAGCCCGGCCTTCTAAAAATTTTTTTTAAGGATTAGCTGGGCATGGTGGCATGTGCCAGCTACTCAGGAGGCTAAGGCAAGAGGACTGCTTGAGCTCATGGGTTTGAGGCTGCAGTAAGCCATGATTGTGCCACTGCATTCCAGCCTGGGTGACACAGTGAGATCCCGTGTCTTAAAAGAAAAAACTTAAAAAACAAGCTAAGTTAGCCACTAGCATATGAACCTTTATGTGCCATGCATATTCTCATTTAACCCAATACCACCTGAAAACACATGTCATTATTCCTAGACTATGGATATAGAGGTGGCGTATGCTTGTTTAAGATCATCGAGCCAGTGGAGGCCATGTTTTCAAGAAGGCTGGGCAGGCCAGGTACAGTGGCTCACACCTGTAATCCCAACACTTTGGGAAGCTGAGGCAGGAGGATCGCTTGAGGCCAGGAATCGAAGACCAGCCTGAGCAACATGGCAAGACTTCGTCTCTACAAAATTAAAAAAAGGAATAAAAAAGGAAGGCCGGGCCCAAACTTCTCTGAATTGGGTCTAACATCATGAAGCCAGGTACTTTTGTAACTTCACTTCCATTCCATTTTAAATCAAGTTTTATCTTGGGAGGATACTGGCACAGATGATTCAAGAAGGTATATACCCACTAACTGGTTAAGAAGTGGTTTGACTATAATCCCAGAACTTTGGGAGGCTGAGGCGGGTGGATCACTTGAGGTCAGGAGTTCGAGACCAGCCTGGCCAACATGGAGAAACCCCAACTCTACTGAAAACACAAAAATTAGCCAGGCATGGTGGTGGGCACCTGTAATCCCAGCTACTCAGGAGGCTGAGGCAGGAGAATCACTTGAACCCCGGAAGTGGAGGTTGCAATGAGCTGAGATCACGCCACTGCATTCCAGCCTGGGTTACAGAGCAAGACTCCATCTCAAAATAAAAAAGTTGTAGTTAAGGCATGGTGGCTCATACCTGTAACCCTAACCTTTGGGACACAGAGGCAGGAGGACTGCTTAAGGGCAGAGGTTTAAGACCAACCTGGGCAATATGGTGAAACCTCATGTATACAGAAAAAACTAAAAGTCAGTTGGGCATGGTGGTGGTCGCCTATGGTCCCAGCTACTCAGGAGGCTGAGGATCCCTTGAGCCCAGCAGTTCAAGGCTACAGTGTGTTATAATTGTGCCAGGGCACTCCAGCCTGGACAACAGAGTGAGACTCATCTCTAAAAATAAAATTGTTGTTGTTGTTGTTTTTGTTTGTTTGTTTTGAGACAGGGTCTCACTCTGTCACCCAGGCTGGAGTGCAGTAGCACGATCTCGGCTCACTATATACAGCCTCAATCTCTGGGGCTCAAGTGATACTCCCACCTTAGTCTCTTGAGTAGCTGGGACTCCAGTTACATGGCACTACTCCTGGCTAATTTTTGTATTTTTAGTAGAGATGGGGTTTTGCCATGTTGCCCAGGCTGGTCTCAAACCCCTGGTTCAAGAGATTCATCCGCCACTGCCTCCCAAATTGCTGGGATTACAGGCGTAAGCCACAGCACCCAGCCTTCAAAAAAAAAGTAGGGGGTCGAACCAAATATCCATCCCTCCCCAAAGACCCAAATCAGAACTGGCCTGGCCCAACCAGGCCAGTTAACAAGCCCAAGGAAATAGAAAAATGGCAGAGTGCTTTCACAGATTCAGCTGGAAGTGTCCAGGCCTGGTGAGGGTTCCTATGCCTCATGCACACCTCCCTTGAACAAGTTGTTAGGAATGAATAGATGGCGTTCATGGACAAGGGGCTGGGACCACTGCTCCCACTGATCCTGTGCACGGAAGTCGGACAGAGGCATGAATTGCTAAAGCCAGGGCCTCCAACATTAGACACACACACTAAAGAACACACCCATGAACACACGCAAACACACACGAAAGTGTAGCCAGTTCTCAATAGCAAGACTTCCCTGATGCCCACGGCTCACAGGCACAGATTTACAGGAAAAGACCAACCATGGAGCCTTCACGCTTCCCGGGCCCTGCGCGGCATTGCACGGTTCAAGTTCCTGCCAAAACACAGACTTTCCCAAGGAGCAAGGAACACACAGTCCCAAGTGACAGAATGAGTCCCCCCTACGGAAGGCTGGGCTCTCAAACATGAGCCAGCCCAGCCCGGGCCCCGACCGGTGACGTCCGTCTCTGGAGGCCGCCATCGGGATGCACAGCTTTGGGGGAAAGGCACTGAGGGACCCCCCACCAGAGAAGCACCACCGGGGACCGGGCCGGACACCGGAAGTGGAGGCCGAAGTGCCGGTGCCCGAGGGGTGTCCGTTGGCCGCGGGCTGCCCACTTCCTGTGCTACCAAGCTGGAGGCAGGAGCCCGGCCCACCGCTGCTTGGAGAAGGGGACCCCGGAGACGAACCCAAAGCTTGCTGTATTTGGGGATCAAAAGAGAACCCCCACCCCGCCCAGTTTCTAGCCACCAGGGAGCTACGGGGGAATCCACAGCCCATTTTGGCGCCAAACAGCCCGGGCACGCGCGACCGGAAGTGCCACCCTGCCCGCGCCAACTGCCGCTGCGCGCCGCACCACCCCACGCATGCGCGCCCGTCTGTCAGCAGCGGCCACTGGCCACCCCGAGGGGAAGCGACCCCCCACCCAGCGCCCTGCCTGGCCCCCCGAGTCCACGTTCCCCCCACGGTACCTACCGCCTGCGGACATCGTCGGGCAGTGAGATGGCCGGGACGGCCAGTGTGGGCACCCGGGCTGGGGCGGTACGCGCCGGCATCTCGGAGGCTGCAGCAGACGCGACGGCGGCAGCGCAGGCGCCCCGGCTTTTCGCGCGGAAACCGATGGGGAGGGGCGATGAGCGGAGGCGGCGTCTACCACCCCAGTCCGGGCGCGGGGAGGGGGGAGCGGATGTACCAAAAGGAAAGAGGCGATACCCTGTGCAGAAGGATGGAACGGAGCAGGCCATGCCCAGGGACCACGCATGCGCGAGGCGGTCACGCACCCCCGCGCGGAGCAGTGGGCTCGTCCAAGCTCCACGGTTTGCTGGGAGGTGGGCACGGTGCCCGAGGCATTCATTCATTCATTCTTTCAGGTGTGATGGGGATAAAGCAGCAAGAAGTCCCCAAGGGCTTGTGAGAGCCCTTGAGTAAAGTCCTCTGTTCCAATTCAACCTCCATCTATTTGCTGGCTGTACGACCTTGGATGGGTCACTAGGACTCAGCCTCTGTGTCCTCGTCTGTAAAACGGGGTAATTGCACCTACTCTAGAAAATCTTGAGTATGCACAGAATTTGTAGCTAGTACCAAGAATCTCACAGTGTATAGAGACCCGTGCCACTTCTATACCCAGTGTGTGTGGGGTTTTTTGTTCCCCTTTTTAAGCACCACGTGGCTTATGCCTGTCATCCCAGTACTTTGGAAGGCCAGGGCAGGAGGATCGCCTCCTGGTTTAAGAGAAACCACATCTCTTAAAAGAAAAAAAGGAAAACAAAAATTAGCTAGGCGTAGTGGCATGTGCCTGTAGTATAACTACTCCAGAGGTTGAGGCAGGAAGATCGCTTGAACCAGTGAGGCAGAGGTTATAGTGAGCCATGATTGCGCCACTGCATTCCAGCCTGGGAGACAGAGCAAGACCTTGTCTCAAAAAAATAAAAATAAAAAGTAAAAATAAATTAAGAAGCACTATGCCAGGCGCAGTGGCTCATGCCTGTAATCCCAGTGCTTTGAGAGGCCCAGGTGGGAGGATCGCTTGAGGTTAGGAGTGCAAGACCAGCCTGAGCAACATAGGGATACCCCATCTCTACAAAAAATACAAAGATTCCCTGGGCATGGTGACATACACCTGTAATCCTACCTACTCAGGAGGCTGAGGTGGGAGGATGGCTTGAGCCCTGGCAGTATAGGCTGCAGTGAGCTATGATTGGGCCGCTGGACTCCTGCCTGGGCGACGGGGTAAGACCTTGTCTCACTCTGTCACGCCGGCTGGAGTGCAGTGGTGAGATCTCGGCTCACTGCAACCTCTGCCTGCCAGGTTCAAGCGATTCTCATGCCTCAGCCTCCCTAGTAGGCTGGGATTACAGGCGTACTCCACCACGCCTGGCCAATTTCTGTATTTTTAGTGGGAGAGACAGGGTTTCACCATGTTGGCCAGGGTAGTCTGGAACTCCTTACCTCAAGCAATCCACTTGCCTCAGCCTCCCAAAGTGCTGGGATTATAGGCCTAAGCCACCGCAACCGGCCGGAATTTTTTTTTTTTAAAGCAGCAGAACACGGGGGAAAGATTGTGTCTTTAACAAATGGTGCGGCCGGGCACGGTGGCTCACGTCTGTAATCCCAGCACTTTGGGAGGCCAAGGCAGGTGGATCATGAGGTCAGGAGTTCGAGACCATCTTGGCTAACATGGTGAAACCCCGTCTCTACTAAAAATTACAAAAAATTAGCCGGGCGTGGTGGCGTGCGCCTGTAGTCCCAGCTACTTGGGAAGCTGAGGCAGGAGAATAGCGTGAACCCGGAAGGTGGAGCGGAGCTTGCAGTGAGCCGAGATTGTGCCACTGTACTCCAGCCGGGGTGACAGGGCGAGACTCCGTCTCAAAAAAAAACCAAAAAAAACAAATGGTGTTGAGATAACTGTATAACCACATATAAAAGAATGAAGTTGGACCCTTACCTTACACCATATACAAAAACCACAAAATTGATTAAAGACTTAAACATAAGACCTGAAACTATAGTGCTCCTAGAAGAAAACATGGGGAAAAGTTTCATGACATTGGATTTGGCAATGATTTCTTGGATATGACAGCAAAATACAGCCAACAAGAGAGAAGATAGACAATTGAGTTGGCATCAAACTTAAGGATAGCTATACAGCAAAAGAAATGACCAACACAGTGAAAAGGCAACCTATAGGATGGGAAAAAAAAAAAAGTTTGCAAACTATATTATCTGGTAAAGGGTTAATATCCAGAATATAGGAAAAATTACAGCCAGGCACGGTGGTTCATGCCTGTGATCCCTGTACTTTGGGAGGCCCAGGCAGGCAGATCGCTTGAGCCCGGTAGTTTTAGACCAGCCTGAGCAACATGGCAAAACCTCATCTCTACCAAGAAAAGAAAAAAAAATTATATAAAAAATAAATTACTACTGGTCAGGCTCGGTGTCTCACGCCTGTAATCCCAGCACTTTGAGAGGCCAAGGCAGGTGGATCACCTGAGGTCAGGAGTTTGAGACCAGCCTGGCCAACATGGTGAAACACTGTCTCTCCTCAAAATATAAAAATTTGCTGGGCGTGGTGGCACACACCTATAATCCCAGCTACTCAGAAGGCTGAGGCAGGAGAATCGCTTGAACCCAGGATATGGAGGCTGCAGTGAGCCGAGATCGCACCATTGCACTCCAGCCTGGGAGACAAGAGAGAAACTCTGTCTCAAATAAATAAATAAAAATTTAAAAAATAAAAAATAAATTACTACAACGCAACAACAAAAACTTGATTTAAAAATGAGCAGATGGGTTGGGTGCGGTAGCTCACGCCTGTGATCCCAGCACTTTGGGAGGCCAAGGCAGGCAGATCATGAGGTCAGGAGATCAAGACCATCCTGGCTAACATGGTGAAACCCCATCTACTAAAAATCCAAAAAATTCGCTGGGCGTGGTGGCAATCGCCTGTAGTCTCAGCTAGTCAAGAGGCTGAGGCAGGAGAATGGCGTGAACCTGGGAGGCGGAGCTTGCAGTGAGCCAAGATCATGCCACTGCACTCCATCCAGCCTGGGCAACAGAGCGAGACTCCATCTCAAAAACAAACAAAAAGAGCAAATGACTTCAATACATACTTTCCCAAAGAAGATATGCGAATAGAAAACAAGCATATTAAAAGATGCTCAACATCACTGGTCATCGGGGAAGTGCAAATCAAAACCACAATGAAATATCCCAAAGACCCCTTAGAATGTCTACTGTCAAATAATAAGTGTTGGTGAAAATGTGGAGAAATTGGAACCCTTATGCACGGTTGAGAGTCAAATAAAATGGTGGAGCTGCTATGAGAAACAGTGTGGAAGTTCCTCAAAAAATTAAAAATAGAATTATCATATGATCCAGCAATCCCATTTCTGGATATAAATTCAAAAGAATTGAAAAGAGGATCTTAAAGAGATATTTGCATACCCATCTTCATTGCAGCATTAGTCACAACAGCCAACAGATAGAAAAAAAAAAAAAAAGGAAGATCATATTGCTTCTAAGAGATGGAGTCTTGCTATGTTGCCCAGGCAGGTCTCAAACTCCTGGGCTCAAGGCATCCTCCTACCTCAGCTTCTCAAGTAGCTGGGACTACAGGTATGTGCCACCATAATGGGCTAATTTTTTATATTTTTTGTAGAGACAGGATTTTTTCACGTTGCCCGGGCTGGTCTCAAACTCCTGAGCTCAAGCAATCTGCTGGCCTTGGCCTCCCAAAGCACTGGGATTACAGGTGTGAGCCACTGCACCCAGCCTAATTCAGTCTTTAAAAAGAAAAAATGGCCACATGCAGTGGCTCATACCTGTAATCCCAACACTTAGGGAAGCCAAGGCAGGCAAATCACCTGAGGTCAGGAGTTCGAGACCAGCCTGACCAACATGGAGAAACTCCATCTCTACTAAAAACACAAAATTAGCCAGACGTGGTGGCTCATGCCTGTAATCCCAGCTACTCCGGAGGTTGAGGCAGGAGAATTGCTTGAACCCAGGAGGTGGAGGTTGAGGTGAGCCAAGATTGCGCCATTGCACTCCAGCCTGGACAACGAAAGAGAAACTGTCTCAAAATAAATAAATAAATAATATAAAAGTAAAAATACAAAATTAGCTGGGTGTGGTGGCACACACCTGTAATCCCAACTACTCAAGAGGCTAAGGCAAGGCAATCGCTTGAACCTGAGAGGTGGAGGTTGCAGTGAGCCGAGATCCCGCCATCGCACTCCAGCCTGGGTGACAAAAGTGACACTCCGTCTCAAAAAAGAAAAAAGAAAAATATCTTTCTCAAAAAAGAAAAAAGAAAAATATCTTTTTTTTTTTTTTTTTTTTGAGACGGAGTCTCGCTCAGTCGCCCAGGCTGGAGTGCAGTGGCACGATCTCGGCTCACTGCAAGCTCCGCCTCCCGGGTTCACGCCATTCTCCTGCCTCAGCCTCCAGAGTAGCTGGGACTACAGGCGCCCGCTGCCATGCTCGGCTAAGTTTTTGCATTTTTAGTAGAGACAGGGTTTCACTGTGTTAGCCAGGATGGTCTCGATCTCCTGACCTCGTGATCCGCCTACCTTGGCCTCCCAAACTGCTGGGATTACCGGCGTGAGCCACCACTCCTGGCCTGAAAAAATATCTTATTATATGCTACAACATGGATGAACCTTCAGGATATTACGCTCAGTGAGAACTTAATCACACAAACACAAAATACCGTAGGATTCCACTTATGCAGCATCTAAAGTAATCAAAATCTTAGAAACAGAAAGTAGAATAGTGGTTACCAAGGACAGGGGGAAGGAGGAAAAGGCGTCACTGTTCAAAAGTTTCAGTTTTACAAAATGATTCCAGACATCTGTTGCACAACAATGTGTATATACTAAACTGCACACTGAAAAATTTATAAGATGGTAAATAAAATACTATTAGTAAACGGGGCTAAGGTTTTTTTTTTTTGAGACCGAGTCTCGCTCTGTCACCCAAGCTGGAGTGCAGTGGCACAATCTCAGCTCACTGCAACCTCCGCCTCCTGGGTTCAAGCGATTCTCCTCCCTCAGCCTCCTGAGTAGCTGGGATTACAGGTGTGCACCACCACGCCCGGCTAATCTTTGTATATTTAGCAGAGAGTGTTTTGCCATGTTGGCCAGGCTTGTCTTGAACTCCTGACCTCAAGTGACCCGCCTACCTCGGCCTCCCAAAGGGCTGGGATTATAGGCATGAGCCATGACACCCAGCCCTAAAAAGTACTTTCCCTTCAACAATAAGAAGCACCAAAAAGGAGTTTAAAATTCGGGCATATTTTTACATTTTTGTATTACAAAATATTTGTATTATAAAATTCACAGTGAATGTGTTTATATGCACATACACACTCACGCACACACAGTTCCCCCAACAGCTGGTGGGGAAGGGTCATTCTGGCCAGAAGTGAACCCTCACACAGACCCCCCCGTTTGCTATGAATTACTCACACATGGCAGGACCCAGGAAGACTGAATAATAAGACAAATTCCCAGCGGTTAATATTGAATCAGCACTGATGTATTCTACCAGGTTCTTTAGATAACTTTTTTTTCTTTTCCAATTTTTTTTTAAAATAGAGACAGGGTCTTGCTATGTTGCCCAGGCCAGGCCAATCTTGAACTCTTGAGCTCAGTTACAGGCATGAGCCACTATGCCTGGGGCTTTTTGGTGTGTTTTTTTTTTTTTTTTTTTTTTTTTGAAATGGAGTTTCGCTCTGTCACCGAGGCTGGAGTGCAGTGGTGCGATCTCAGCTCACTACAAGCTCCGCCTCCTGGGTTCACGCAATTGTCCTGCCTCAGTCTCCCGAGTAGCTGAGATTACAGGTGCATACCACCACGCTTAGCTAATTAGCTAATTTTTTGTGTGTTTTTAGTAGAGATGGGGTTTCGCTATGTTGGCCAGACTGGTCTCCAACTCCTGACCTCGTGATCTGCCCACCTCAGCCTCCCAAAGTGCTGGGATTACAGTTGTGAGCCACTGTGCCAGGCCATTTTGTTTTGTTTTGTCTTTTTGAGATAGGGTTTCACTTCCGTCTCAGACTGGAATGGAATGGTGTGCAATCTCAGCTCACTACCACCTCCACCTCCCAGGCTCAAGCAATTCTCTTGCCTCGGCCTCCCGAGTAGCCAGGAATACAGGCACACACCACCACACCTGGTTAATTTTTATATTTTTTTGTAGAGACGAGGTTTTGCCATGTTGCCCAGGCTAGTCTCTAACTCCTGAACTCAAGCTATCCTCCTGCCTCGGCCTCCCAAAGTGCTGCAATTACAGGCCTGAGCTACTGTGCCCAGCCTTCTTTTATTTTGAGACAGGGTCTCACTCTGTCACCCAGGCTGGAATGCAGTGGCACGATCACCATTCACTGCAACCTCAGCCTCCCAGGCTCAAGCAATCCTCTCATCTCAGCCTCCCAAGTAGCTGGGACCCACAGGGACACACTACCGGGCTTGGCTAATTTATATATTTTTATATATATATATATATATATATTTTTTTTTTTTTTTTTTTTTTTTTTGAGATGGAGTCTCGCTCTGTCGCCCAGGCTGGAGTGCAGTGGCCAGATCTCAGCTTACTACAAGCTCCGCCTCCCAGGTTTACGCCATTCTCCTGCCTCAGCCTCCCGAGTAGCTGGGACTACAGGCGCCTGCCACCTCGCCCGGCTGGTTTTTTGTACTTTTTAGTAGAGACGGGGTTTCACTGGGTTAGCCAGGATGGTCTCGATCTCCTGACCTCGTGATCCGCCCGTCTCGGCCTCCCAAAGTGCTGGGATTACAGGCTTGAGCCACCGCGCCCGGCCTTTTTTTATATATTTTTGTAGAGACAGAGTGTTCCATGTTGCCCAGGCTGGGAATTATTTAATTTAATCCTTAACAACCATAAAGGTAGGTAGCAGGACCCTGCTTGCCATGGCCTGAAATATTCGTCACATAGGACTCTCAGACACCCCTTACCCAAGATCATAGATTCACTCAGCAGTAAGGACCATGAATCCAGCTGTCTTTCATCCAGAACCTGAGGGCAAAACAGTGGCCCCAGGGATGGCCAGCTGTCCAGGCCATGGGAGACCAAAGAGATAGCACTTGAAGGAAGCTGGACTAGGATAGGATCAGAACGGGAATAATAGAAGTCATTCTTACCAGAGTGGACCTTAGGCCCGTAAACCTGTCAGAACTCGTGATCAGGACCCCTAACCCACCTTAGAGCCAGGGGAGGAGATAGAAGAAGGGACAGATGAACAGACTTCCTACTCAGGGACTTCAAGGCAAGGAGAGCAGCTGCATTTACTGGGGACTTCCTCTAAGCTAGATTTCCTTTGTAACAGCATTGTCAACCTTGTCAGGAAGAGACGGCTTGACCCATCTTCCAGATACGGGTAAAAAAGCACAGAGATATGGAAACGATTTGCCTTAAGGGCACCCTGCAAGTTGGAATTTGCTTCCAAGTTGTTTGGGCGAAAAATCCAGGCATCTCCTTTCATGCCTCTCCTCGCCTCAGATGCTAAACATTAGCAAGCGCTGCTGGTTCTTCCTCTGGAATACAAGCCAAGTCTTTCTACTTATCCATGCTCCTGCTACCCTAGCCCAAACTGCCATCATCACGCACCTGGACTTCATTCTAGAAGCTTCCTCCCTGACCTCCCAGCTGCCCTGGAGATTCCCTTCCAAATGCTTCAGCTAGAAAGCTTTATTTTATGTATTCATTTATTATTATTATTATTTTGAGACGGAGTCTTATTCTGGCACCCAGGCTGGAGTGCAGTGGCACAATCTCAGCCCACTACAACCTCTGCCTCCCGGATTCAAGCAGTTCTCCTGCCTCAGCCTCCCTAGTAGCTGGGATTACAGGCACTCACCACCACGCCTGGCTGATTTTTGTATTTTTAGTTAATACGGGGTTTCAACATGTTAGCCAGGCCAACTCCTGACCTGTGATACACCCACCTTGGCCTCTCAAAGTGCTGGGATTACAGGTGTAAGCCACCCCACCAGGCCTTTTTTTTTTTTTTTTTTGAGATGGAGTCTCACTCTGTTGCCCAGGCTGGAGTGCAATGTGCAATCTTGGCTCACTGTGACCTCCATCTCCCAGGTTCAAGCAATTCTCCTGCCTCAGCCTTCCAAGTAGCTGGGACTACAGGAACAAGCCACCATGTCCAGCTAATTTTTTGTATTTTTAGTAGAGATGGGGTTTCACCATGTTGGCCAGGCTGGTCTCAAACACCTGACCTCAAGTGATCCACCCGCCTCAGCCTCCCAAAGTGCTGGAATTACAGGCGTGAGCTATGTGTCCGGCCTTTTTTTAAAAAACAACAACAACAACAACCACCACCACCACCACCCAGCTGGGGTCTCACTGTCACCGCAGGCTGGAGTACAGTGACATGATCATAGCTCACTACAGCCTCAAACTCCTGGGCTCAAGCAATCCTCCCACCTTAGCCTCCCAAAGCACTGGGAATTACAGGCATGAGCCCCTACACCTGGCTCTGAGAAATGTTTACAAAAATAAACTGGAACATGCCATCCCCTTCTTTGCCACTAAAACCTTCCAGAACTTCCCATTGTTCTTGAAATAAAATCTAAGCATTTTGTTATTTTTATGGGGTCCTGCTCGGTGAGTTTTATTCCTCCCTTCACTGAGCACCAGTTTTGGGTTTTTTTCGTTGTTGTTTTTTGAGACGGAGTTTTACTCTTCTTCCCCAGGCTGGAATGCAGTGGTGTCATCTTGGCTCACTGCAGCCTCTGCCTACTGGGTTCCAGCGATTCTCCTACCCCAGACTCCCGAGTAGCTGGGATTACAGGCACGTACCACCACGCCCGGTTAATTTTTGTATTTTTAGTGGAGACAGAGTTTCACCATGTTACCCAGGCTGGTCTCGAACTCCCAACCTCAAGTGATCCGCCTACCTCGGCCTCCCAAAGTGCTAGGATTACAGGCATGAGCCACTGTACCCAGCCTAGCTTTATTTTAATTTTGTATTTTTGAGACAGGGTCTCATTCTGCTGCCCATGCTGGAGTGTAGTGGTGCAATCACAGCTCACTGCAGCCTCCAACTCCTGGGCTCAAGCAATCATCCCCCCTCAGCCTCCCAAGTAGCTGGGACTACAGGAACACATCACCATGTCTGACTAGTTTTTGTTTGTTTTTGTTTTTGGTAGAGACACTGTGTTGCCCAGGCTGATCTTGAACTCCTGGGCACAAGCGATTCTCCTGCCTCAGCCTCCCAAAGTGTTGGGATTACAAGTATGAGCCACTGCCCCTGGCCTCTCAAGTTCTTAAGTGCCCCAAAGCCTTTGTTTTTGCTGCTACTTCTGCCCAAATCAGCCTTCTGGAAGATTCACACAGCTCAACATTGCCTCAAAACAGAGGCTTCCCCAGACCACTGGAGAGTAACCTTTACCCGCCAAGTCATGCTTTACTTTTACTGTTTCTTCGTAGCATTTACCACTGTCAAAGATTCTTTTTTTTTTCCTTAGAGTCTTGCTCTGTCACCCAGGCTGGAGTGCAGTGGCACAACCTTGGCTCACTGTGACCTCTATCTTCCAGGTTCAAGCGATTCTCCTGCCTCGCCTCCAGAGTAGCTGGGACTACAGGCGCCCACCACCACAGCTGGCTAACTTTTTGTATTTTTTTAGTAGAGATGGGGTTTCACCATGTTGGCCAGGCAGGTCTCGAACTCCTGACCTCAGGTGATCTGCCCGCCTCCACCTCCCATAGTGTTGGGATTACAGGCGTGAGCCACTGTGCCCAGCCTGAGATTTTCTTATTTACTATCTATTGTAATCTGTCTGCCCCACAAGAACAAAGCAGGGGTTGGCACACGTTTTCTGTAAAGAACCAGATAAATATTTCAGGTTTCATGAGCCACACATTCTATGCCCCAACTACTCAACCCGGCCATCATCAAAGTGCAGAAACAGCCATCATCAATATGTAAATGAGTAGGTATGACTGTGTTCCAGTAAAACTTTATAAAAACAGATGGCCAGCCAAATTTGGCCTTCAGGCCTTAGTATGCTGACCCCTCCACAGACTACAAGCTCCAGAGGAATGCAAATATAGGTTGAATTAACATATAGAACACGAGGCCAGGTGTGGTGGCTTGACACCTGTAATCCCAGCAGTTTGTGAGGCCAAGGCAGATGGATCACCTGAAGTCAGGAGTTCGAGACCAGCCTGGCCAACATGGTGAAACTCCATCTCTACTAAAAACACAATTAGGCCAGGCATGGTGGTTCACACCTGTAATCCCAGCACTTTGGGAGGCTGAGGTGGACAGATCACCTGAGGTTAGCCGTCAAGACCAGCCTAGTCAACATGGTGAAACCCTGTCTCTACTAAAAATACGAAAATTAGCCGGGCATGGTGGCGTGCACCTGTAGTCCCAGCTACCTACAAGACTGCGGCAGGAAAATTGATTGAACCCAGGAGGCGGAGGTTGCAGTGAGCCAAGATCATGCCACTGCACTCCAGCCTGGGCGACAGAGGGAAATTCTGTCTCAAAAAAAAAAAAAAAAAAAAACCTCAAAAATTGTCGTAACCTGGGAGGTGGAGGTTGCAGTGAGCTGAGATCACATCACTGCACTCCAACCTGGGCGACAGAGCGAGACCCTGTCTCAAAACAAAAAAAGTAAAGTTGTTTTCCCCACAACAACAGTGTCATTTCCATTTTACAAACAGAAACCCAAACCAGATCAAGTTACAAACCTAGGTTTGTCTCCAATTCCTGGATCATTTGCTTTGTTCACTTGAACACTAGAAATCTCAAACAAAGGATCAGGTGCAGTGGCTCATGGCTGTAAACCCAGCACTTTGGGAGGACGAGGCAGGTGGATCAATTGAGGTCAAGTTTGAGACCAGCCTGGCCAAAATGGTTAAACCTCATCTCTGCTAAAAATATGAAAATTAGCTGGGTGTGGTGGTGCACACCTGTAATCCCAGCTACTTGGGAGGCTGAGGCAGGAGAATCACTTGAACTCGGGAGGCAGAGGTTGCAGTGAGCTGAGATTGTGCCACTGTACTCCAGCCTGGGCAACAGAGTGACACTCTATCAAGAAAGAGAAAGAGAGAGAGAGAGAGACACAGAGAGAGACAGAGACATAGAGAGAGACACACACACAGAGACACACAGAGAGAGACACACACAGAGAGAGAGACACACACAGAGAGAAACAGACACACAGAGAGAGAGACACACACAGAGAGAGACACACACACAGAGAGAGAGACACACACAGAGAGAGACACACACAGAGAGAGACACACACACAGAGAGAGAGACACACACAGAGAGAAACAGACACAGAGAGAGACACAGAAAGAGACACAGAGACACAGAGACACAGAGAGACACAGAGACAGAGAGAAAGAGAGACAGAAAGAGAGAGACAGAGAAAGAGAGAGACAGAGAAAGAGAGACAGACAGAGACAGAGACAGAAAGAGACAAAGACAGAGACAGAGAGACAGAGACAGACAGAGACAGAGAGACAGAGAGAAAGAGAAAAAGAAAGAGAGAAAGAAAAAGAAAACAGAGAAAGAGAGAAAAAAAGAGAAAAAGAGATCTCAAAGAGAGAAAGATCTCAGACAGAGAAAGATCTCAGACAGAGAAAGATCTCAGAGAAAGAAAGAGAAAAGAAAGGAAGGAGAAAAGAAAAGAAAGACCAAAGGCCGGGTGCAGTGGCTCACGCCTTACCTGAGAGAAGGAAGTGGAACCTCTAGAAGAAAACACGTACCGATTTTGTGGGCATTCACTCTGCCTCCACCTCTCAGCCTCCAAAGTCACATTCACTAACATGCCACAAGACAGACTTGCCAGGCCAGGCATGGTGGCTCATGCCTGTGATCCTGGCGCTTTGGGGAGCTGAGGCAGGATTGCTTAAGGACAGGAGTTTGAGGCTGCAATGAGCTATAATCGTGCTACTGCACTCCAGCCTGGGCGACAGAGCAAGACCACATCTCTAAAAAACAAAAAATAAATCTAGGCCGGTCATGGTGGCTCATACCTATAATCCCAGCACCTTGGGAGGCCAACACAAGTGGATCACTTGAGGTCAGGTGTTCGAGACCAGCCTGGCCACCACGGTGAACCCTCGTCTCTACTAAAAATACAAAAATTAGCTGGGCATGGTAGCAGGCACCTGTAATTCCAGCTACTCAGGAGGCTGAGGTGCAAGAATCGCTTGAACCTGGGAGGTGGAGGTTGCAGTGAGCCAAGATCAGGCCACTGCACTCCACCTTGGGCGACAGAACAAGACTCTGTCCCCACCAAAAAGAAAAAAATTAAATGAAAAGGAAAGATCTGCCAGGTCGTAGCTCCTTGCTTCCCAGGCCACATTCCAGGGAGGCTAGGAGAGGCCCAGAGATCAGTCTAACGGAGGTCCAGGCAGCCCCGAGCACAAGGACTGGTGGAGAGCTGGCCACATGTCCTGAGCCACGGTCAGTCAGAAGACTGAAGCTGAGTCATCCCAGACACCGTGCTCAGTGCTAGGCCCATCAGAGGCCCAGCAGCACTCAGTAACAATGGGGACACTTTACCACCCTCACCCCAGAAGGGCCTCAGAAGTACTCTCTCCAGTCTCAAGTGACTTGCCCAAGCCAGGAACCAGATCTGCAGAAACCCAAGTCCCATAGCGTGTGCTGGGTAGAGCCGCCTACTCCTCGTGGAGCCTTTGAGCAGGCGGACAGCTCTCTGTTGGGATCACAAGAGGCTTGCTGCCAAGCCCTGCGGGTTTTTCCTTCAAAGAGCCCTTGAGTCAACTGATCTGCTCCTCCTGGGCCCCTGGCCCAGGTCACCCTCACCTTTCTCCTGGATGCCTGCCCAGCCTCGTTCCTGGGCTGCTACTTGGCCCCTTCACCATCCATTCACCATGGAGGAAGTTCGTCAGAATCCAGATCTGATCATGTTAGCTCCTCCCTACCTCACTGAATGCCCCTGAATGACTTCTCAGGGATCTTAGGATAAACCCAAGCCCACCCTCTCCACTGTAGCCCACAAGGCCTCAGTGCCCAGCCCTGTCCTGTCCTTTCATCTCCTGCCACCCACCTATTAACCCACTCCAGCTGAGCCACATTATGGACAGTCCCAGCCTCTTTCTGCCTAAGACCTGTGGTGGCCAGCCTCCAAGAAGGCCCTCGATGTCTCTTGCCTCTTGGTATTCATACCCTGCCAAGCCTTCTCCCTTCTTCCATAGTCACGGTCAGTTTATGTGGCCAAGGGAAGGTGAGTGACTTCCAAGGCTAGATCATAAAAGGCACTGCAGCACCACCTTTCATTCCCTGGGAAACCAGCTGCCATATTGTAAGGATGCTCAAGCAGCCCTGCAGGGGGGCCCATAGGAAGAGAAACCAATTTATCAGCCAGGTGAGTAAGCCACATTGGAGGTAGCTGCACTCCAGCCCCCATCAGACCTGCAGATGAGTGGAACCCTGGATGATATCTGACTATAACCTCATAAAAGACCCCTAAGAGAGCTGCTCCCAAATTCCCAACCCGCAGAAACCACAGGATATAATGCCTGGGTGTTGTTCTGAGCCACTGAGGTTTGAGGCTTGTTGTTAATGCAGCCAGAGATATGTATTGCAAGGCTTCTGCATGGGCTGTTTCCTTAGCTTGGAAAGTCCTATTCTACATGCTCGGTTCTCCTGCTTGGATAATCTACAATTATCCTCCCTATTGTGGCTCAGCCGTGACCTCCCTCAAGGAGCCTTTCCTAACCTCCCCTGGCCCTTTCAGGTCTCTGTTCCATAGTCTTTTAGAAGCCAAGCCCTTTCCTTCAGAGCCTTTACCCCAGCTGTTGATCATATAATTTGAGATTTATGTCAGCCATACCCCCACCGATGCCCAGTGCCTAGCAAAGCACCCAGGATGTAGTTAGCACCCAATAAAGCATTATGGAGCCCTACACAGATGAGAGAGGGTATGACACCTGTTCTCCCCACATTAAATGCTCAGTTTACAAATATCCATCAAAATTACCAACAGGTGGCCGGGCGCGGTGGCTCAAGCCTGTAATCCCAGCACTTTGGGAGGCCGAGGCAGGCGGATCACGAGGTCAGGAGATCGAGACCATCCTGGCTAACACGGTGAAACCCCGTCTCTACTAAAAAAATACAAAAAAATAGCTGGGCGAGGTGGAGTGCGTCTGTAGTCCCAGCTACTCGGGAGGCTGAGGCAGGAGAATGGCCTGAACCCGGGAGGCGGAGCTTGCAGTGAGCTGAGATCCGGCCACTGCACTCCAGCCTGGGCGACAGCGCAAGACTCTGTCTCAAAAAAAAAAAAAATTACCAACAGGCTGGGCAGTGGCTCACACCTGTAATCCCAGCAATCTGGGAGGATGAGGCAGGCAGATTTGCTTGAGTCCAGGAGTTCAAGACCAGCCTGGGCAACATGACAAGACTCTGTCTCTACAAAAAAAATATAAAAATTAGACGAGCTAGATCGCCTGAGGTCAGGAGTTCAAGACCAGCCCGACCAATATGGTGAAACCCCTTCTCCACTAAAAATACAAAATTAGCTCGGCATGGTGGCGCATGCCTGTAATCCCAGCTACTTGGGAGGCTGAGGTAGGAGAATCGCTTGAACCTGAGAGGCAGAGGTTGCAGTGAGCTGAGATCTGAGATTACGCCATTGCACTCCAGCCTGGGCAACAAGAGCAAAACTCCCTCTCAAAAAAAAAAAAAAAAAAAAAAAAAAAAGATTAGCTGGACACGGCGGCAGGCACCTGTAGTCCCAGCTACTCTGGAGGCTGAGGTGGGAGGATCACCTGAGCCCAAAGAGGTTGAGGCTGCAATGAGCTATGATCACACCACTGTGCTCCCACCTGGGTGACAGTAAGACCCTGTCTCAAACAAAAACAAAAACAAAACACACAACTCAGACACCTTGCATATCTAAATACAAAAGCAAAGTCAAGAAAGCTTTTGAAATAAAACACAGAACAGCTATGTGACTTGTGGACAGGCAAGCGTTTCTTCAGCAGGACACAAAGTACATTAGTCATAAAAGAAAATATGCTGGACTCTATGAAAAGGAGTTTTTGGGTTTTGTTTTGTTTTTTGAGAGAGGGTCTGTCTCCCAGCTTGAAGTGTAGTGGCACAATCACAGCTTACTGCAATCTTGAACTCCTGGGCTCAAGTGATCCTCTCACCTCAGCCTCCAGAGTAGCTAGTAGCTGGGGCTATAGGTATGCACCACCACACCCGGCTAATTTTTTTTTTTTTTTGGCGACACAGGGTCTCACTATGTTGCCCAGGCAGGTCTCGACCTCCTGGCCTCAAGTGACTCTTCCACCTTGGCCTCCCAAAGTGCTGGGATAACAGGTGTGAGCCACCACTCCCAGCTGAAGATGAGTTTTGGTTCATCAAAAGATGCCTTTGAAAAGGAGGCCACAGGCCGGGCGCGGTGGCTCAAGCCTGTAATCCCAGCACTTTGGGAGGCCGAGATGGGCGGATCACGAGGTCAGGAGATCGAGACCATCCTGGCTAACACGGTGAAACCCCGTCTCTACTAAAAAAATACAAAAAACTAGCCGGGCGAGGTGGCGGGCGCCTGTAGTCCCAGCTACACAGGAGGCTGAGGCAGGAGAATGGCGTAAACCCGGGAGGCGGAGCTTGCAGTGAGCTGAGATCCGGCCACTGCGCTCCAGCCCCGGCGACAGAGCGAGACTCCGTCTCAAAAAAAAAAAAAGAAAAGGAGGCCACAGATGGCCAGGCATGGTGGCTTACACCTGTAATCACAGCACTTTGGGAGGCCGAGGGGGGTGGATCACGAGGTCAAGAGTTTGAGACCAGCCTGGCCAACATGGTGAAACCCTGCCTCTACTAAAAATACAGAAATTAGCCAGGCACAGTAGCGGGCGCCAGTAATCCCAGCAACTTGGGAGGCTGAGGCAGGATAATTGCTTGACCCAGGAGGCGGAGGTTGCAGTGAGCCGAGATCACGCCACGGCACTCCAGCCTGGATGACAGAGCAAGACTCCATCTCAAAAAAAAAAAAAAAAAAAAAAAAAGCCACAGACATACGTCATACCTATAATACATATAGAACTCCTTCAATTTAATGACAGACAATCACTTTTTTACTTAGTGGCTAAAAGAGCTAAACAGGCACTTCACAAAAGAGGATACCCAGATGGCCAAGGCTAACGTGGGAAGCTGCTCAACTTCATTAGTCATCAAGGAAATGCAAACTCAAACCTCAATACAGTATCACCCTCACACACACACGCAAATGAAACAAATTTTTTTTCCCGGGGTTGGCAAAACCAGAACTCTTCTATATTGCTGGAGGAAGTCTCAAATGGTATGGCCACTTTGGAAAATGATTTGGCAACATTTGCTAAAGCCATGTCTACTGCTGACCAGGACCCCCCAATCCCATGCCTGGAATGAGTGTATATATCTACCAATTGACACGAACAAGAAATGTTCATAGTAGTTTAATCACAGTAGCCAAAAGCTGAAGACCACATGATCAATAATAGAACAGATAGTTACTCATTCACTTGGAATATTATACACGGGGGTCATCAACTTTCTTTTTTAAAGGCAGAGTCTTGTTCTCACACCCACGCTGGTGTGCAGGGGTGCAATCGTAGCTCACCGCAGCCTCAACCTCCAGGCTCAAGCAATCCTCCCGCCTCAGGCTCCCAGGTAGTAGCTGAGACTACAGGCATGCACCACCACACCCAGCTATTTTTTTTTTTTTTTTTTTTTTTGGTAATCTCAAAGTGTTGAGATTACAGAAATGAGCCATTGCACCCAGCAAAAAATAGAAATCAAAATTTAAGTTAGCTGGGCATGGTGGCACATGCCTGTGGTCTCAGTTACTCGGGAAGCTGAGGTGGGAGGAATGCTTGAGCCCTGGAGATAAAGGCTGCGGTGAGCTGTGATTATGCCACTGTACTCCAGCCTGGGCAACACAGCAAGACCCTATCTCAGAAAAAAACAAACAAATGTGAATTTCAAAAACATTACATTGCATGAAAGAAACCAGTCATAGGAGAGTACATACTGTGCAATTCTGTTTATAGAAATTACCAAGGCACTTATCTTCATTTTTCTCACCCACTTCAAACTTAGGCTTCCTTCCTTCTTTCCAGGCCACTTACACCCTGCCTTCCTCCCTCAACTCTTCCCAGCCCCCTTCAGCCTGCCATTGTCCATGACAGCCACAAGCCCTAGAGAAAAAAAATGCCAGTCACAGGCCAGAGACTTGCCCACCTCCTGGAGAATGACGTGAAAACACACAGTGTCCGCTCCTGAACTGCAAAGAAAGTTTCCCTCTCTACCCCGTGGTGAGCAGGAATAAAAGCTAGGCCTGCCCTGGCCTTAAATTAAGCCAGAGGGATGTCACATGAGGAGACCCCTTTCTGGAGGGAAAAAAAAAAAAAAAAAACCCCACCAATTAACCACAGCTGATTCCCCAGAAGCAATTGGCAAGTTGGGGATCATTAGTTGGTGCAGAGGTAATTGCGATCTTTGCTTCTAAAGTAATGAGCCGGGTGCAGTGGTTCACGCCTGTAATCTCAGCACTTTGGGAGGCGAAGGCGGGCGGATCACAAGGCAGGTGAATCACTTGAAGCCAGGAGTTTGAGACCAGCATGGCTACATGATGAAACCCTGTCTCTACTAAAAATACAAAAAAATAGCTGGACGTGGTGGTGGGCACCTGTAATCGCAGCTCCTGGGGAGGCAGAGGCTGGAGAATCGCTTGAACCTGGGAGGCGGAGGTTGCAGTGAGCCGAGATCGCACCACTGCACTCTAGCCTGGGACACAGAGTGAGACTCCATCTCAAAAAAAAAATAAATAAATAAGGTAACATACTTATTTAACAGATGAGGCCAGCTGACAGTTGTCATGTGCCATCCCCAAAGTCTACTTGGGTTGTTGAGTGTTGGATGTGAGATTCAAATCTGCTTTTCCTAACTTGATAGTATGCACTTTTAACAGCTATGCCACCACAATTGCCGACAAAAATGAATCACATCCGACCCACTTCATTTCCCTTTTTTTGGACAGACTTGACTATTCCTGGATGAGACATTCAAGGAAGGGTGGTGGCATTGGTTTCTTTGAATGTCTTATCCGAGAATAGTTAAATCTGTCCAATAAAAGGGGGAAGATGGCAGTATCGGGTGTCCAAATTTTGGGCAAGTATGTCAGCTTTGTAGACAAATGGGAAAAAATGGCTAGATATGAGGATGGAGAGATGGTTTAGAAACTGTTTGTAGGCGTGGTGGCTCATGCCTGTAATCCCAGCACTTTGGGAGGCCGAGCCGGGCGGGTCACGAGGTCAGGAGATCGAGACTATCCTGGCTAACACGGTGAAATCCCGTCTCTACTAAAAATACAAAAAACTAGCCGGGCGTGGTGGCGGGCGCCTGTAGTCTCAGCTACTTGGGAGGCTGAGGCGGGAGAATGGCGTGAACCCGGGAGGCGGAGCTTGCAGTGAGCTGAGATCACGCCACTGCACTCCAGCCTGGGAGACACAGTGAGACTCCGTCTCAAAAAAAAAAAAAAAAAAAAAAAAAAAAAAAATTAGCCGGGCATGGTGGTGGGCGCCTGTAGTCCCAGCTACTCAGGAGGCTGAGGCAGGAGAATGGCGTGACCCCGGGAGGCGGAGCTTGCAGTGAGCTGAGATCGCGCCACTGCACTCCAGCCTGGGCGACAGAGCGAGACTCCTTCTCAACAACAAAAAAAAAAAAAAAAACTGTTTGTAGGTTTTTTGTTTGTTTGTTTGTTTGTTTTTAGAGAGGCAGTCTCACTGTGTTGCCCAGGCTGGAGTGCAGTGGTGCAATCATAGCTCACTGCATCCTCCAGCTCCTGGGTTCAAGTGATCCTTCTGCTTCGCCTTCCTGAGTAGCTGGGACTATAGGTGCATGCTACCATGCCCAACTAATTTTTAAGATTTTTTTATAGAGCTGGGGGTGTCTCACTGTGTTGCCCAGGCTAGTCTTGAATTCCTGACCTCAAGCGATCTTCCCTGCCTGAGCATCCTAGAGTGCTGGAATTACAGACGTGGGCCACACCACGCCCAGCCACAAACCCTTTGAAGACTGCTAATGAAACAACACTTCCAGGCAATGGTTATCCATGGGTGATCAAACCTTTAGGGAAACGCCAGATGGGGAATTTACAAAGGCAGGGTCAGGCAGATGGCATCCGAACCCCTGGATCATTCTTAGCTATCAGTAAAAAGTGGAAAGACAGGCCAGGCACAGTGACTCATGCCTGTAATCCTAGCACTTTGGGAGGCTGAGGCAGGAGGATCGCTTGAGCCCAGGAGTTCCAGACCAGCCTGGGCAACATAGTGGGACCTTGGTTCTACAGAAAGGTTTTTTGGTTTTTGTTTTGTTTTGCTTTTAAGATGGGGGTCTCACTGTGTCACCCAGGCTGGAGTGCAGGGGTGCAATCTCTGCTCACTGCAGCCTCCACCTCCTGGGCTCAAGCAATCCTCCCCACTCAGCCTCCCAAGCAGCTAGGACTACAGGCGCATGCCACCATGTCCAGCATGCCCAGCTTTTTTTTTTTTTTTTTTTTTTTTTTTTTTTTTTTGTAGACACAGGGTTTCACCATGTTGCCCAGACTGGCCTCCAACCTCTGTGCTCAAGCTGTTTGCCCACCTCAACCACCCAAAGTGTTGGGATTACAGGAGTGAGCCACCACGCCCTGCCCAAAAAAGGTATTGCAGCATTTTTTAAAAAAAGTGTTGCTACATTTTAGAGATAAAAAATGGAGTATTTACAAATGAAATTATTTGAGGTCTCAGATTTGCTACAAAATATCCGGTGAGGCTGGCTGGGTGTGGTGGCTGACACCCATAATCCCATAATTTGGGGAGGCCAAGGTAGGTGGATTACTTGAGCCCAAGAATTGGAGACCAGCCTAGGCAACATGGCGAAACCAACCCTTCTTTACAAAAATTAGCCAGACATGGCGGTTTGCACCTGTAGCCCCAGCTACTTGAGAGGCTGAGGCAGGAGGATTGCTTAGCCTGGGAGGTCGAGGCTGTAGTGAGCTGTGATCACACCACTGCACCCTAGCCTGGGTGACAGAGTGAGACACTGTCTCAAAAATAAAACAAAACAAAACAAAAAAAAAAACCATTGAATAATAATTGATTCAGGCAAGAATGAATCCTGAAAGAGTGAAAGTCTGATGAATAACAGGGTATTTATAGAATCTCAAAGTACCTCCCCACAAGAAACTTAATAATTACAAATCGGAAAGCAGTAACTTTGTAGCAGAGACACCTGGCAGATACCACTTGGCCAAGTGGTCAAAATTAACATTACCAGTAATGGGACCAATTGATGGCAGGCTGGGGTCTTCCTGCCAAAAAGGCACAACCTGAATCTAATCATAAGGAAACAGCAGACAAACCCAAGTTGAAAGATATTCTGCCTAATAACTGACCTACACTTTGTTAAAACGTCAAGGTCACAAAAGACAAAAAGGCTCAGAAATTGATCTCAGTGAAAGAAACTAAAAAGACAACTGGAAACAACAAGTGATCTGGGATTTTCTTTTGCTATAAAGGTCAGTGATGTGACACTGGGGAAATCTAATTAGGTTTGCAGATTTCCTGCTTTTGATCATTTTACTGAGGTTATGTTAGAGAATGCCTTGTTTTGGCCAGGTGCAGTGGCTCACGCCTGTAATCCCAGTAGTTTGGGAGGCTGAGGCAGGCGGATCCCCTGAGGTCAGGAGTTCGAGATCACTCTAGCCAACATGGTGAAACCCTGTCTCTACTAGAAATACAAAATTGTGGCATGCGCCTATAATCCCAGCTACTTGGGAGGCTGAGTCAGGAGAATCACCTGAACCCAGGAGGTGGAGGTTGCAGTGAGCCAAGCCTGCACCATTACATTCCAACCTGGGCAACAAGAGTGAAACGCTGTCTAAAAAAAAAAAAAAATTGTTGAGATGGGCTGGGCGTGGTGGCTCACACCTGTAATCCCAGCACTTTGGGAGGCCAAGATGGGCAAATCACAAAGTCAGGAGTTCAAGACCAGTCTGGCCAACATAGTGAAACCCTGTCTCTACTAAAAATACAAAAAAAAAAGTTAGCCGGGCCTTGTGGGCACCTGTAATCCCAGCTACTCAGGAGGCTGAGGCAGGAGAATCACTTGAATCCGGGAGGCAGAGGTTGCAGTGAGCTGAGATCTGCCATTGCACTCCAACCCAGGTGACAGTGTGAGACTCCATCTCAAAAAAAAAAAAAAAAGAAAGAAAGAAAAATTGTTGAGATAGTAATCAAAAATCAAAAGAGCTCAGTTGCTCAGAGGCTGCAGAAACTAGAAATATGAAACCCAGAATTACGCTGTCCAATATTATAGCTAATGATTTCTGTTAATTAAAATTCAATAATATGTAAAATTCAGTCCCTGCCTGCCTCACAGTAGTCCTATTTGTAATGCTCATGACAGTGCTCCTCCGAATTATGGAACCAAGAATGTTTCTTAGAATATGGTGCAAGGGGCCGGGCGCGGTGGCTCAAGCCTGTAATCCCAGCACTTTGGGAGGCCGAGACGGGCGGATCACGAGGTCAGGAGATCGAGACCATCCTGGCTAACACGGTGAAACCCCGTCTCTACTAAAAAATACAAAAAACTAGCCGGGCGCGGTGGCGGGCGCCTGTAGTCCCAACTACTCGGGAGGCTGAGGCAGGAGAATGGCGTGAACCCGGGAGGCGGAGCTTGCAGTGAGCTGAGATCCGGCCACTGCACTCCAGCCTGGGCGGCAGAGCGAGACTCCGTCTCAAAAAAAAAAAAAAAAAAAAAGAATATGGTGCAAGGGCCAGGCACAGTGACTCACACCTGTAATCCCAGCACTTTGGGAAGCCAAGGTGGGAGGATCGCTTGAGCCCAGGAGTTTGAGTCCAGCTTAGGGAACACGGCAAAAGCCCATGTCTACAAATAAAAAATTTAAAAAGTAGCCAAGCTTGGTGGTAGGTGCCTACAGTCCCAGTTTCTCAGGAGGCTGAGGCAAGAGAATCATTGAGCCTGGGACGTTGAAGCTGTGGTGAGCGGAGATGGCACCACTGCACTCCAGCCTGGGTGACAGAGTAAGACCCTGTCTCCAAAACAACAACAAAACAGAATATAGTGCAAGGCCTACTTTTTATTTTATTTTATTTTATTTTTTGAGATGGAGTTTCGCTCTTGTTGTCCAGGCTGGAGTGCAATGGCAGGATCTCAGCTCACCGCAACCTTTTCTGTATTTTGTATTTTTTTTGTATTTTGTATTTTGTATTTTATATTTTGTACTTTTGTATTTTTAGTAGAGACAGGGTTTCTCCATGTCAGTTAGGCTGGTCTCGAACTCCCGACCTCAGGTGATCCACCCGCCACGGCTTCCTAAAGTGCTGGGATTACAGGCGTGAGCCACTGTGCCCGGCCAAGGACTACATATTTTTAAATTACCAGGGGTTCCTGGTAAAAAAAAAAACGCACACATTTCTAGGTTCATTCCAGACCTGTTTTGTCAGAATCTCTGACCACAGAGGTTGAGAATTTGCATTTAAGCAGGTTCTTCCAGGTCATTCCTTTGTTGGTCCCTGTTAGGTAATAGCCTCCCTGAGGAAAAAAGGAGGTGAAAGTCATCTTGTGTTTCCTGCTGGAAGGACCACTTTAATTTGGGCCCCAAGATTTGAGAGCTATCAACAAACAGGATCCTCAGATCCGGATATTGAGGAGGATCAGATGTGACCATGGGCCGGGCGCGGTGGCTCATGCCTGTAATCCCAGCACTTTGGGAGGCTGAGGCGGGTTTATCATGAGGTCAGGAGTTCAAGACCAGCCTGGCCAACATGGTGAAACCCTGTCTCTACTAAAAATACAAAAAAAAAAAAAAAATAGCCAGGCGTGGTTGCGGGCGCCTGCAATCCCAGCTACTTGAGAGGCTGAGACAAGGAGAATCTCTTGAACCTGGGAGGCAGAGGTTGCAGTGAGCCGAGATCGGGCTATTGCACTCCAGCCTGGGCAACAGTGCAAGACTCCATCTCACTGGGTGTGAGTGTGCACCCAGTGTACTGAGTGTGGTGGTGCACACCTGTAATCCCAGCTACTCGGAAGGCTGACGTGGGAGAAGCGCTTGAACCTGGGAGGCAGAGGTTGCAGTGAACCAAGACCGCACCACTGTACTCCAGCCTGGGCGACAAGAGCGAAACTCTGTCTCAAAAAAAAAAAAAAAAAAATTAGCTAGGCGTGGTGGCATGTGCCTGTAATCGCTGCTACTAGAGAAGCTGAGGCAGGACAGACTCTTGAACCTGGGAGGTGGAGGTTGCAGTGAGCTGAGATTGCGCCACTGCACTCCAGCCTGGGCAACAGAGTGAGACTCCATCTCCAAAAATAAATAAATACATAATTTTTTTTTGAGACGGAGTTTCGCTCTTGTTGCCCTGGCTGGAGTGCAATGGTGCAATCTCCAGCTCACCGCAATCTCCGCCTCCTGGGTTCAAGCGATTCTCCTGCCTAAGCCTCCTGAGTAGCTGGGATTACAGGCATGTGCCAGCTAATTTTGTATTTTTAGTAAAGATGGGGTTTCTCCATGTTGGTCAGTGTGGTCTCGAACTCCCAACCTCAGGTGATTCACCCACCTCAGCCTCCCAAAGTGCTGGGATTACAGGCATGAGCCACCATGCCAGGCTGAAAAATTTTTTTTTTTTTTTTTTTTTTTTTTTTGAGACGGAGTCTTGCTCTATCACCCAGGCTGGAGTTCAGTGGCCGGATCTCGGCTCACTGCAAGCTCCGCCTCCCGAGTTCACGCCATTCTCCTGCCTCAGCCTCCCGAGTAGCTGGAACTACAGGCGCCTGCCACCTCGCCCGGCTAGTTTTTTGTATTTTTTTTTAGTAGAGATGGGGTTTCACCACGTTAGCCAGGATGGTCTTGATCTCCTGACCTCGTGATCTGCCTGTCTCGGCCTCCCAAAGTGCTGGGATTACAGGCTTGAGCCACCGCGCCCGGCCTGAAAAATTTTTTTAAAAGATGTGATTGTGGGCCAGGTGCCGTGGCTCACGTCTATAATCCCATCACTTTGGGAGGCCGAGGCAGGCGGATCATGAAGTCAGGAGATCGAGACCATCCTGGCTAACATGGTGAAACCCCGTCTCTACTAAAAATACAAAAAAATTAGCCAGGCATGGTGGTGGGTGCCTGTAGTCCCAGCTACTCGGGAGGCTGAGGCAGGAGAATGGCATGAACCCAGGAGGCGGAGCTTGCAGTGAGCCGAGATCGCGCCACTGCACTCCAGCCTGGGCGACAGAGCCAGACTCTGTCTCAAAAACAAACAATCAAAAAGATATGATTGTGGTCTTCAATCACTGCCTGGGTTCCAATCCTGGCCCCTTGACTCCCATGCTACTTGACCTTGGGTGAATTACTAACCTCTCTGTGCCTCAGTTTCTTTATCTGTCAAAAAGCCATTAATAGCACCTACTCGGCCGGGCGCGGTGGCTCAAGCCTGTAATCCCAGCACTTTGGGAGGCCGAGACGGGCGGATCACGAGGTCAGGAGATCGAGACCATCCTGGCTAACACGGTGAAACCCCGTCTCTACTAAAAAAAATACAAAAAACTAGCCGGGCGAGGTGGCGGGCGCCTGTAGTCCCAGCTACTCGGGAGGCTGAGGCAGGAGAATGGTGTAAACCCGGGAGGCGGAGCTTGCAGTGAGCTGAGATCCGGCCACTGCACTCCAGCCTGGGCGACAGAGCGAGACACCGTCTCAAAAAAAAAAAAAAAAAAAAAAAAAAAAGCACCTACTCTATAGGATTATTGTGAGGATTCCAGAAGTTTGCAGATGTCAAATGATTCTAACAGTGCCCAGCACACGAGCACACGTTAGACTTTATTTTTTGAGACAGGGTCTCACTCTGTTGCCCAGGCTGGAGTGCAGTGGCATGCCCATAGCTCACTGCAGCCTCAGTCGCCTGGGCTCAAAGAATCCTCCCACCTCCACCTCCAGAGTGGCCAGGACTATAGACACGTACCACCACACCAGGGTATATATGTATTTATTTACTTATTTTTACAGATGGGGTCTCACTATGTTGCCCAGACTCATCTCAAACTCCTGGCCCCAAGTGAGCCTCCTGCCTTGGCCTTCCAAAGGGCTGGGATTACAGGCATGAGTGATCATGCCTGGCCCTATTTTATTTCCTTCTCTTTTTTTTTTTTTCTTTTGAGACGGAGTCTGGTTCTGTCGCCCAGGCTGGAGTGCAGTGTCACAATCTCAGCTCACTGCAAGCTCCGCCCCCCAGGTTCACCCCATTCTCCTGCCTCAGCCTTCTGAGCAGCTGGGACTACAGGCGCCTGCCACCACGCCCAGCTAATTTTTTGTATTTTTAGTAGAGACGGGGTTTCACAGTGTTAGCCAGGACGGTCTCGATCTCCTGGTCTGGTGATCCGCCTGCCTCGGCCTCCCAAAGTGCTGGGATTACAGGCACGAGCCACCGCGCCCGCCTATTTCTTTTCCTTTTCTTTTTTTTTTGAGACGGAGTTTCACTTTTGTTGCCTAGGCTGGACTGGAGTGCAATGGTGTGATCTTGGCTCACTGCATCTTCCACCTCCCGGGTTCAAGCAATTCTCCTGCCTCAGCCTCCCAAGTAGCTGGGATCACAGGCACCCACCACCACGCCTGGCTAATTTTGTATTTTTAGTAGAGATGGGGTTTCGCCATGCGGCCAGGCTGATTTCAAACTCCTGACCTCAGGTGATCCGCTCACCTCAACATTCCGAAGTGCTGGGATTATGGGCATGAGCTATAGCACCTGGCACTATTTTCTTTTCTTTTTTTTCTTTGTTTTTTGTTTGTTTGTTTGTTTTTTCATTTGTTTTTGTGGTCTAAAATAAACTCTTTTAATTGCACATTTGTGTCTTGGGTTATCTGTGGGGTGAGAAACCTCCTCCTCACTTCCAATCCCAGCTATCCAGGTACAATCTGGTGTTGTGGTCCGGCTGTGGGCGAGGGGTAGAGGTGGGTGCAGGGCTGGCCCCCGAGTCTGCACCGACATTTTCAGGGCAGGGAGCTCAGACCATGGTTGTACTTGCACTGCTTCGGGGCCTCAGTGAAGCCCTCACACATGGACAGGTCATTCTCAGTGGTCGGACAGTCCAGGAACTGCCTGATCTTGTAGGCGCAGGGCCCCATCTGCAGGGGCTGTGGGGCAGCACGGGTGGGGGTCTGGCTGGCCTGTCGGCTGCAGCTGCGCTGCGGCTTCCCCAAGGCCTGGTGGCGGTGGTGAGACCTGGGCAATATTAGTCAGAGATGGTGACAGCGGCAGCAGTTCTGTCCAGGGGACAAATGCCACCTTTTTTTTGGGGGGGTGGGGGATGGAGTTTCGCTCCTGTTGCCCAGGCTGGAGGGCAAAGGCACGATCTTGGCTCACTGCAACCTCCACCTCCCGGGTTCAAGCAATTCTCCAGCCTCAGCCTCCAGGCTAGCTGTGATTACAGGCGCCCACCACCACACCCAGCTAAGTTTTTTTTTTTGAGACAGAGTCTCACTCTGTTGCCCAGGCTGGAGTGCAGTGGCACGATCTTGGCTCACTGCAACCTCTGCCTCCCAGGTTCAAGCAATTCTCCTGCCTCAGCCTCCCAAGTAGCTGGGACTACAGGCGCGTGCCACCACGCCCGGCTAATTTTTGTATTTTTAGTACAGACAGGGTTTCACCATGTTGGCCAGGCTGGTCTTGAACTCGTGACTTCATGATCCACCCGCCTTGGCCTCCCAAAGTGCTGGAATTATAGGCATAATCCCAAAATTAGGCACATGGCCTAATTTTGTATTTTTGGTAGAGAGAGGGTTTCACCATGCTGGCCAGGCTGGTTTCAAACTCTTGACCTTGGCTGGGCACAGTGGCTCACGCCCGTAATCCCAGCACTTTGGGAGGCCAAGGCGAGTGGATCACTTGAGACCGGGAGTTTGACACCAGACTGACCAACATGGTGGAAACCCCGTCTCTACTACAAATACAAAAATTAGCCAGACTTGGTGGCACCTGCCTGTAATGCCAGCTACTCGGGAGGCTGAGGCAGGAGAATCTCTTGAACTCAGGAGGTGGAGGTTGCGGTGAGTAGATTGCACTCCAGCCTGGGTGACAGAACAAGACTCTGTCTCAAACAAACAAACAAACAAACAAAAAACTCCTGACCTCAGGTGATCCGCCCGCCCCGGCCTCCCAAAGTGCTGGGATTACAGGCATGAGTCACCACGCCTGTAATTTTTTTTAGTTCTTTTCTTTTCTTTTTGTTAGACGGGGTTTCACTTTTGTTGCCCAGGCTGGACTGCAAAGGCGTGATCTCGGCTCACTGCAAACTGCAGCGCCCAGGTTTAAGCAATTCTCCAGCCTCAGCCTCTGGAGTCGCTGGGATTACAGATGCCCACTACCACACCTGGCTAATTTTGTATTTTTAGTAGAGATGAGGTTTCACCATGCTGGCCAGGCTGGTTTCAAACTCCTGACCTCAGGTGATCCGCTTGCCTCGGCCTCCCAAAATGCTGGAATTACAGGCATGAGCCACCGCGTCTGGCCCTATTTTATTTTCTTCCTAGCACTTAACACTCACTGACATGACCATCATTTGCTTTTGCTTTATTTATTCAACAAGCATTTATTGAGGACCTACTGTATGTAGGCATTCCAGGCAGAGGGAACAGCAGGTGCAAAGGCCCTGGGGTGGGAACATGCTAAATAGTGTTTAAGATGTTACAGATAGCCAGGCGTGGTGACTCATGCCTGTAATCCCAGCACTTTGGAAGGCTGAGGTGGGCGGAGCACTGAGCCCAGGAGTTTGAGACCAACCTGGGCAACATGGTGAAACTCTGTCTCTACAAACAACACAAAAAAGTAGGCCAGTGTGTTGGCACATACGTGTAGTTCCACCTACTTGGGAGATTGAGGTGGGAGGATGGCTTGAGCCCAGGAGGTCAAGGCTTCAGTGAGCTGTGATTACGCCACTGAACTCCAGCCTGAGTGACAGAGCCAGACCCTGCATCAAAAAAAAAAAAAAAAAAAAAAAAAAAAGATGCTAGAGAGCTATAAATAGCCAGGCAAGGAGGTTCACACCTGTAATCTCAGCACTTTGGGAGGTTGAGGCGGGGAGATCTCTTAAGCCCAGGAATTCAAGACCAGCCTGGGCAACACGGCAGAACCATGTCTCTACAAAAGAAGAAAATTAGCAGGCTTATAATGCCAGCTACTAGGAAGCCTGAGGTGGAAGGATCATCTGAGCCCATGAGCCCATGAGGTTGAGGCTGCAGTGAGCTGTGATTGCACCGCTGCACTCAAGCCTGGGTAACAGAGTGAGACCTTCTCTCAAAAAAAAACAAAACGCTGGAAATACATTAGTAAATAAGGCAGGTGCAGTCCTATATTCATGGTGCTTGTATTTTAATGGCGGTAGACACAGATAAATTGATATATATTGGGTTGGTGCTAAAGTCATTGCAGTTTTTGCCATTAAAAGTCATTGCATAGGCTGGGTGCAGTGGCTCAAGCCTGTAATCCCAGCACTTTGGGAGGCTGAGACGGTGGATCACGAGGTCAGGAGATCGAGACCATCCTGGCTAACACGGTGAAACCCCGTCTCTACTAAAAAATACAAAAAAGTAGCCAGGCGAGGTGGCGGGTGGCCTGTAGTCCCAGCTACTCGGGAGGCTGAGGCAGGAGAATGGCGTAAACCCGGGAGGCAGAGCTTGCAGTGAGCTGAGATCCGGCCACTGCACTCCAGCCTGGATGACAGAGCGAGACTCCCATCTCAAAAAAAAAAAGTCATTGCAGGTTGGGCGCGGTGGCTTATGCCTGTAATCCCAACACTTTGAGAGGCCGAGGTGGGTGGATCACGAGGTCAGGAGATCGAGACCATCCTGGCTAACACGGTGAAACCCCGTCTCTGCTAAAAACTACAAAAAAATCAGCTGGACGTGCTGGTGGGCATCTGTAGTCCCAGCTACTCGGGAGGCTGAGGCAGGAGAATGGCGTGAACCCAGGAGGCGGAGTTTGCAGTGAGCCGATATCGTGCCACTGCACTCCAGCCTGGACGACAGAGCGAGACTCCGTCTCAAAAAAAAAAAAAAGTCAATGTGTCTTTTGCCATTAAAAGAAATGGCAGGCCGGGCGCGGTGGCTCAAGCCTGTAATCCCAGCACTTTGGGAGGCCGAGGCGGGTGGATCACGAGGTCAGGAGATCGAGACTATCCTGGCTAACATGGTGAAACCCCGTCTCTACTAAAAATACAAAAAACTAGCCGGGCGTGGTGGCGGGCGCCTGTAGTCTCAGCTACTTGGGAGGCTGAGGCGGGAGAATGGCGTGAACCCGGGAGGCGGAGCTTGCAGTGAGCCGAGATCACGCCACTGCACTCCGGCCTGGGAGACACAGCGAGACTCCGTCTCAAAAAAAAAAAAAAAAAAAAGAAATGGCAAAAGTCATTGTGATTTTTGCCATTAAAGGTAATGGCAAAAACTGCAATGACTTTTGCACCAACTTAATCATATACTGATAAGCAAGTGAAGAGGAAGGAGGTGGCCAGGGAGGGCCTCTCTGAGGAGGTGGCATTTGAACAGAGTCCTGAAGGGGGAGATAGAGAACCCTGTGGGTACCTGGGGAAAATCTACTGGCTCCAGCCTGGTCTGTGCCTTTTTCCCCCACCCCACCCCCAATCCCATCTAGGGTTCAGGTTTCCAAACAGAGGTTGTTGTCTCAACTGCTAGAGAAGGGGAATTCCGATGGGGGTTGCAGGCCCTCGGCCTCTGCGGTCTGCCTTCTCTCTCACTGGCTGTCCTAGTCTTAGAGCTGGTGTTGCCGTGTGGGGCTCCAGCTGGGGGATCTAGGGTCCCCCATCTGTTCATGCCTGAAATCCCAGCACTTTGGGAGGCCAAGGTGGAGGCAGGAGGATCACTTGAGTCCAGGATTTCCAGACCAGCCTGGGCAACATAGGGAGACCCCCCTCTACAAAAAAATAAATAAATAAAAATTCAAAAATTAGCTGGGCATGGTGGTACATGTCTGTGGTCCCAGCTACTTGGAAGGCTGAAGTGAACCATGGTGGCACCAACTGCACTACAGCCTAGGCAACAGAGCAAGACCTTGTCTCAAAAACAAAAACAAAAACAAAAACTCTAGATCTGTCTTCAAAGGAGTCACTGAGCCGGCTGCCTGCAGACAAAAGAGGATGTCACCAGTGAGCCCACTGAGGGACCCACTCCAGGCTGCATCCTGTCTTGGCTTCTCCTGGTTCTTGATGAACTTCGTGACTCCTCCTTCCATGGCAAAGAGGGGGCTGAGTGGCCTCTCTCTCTCTCTCTTTTTGTTCTGCTCTGTCACCCAGGCTGGAGTGCAGTGCCGTGATCTCGGCTCACTGCAACCTCCACCTCCCCAGTTCAAGCAATTCTCTTGCCTCAGCCTCCCGAGTAGCTGGGACTACAGGCGCCCACCACCACACCCAGCTAATTTTTGTATTTTTTGCAGATCCGGGGTTTCACCATGTTGGCCAGGCTGGTCTCAAACTCCTGATCTCAAGTGATCTGCCCACCTCAGCCTCCCGAAGTGCTGGAATTATAGGAGTGAGCCACTGCACTCAGCTGAGTGGCCTCTCTCTAGCCCAGTGGTGGATCCAGTGTGGTCTGGAGTCAGCCTGATTGGGTTCAAACTCAGACAGGCGCTACCCCGACTAGTGCTGTGTGACTCTGAGCAGTTTGCTTGATCTCTCTGAACTCACACCTCCATGAGAGTTTATAGTAACTTCTACCTCCTGAGCAGTCAAGTCTTTACACCTGGAAAGTGCTCGGTGGAGATCAGCCATTACTTTTGGGAACACCGAGTCTAAGGGTGGGTATCTGGGTTCTTTGTACCCTCCTCAAACCATCTCTCCAGCTCCCCGGGAGGCACATACAACTGGGAGGATGTAAGAGCCTCCCACCACCCGCCAGGCTGTCTCTTTCAGGGAAAGCAGGGAGATCCCAGGCCTAGTTAATCCCCGGGAGGGGCAGGAGAGTTGCCCCTGAGAAAGATCCCGGTTGACCTCTGTTTTCTCCTGGCTCAGGCCAGGTTAAGGGTGTCAGGGGCACAGAATGGGAAGGTTGGCAAAGGATGAGTTACTCAGGCAGCAGCCCCCCTACCGTTCCATCCAGCCCAGCCATGGGGCGCTCCTGGGGGAAAGTGCTCCCTGAAAAGACACACCAACCACCAGAAAGAGAAACTGAACCGTTTATTAGCCTAGGTCTGGGTTTCAGGCATTGCGGGGGCATGTCTGGGGAGCTCTATGAGAGGAAACAAGCCCCTGACTGGCTCCTTGCCCCCCAAAGACCCGCTCCCCCAGGCTTCGCATTCACAAGAAATTACTCTGAGGCATGAGGTTTCCTTCCCCAAGGTGAGCTGCACGCCAGCTCTCCAGTGGGGGGAGGGGCCAGCAATTCCAAAGGGGTCTGGGCAGGACCAGAGCTCCCTGACTTTGGCAGCTTCAACACAGACATGAGAAGACAGGACAGCATTCATTCTGGGGAAATGTAATGGGGAGAGGGGGGTCACAGACATCACGCCTATGCGCACACCCACCCACACACACACACACACACATAAATATACGTTTGTACCGTAACATCCCTTCCATTATCCACAGGTCTTTGTGAAATCCTTCTGGGGCAGGTTAGGGGAGAGTGTCCCTAGGAAATGTCCCTAGCCACTGCCACTCCCATGCTCCATTCAATATAAGTTGAAAGATGAAGGCCGGGCACAGTGGCTCATACCTGTAATCCCAGCACTTTGGGAGGCCAAGGCGGGCAGATCACTTGAGGTCAGGAGTTTGAAACCAGCCTGGCCAACATAGTGAAACCCCGTCTCTACTAAAAATACAAAAATTAGCCAGGCGTGGCCGGGCGCGGTGGCTCAAGCCTATAATCCCAGCACTTTGGGAGGCCGAGACGGGCGGATCACGAGGTCAGGAGATCGAGACCATCCTGGCTAACACGGTGAAACCCCGTCTCTACTAAAAATTACAAAAAACTAGCCGGGCGAGGTGGCAGGCGCCTGTAGTCCCAGCTACTCGGGAGGCTGAGGCAGGAGAATGACGTAAACCCGGGAGGCGGAGCTTGCAGTGAGCTGAGATCCGGCCACTGCACCCCAGCCTGGGCGGCAGAGTGAGACTCCGTCTCAAAAAAAAAAAAAAAAAAAAAAAAAAAAAATTAGCCAGGCGTGGTGGCAGGTGCCTATAGTCCCAGCTACTCGGGAGGCTAAAGCAGGAGAATTGCTTGAACCCGTGAGATGGAGGTGGCAGCGAACGGAGATTGAACCACTGCCCCACTCCGGCCTGGGTGACAGAGTAGACTCCATCTGAAAAACAAAACAAAACAAAAATCTTGAAACCGTGTCAAAACAAAAAAAATCTTGAAAGAAGACACAGCAGGGTTCAGGCTCAAGGCTTCTCTCTGCCTTGCTCGGGAGACCTGGTTCTTTAGCTGGGGCTGCAGGTGTGGACCCAAAAATAGCCTGGGGGTGGCTGTTTTTGAAAGGAGGGTGTCTGTGCAAACATTGCCCCCAGAATTTTCTCAAGTTGCGCCCTACCCCACATCAAGAGTCCCAAAGCCCTCCCCAGCCACCCACACTGGTTTTTCCCACTTGTGCCCCAAATAGTGCAATTGACCAATGAGGTCTGAGAATGAGGAATGGACCTCAGTCGCCATCCCCTCCCCACCTCCAGCCGTGGTTTCCGGGCCTCAGAGAGAAGAGGAGAAGTCATCAAGTGGCAGCTGATAAAATTTGGGGAAGCTGTGGATTTGGGCTCTGGAGGGTCAGAGAGGAGGCCTCTAGCTCCTCGGGACAGTGGTTCCGAAGTGGCACGAAGTTGCCCAGAGAAAGTGGCAGGAGGAATACATTCGAAAAGGAGAAATCAGTGCAGGAATGGGGGCCAGAAGAAAATGTAGAAATTCTTTGTACCGCTAGGTGCAGTGGCTCACACCTGTAATCCTACACTTCGGGAGGCCAAGGCGGGTGGATCATGAGGTCAGGAGTTCGAGACCAGCCTGGCCCACATGGTGAAACCCCGTCTCTACTAAAAATACAAAAAAAAAAAAAAATGGCCGGGCGCGGTGGCTCAAGCCTGTAATCCCAGCACTTTGGGAGGCCGAGACGGGCGGATCACGAGGTCAGGAGATCGAGACCATCCTGGCTAACACGGTGAAACCCCGTCTCTACTAAAAAATACAAAAAAAAACTAGCCGGGCGAGGTGGCGGGCGCCTGTAGTCCCAGCTACTCGGGAGGCTGAGGCAGGAGAATGGTCTAAACCCGGGAGGCGGAGCTTGCAGTGAGCTGAGATCTGGCCACTGCACCCCAGCCTGGGCGACAGAGCAAGACTCTGTCTCAAAAAAAAAAAAAAAAAAAAAAAATTAACCGGGCGTGGTTGTAGGCACCTGTAATCCCAGCTACTCAGGAGGCTCAGGCAGGAGAGTCACTTGAACCCCGGAGGTGGAGGTTGCGGTGAGCTGAGACTGCACCACTGCACTCCAGCCTGGGCAACAGAGCGAGACTTCACCTCAAAAAAAAAAAAAAAAAAAAAAAAAAAAAAAAAGGCCGGGCACGGTGACTCACGCCTGTAATCCCAGCACTTTGGGAGGCCGAGGCGGGCGGATCACGAGGTCAGGAGATCGAGACCATCCTGGCTAACACGGTGAAACCCTGTTTCTACTAAAAGTACAAAAAATTCGCCAGGTGTGGTGGTGGGCACCTGTAGTCCCAGCTACTCGGAAGGCTGAGGCAGGAGAATGGCGTGAACCCAGGAGGCAGAGCTTGCAGTGAGCCGAGATCATGCCGCTGCACTCCAGCCCGGGAAACAGTGCAAGGCTCCGTCTCAAAAAAAAAAAAAAAAAAATCCTTTGTACCAGGTAGTAAAGCGCTCCTGCCCTGAAGTCCCCTTAAATGCTGCCTACCCTCACCCTGGCTCTTCACAGGTCCCCTGCCCTGGACTTCCCAGGATCCAGTTCTAAAGGGGTCACACCAGTCACCGGACTGGCCCTCAGGACCCCACTGCAACACTGCTATGTGACTAGTCAGTGCCTTATCTGGCCTTTCCAGGTGTGAAATATTTGTAACATCACCCAGGTCTGTGGGGCGGGGGCATCTGGCTCGGCAGCCCCACGTCTCTGTCTGGGGTCACCCAGTGGCCTCTCCATGAACCCCTCTGCCTTGGCCTGGTTGTTGGTCCACCCCCACCTCAGACCACTGTGTTGCCCTCCAGAAACGTGGGCGACGTGGGCATGTGCATGCCCCTCTCCAGGGAGCTGGAGCTGCGGAGTGGCAGGAGGTGGTGGCCCGGGGTCCCGTCCCGTCTCCGTCCTTGCACCCCCACCCCCGGCCGCCAGCACTGCAGCGGCCGAAGCACCTCCCGACGCAGGTCCCGGCTGCGCCACGTGTAGATGACAGGGTTGAGCAGCGAATTCAGGGTGGCGAAGGCGAAAAAGTAGTGGGCTTTGTAGAGGATCGGGCAGGAGTGGACGGGACAGGCATAGTCCAGAAGGAGGATGCTGAAGGCGGGCAGCCAGCAGACGATAAAGACACCTAGCACGATGGTGACCGTCTTGAGCAGGGCTAGGGTCTGCGGGCCAGCCACGTCAGCGTGGCTTGAGCGGACCACGCAGTAGATGCGCACGTACAGCGCCACGATGGCCAACAGGATGATGGAGAAGATGGTCACCACGCACAGCACATAATGCTTCGCGTAGAGAGGCAGGACAGTGGAGCAGGCCTCAAGGTGGCCCAGGCAGTTCCAGCCAAGGATGGGCAGGCCACCGAGGACCAGAGAGATGAGCCACGAGGCCCCGATGAGCAGGAGCATGCGGCAGCTCTTGTCGCTGCCGTACAGCTTGACCTTGGCAATGGCCACGTGGCGCTCGATGGCGATGGCCAGGAGGCTGAAGACAGAGGCGGAGAGCGTGATGAAGGCAGAGCCCTCCCGGGCAAACCACTGCACGGGCGTCAGCCTCAGCGTGACAGAGCCGGAGAGCAAGGTATTGGCTACGAAGGCCACGCCTGCCAGCAGATCAGAGGCAGCCAGGTTACCCAGAAACAGGTACATTGCGGAGTGGAACTTGCTGTTTCGAGCCACTGCAATGAGTACCAGAAGGTTTTCCACCACGATGGCGCAACAGAGGATGACGATGAAGGCCGAGGCCACCTGGCGGGAGGTCGTCTCCTGCGTTTCCAGCGTCTCTTTGGTATAATTATAGTGTTCCTGGACCTTGTTGGGGTTCAGGTACTCCGAGTACAAGCTGCCCATGGTGGGGCTCAGAGGCCTGCTGGGGCCATGGGGCTGTCAGAACTGCAGAGAAGACAGACAGACAATAGGTCAGAGCTATGGGTGCTACCTGGGCTCTGGCCTCGGATGCGCTGAGATTCAATTTCTTGCTCTGTTACTCTTCGAGGAAGGGCCACATGAATTCAGAATCATCATCATCCCCGTTTACAGACAGGAAACCCAGAGAGGTTAATTCACTTTCCTAAAGTCTCAAATTTAACCAGCGGCAGGGCCAGAGAAGCTGGCTCTGCGGCCTCTTATAAGCCCTAGGCTACACTCTTTCTTATTTATTTTATTTATCTATATTTTAAAGACAAGGTCTTGCTCTGCCTCAGGCTGGAGTGCAGTGGCGTAATCATAACTCCCTGCAGCCTTGAACTCCTGGGCTCAAGTGATCCTCCCACCTCAGCTTCAGCTACAAGCACATGCCACCATGCCTGGCTAATTTTTTTTTTTTGAGACAGAGTCTCGCTCTGTTGCCCAGGCTGGAGTGCTGTGGCACACTTGGCTCACTGCAACCTCCTCCTCCTGGGTTTAAGTGATTCTCCTGCCTCAGCTTCCTGAGTAGCTGGGATTACAGGCACCTACCGCCACACCCAGCTAATTTTTTTTATTTTTAATAGAAACGAGATTTCACCACGTTGGCCAGGATGGTCTCGAATTTTTGACCTCGTGATCCGCCTGCCTCGGCCTCTCAAAGTGCTGGGATTACCATTGTGAGCCACCAGGCCCGGCCGCCTGGCTAATTTTTTTTTTTTTTTTGGTAGAGATTGGGTCTCACTGTGTTGTCCAGGCTGGTCCTGAACTCCTGGCCTCAAGCAATTCTCCTTGGCCTCTCAAAGCAATGAGATTACAGGCATGAACCAAGACATCTTGCCTATTTTAATTTTCATTATTATTTTCTAGAGATACGGTCTTGCTCTGCCACCCAGGCTGGAGTGCAGTGGCATGATCATAGCTCACAGTCGACTCAACTCCTGGGCTCAAGTGATCCTCCTACTTTAGCCTCCTGAGTAGCTACACGCTTTCAAAGGGACAGAAGCTCCCCCAAATAGCATGAAAAATATAATGTGGACTTCCAGAAACCTTGCCCACCTGCCCAGAGAGCAAGCCCTATGCAGGGCCTGGAGGGTTTGTCTCTTCTCTGGAACACACAGGCGCCTTCGGCCTCATGCTGACCTGGGTCAGGGCGAATCTCACCACTGATAGCTCCATGCCCTGCTCATTCATTACCACGCACTAACGCTGGATTTCAGGCTGGGTCTAAGTCTTAAGGCCACGGGTGTTTCCAAGATAAGGTCTTGGGGAGACACCAGGGCGGCCCTGAGGTTCAAACATCCCAGAGGTCATACCATCTTCAAGGACACAGACCTTGGAGACAATTCAGAGTTTGCTCCCATTCCACCTCTGAAACACTGGGCAAGTTCCTAGACGCTGTCTCAGCCTGAACCTCCTTATCCGTGCAATGGAGAGAAGAAAGCCCACTTCATGGGGGTGATGGGAAAATCCTTTTAAATGACGCATGAGGCACGTTTAGCTCATAGTAAGCACTCAACAAATACCGCCGAATGTTACTAGCTCCCCTCTTTCCTCCAATCCTTTGGAAAGGGAAGGGATGTAAGCCAACCAGATGAGATCTCCAACAGCCTGTTCTCATCAGCACCATCTAGCTCTGCCCTGGGACAGAAGGTCCTGCGGGGATGGGCAGGGCGCTGGCACCCCCTCCCCAGCCAGGATGAAATCCAGATGTGAGGCCCCTGGAACAAACTGGGTGGAGTCCTCACTCTGCAGTCACATCCGGTGTGAGGAAGGCGGGATGTGGGGGGAGTCAGGATGGGAGAGACCCCATCTGGGAGGTCCTGGCTGGGAGGATGGGGCAGCTTTGCTCAAGTCATGTGAGTGGTGGAGGGGTGTGCAGCCCTGCCGGGAGGGGGTAAGGCATTTGTTCCATGAAAGCCTGAGTCACCCCCCCACCCCCTCCCATCCCTCCACCACAACCCCTCCCGTCCCCCCCACCGCCACCCACCAAGGAAAACTGAGCCGTGGGGGGAGGGGGCGGAACCGCCACCCACCAAAGAAAACTGAGCCGTGGGGGGAGGGGGTGGGGAGAGGCGCTCTTGGGCAGAGAGGATGAGAGGCAGACACCATGGCCTTCCCCCAGCTTGGGCATAGGGTTAGGGGGGTGTCAGAGGAGCCAGTGCAGTGTATGCCTTTTATGAAGGGAGAGGAAGTTCCAGCCCGTAGTCAAACGGCAGGAAGCGGGGAGAATAAGGGGAGTCCTCCCCAGGTCCCTAGAAACACGTCTGGCAAAGACTGTGTGTACCGTTCCAGAAAAGTCTGGTTAGGCCAGTTCTCCTGAGCCCAGGAGTGATGGAGGCTTCCGGAGTCACCCAGCCATCTCAGTTCCTGGCCACCCCCTCCAAGGGGCATCCTGACCCCTGGCTGGACAGAGGCAGCTGCTCCCCCAGGGCGGAGGGACATCCGTCCTAGTTTGGGAACAGACAAGGGCTTGTGCACGTCCCCGGGGACTGCTGCCCCTCCCAGATAGCCACACAGAGGCCCCTTGTTCCTTTGCTGGACGGAGCCCCAGGCATCTTGATGCCCTCTGCACACTGCAGCCAGTCCTAGGCAGGCTTGGGCCCAGGCTGCGGCGGGATCACACACAGCTGACGGGCCGGCAACAGCCCACGCCCTGATTGGCTCATTTTCAATCCAAGGGCACTGAGCGATTTGCCTATTGGCCCGTGCTTTCCATCTTCAGCCTCTGATTGGTCCAGTTGGGGGCGCTCTATGGCCAGCCCTACTGATGGGGTCCTTTACAGGCGACGGGAGCTCAGGCTTTCCAAGGATAGAGTTAATGCTATGTGGACGTCCCTAGGGGGAGTTTGAACCGCAGCCTGACCGCTGGGTCACCCCGACCAGACGCCCCCAGGCTGCCCTGGCCTGCTGGGCCCCTCCTGGGGTTCATAAGTGAGAATCAAGGTCCCTTTCCAGGCCTGGGAAGAAGACTGTGCAGTGCAGCCGCCCCCTCTGCTGCTCGCCAAGGATTTACTGTGGCTTCCTGGAGAAATAAGAAATATATTCAGGACGGGCATGGTGGCTCACTCCTGTAATCCCAGCACTCTGGGAAGCCAAGGCGGGCCTATCACCTGAGATCATGAGTTCGAGACCAGCCTGACCAACATGGTGAAACTCCCCACTCTATTCAAAATACAAAAAAAAAAATTAGCCGGGCGTGGTGGTGTGCGCCTGTAATCCCAGCTACTCGAGGGACTGAAGCAGGAAAACCACGTGAACCTGGGAGACAGAGGTTGCAGTGAGCCGAGATCGCAGCCACTGTACTCCAGCCTGGGTGACAGAGCGAGACTCTGTCTCAAAACAAAGCAAAACGAAATGAAATGAAATGTGTTCAGCCCTTGCATCCCAGGGACTGACCAAACAATCTTTCTTCTTCCCTGAGAGGAAGACTGGGGGCGCTGCGCTCTCACCTTCTGCAGCCCGGGGAGGTTAAGGCGTTCACAGAGGGAGAGGCAGCTCTCCTAGAGAAGGGGAAACTGAGGCCCATATTTTATCCAAGCCTCACTTTAACCACTAGGACTTTACTGAGGCAAGCACTTAGGTGGTTGACACGTCCCAGAAAGAGGAAGCAGGGCACTGAGGTTGGAGCTGGCGGAAGAGTCACCCCCTAGGTGGACTGTGGCCTAGCCTGTGTCCCCTCCCTGTGTTAGGTTACCAGGTTTTGAGAAGGACACAGAGCCTGTCTCCTAGTCACCTTCACCAAGTCCTTCCTGACTCCCTCTCAGAAGCTCAGAAAGAGGCCACTGGGCTCACATAGAATGTCCAGGCCTGAAATGGAACAGGAGGGACAAGTGATGGGGTTTGGAAGGAAGGGAAGAGAGATAGACTCAGACGACTGTTTGGCTGGAGATTAGGAGAGGGGAAGGATGGAGGAAGCCTCAGTGGCTTCTAAGCTCCTCTCCACCCACTCCCAGTTCCAGAGAGGCAGGCCCTGTGGTTACAGTTCCCCCTGGTCACCCATGGAGCCCCCATGGTAGCCACCCTACTTTTTGGTTTCCCTGTGGTTGTCAGGACCCCCTACCCTGCCATTCTCTACCAAGCCGCCAGGGGGAGCTTTTAAACTCATAACTCCATGTCACTCCCCAACTCCAAATCCTCCCATGGCTCCCTATAGCCCAAGTAGCATGGCCCCTGCCCACAAAGCTTCCTCCCATTCTCCCCCAGGGCCATTCCAGTCCAACCACACTAAGCCTCCTCCATGCTACCCCCACCCCTACCTGCAAGCCTTTGCCCCTGCTGTTCTTTTTGGGGCACACTTTCCCTCAATTTTTTTTGAGACAGACACTCAGTCTGCTGCCCAGATTGGAGTGCAGTGGTGTGATCTCAGCTCACCGCAACCTCTGCCTCCTGAGTTCAAGCGATCCTTCTGCCTCAGCCTCCTGAGTAGCTGGGGTTATAGGCACCCACCACCACACCCAGCTAATTTTTGTATTTTTAATAGAGATGGGGTTTCACCATGTTGGCCAGGCTGGTCTGGAACTTCTGACTTCAGGTGATTCACCTGCCAAAGCCTCCGAAACTGCTGGGATTACAGGCGTGAGCCACCGCGTCTGGCCTTTCCCCAAGTCTTCGAATGACTGTCTCTCCATCTTTCTGGTTTCTATTTAAAGGTCATTTCCTCAGAGGGGACTCCCCTGACCTCTAGTCTACAATAGCAGCTGTCTCCAAGCCTTTTCTAATCACAGAATATTGTTTTATTATCTGCGCAGCGCTTGCCACTATGGGAAACTATCATGATATTTCTCCTTTTCTGTCTGGCTTCCACCTAGACAGTCAATGGGTAAGGCCAGGGAGCAAGTCAGCTATCAGCCCCTACAGGGATGCCTGGCACAAAGAAAACACTCAGAAAACGTGTGGAATGGGCAAATGAATGAATGAATGAATGAATGAACCAACGAACAAAGGAGACCCTAGTGGGTTCCCAAGGGTGGAATCTCCTAATTTCAGCCCAGACCCAAACAACAACGAAGGAGCCTGGAGACACCTCTGGTCCCCGGGCAGCGCCCCCACCGCCCACCATCAACCAGGCAAAGCCCAGCGTGTCTCCATGGAGATGGCAGCAGGACCCGCCCCCGCGCTGACCCGCACTCTCGGCTTCCTTATCTGGCCTAGGAATGCGCGGTATCCACACTCGCTTGCGCTGGAGCCACGCCTCCTCTCCCCCCTACCGCTACGAGACCACCCCAACGTCTCCAAGCGGGACTGGAAGGACTCCTCTCCGTCCCGCCAGGGGTCCCGCCTCGAGATTCTGGGAAGACTGGGGGTGGGGGACCAGATCGTAGCAGCAGCTGCACCGCGAGTTCCGCGCCTGCCCGAGTCGCCCCACGCGGGGGACCGTGGGCTCAGCGCGTGGCGCCCGGAGCATCTGACAAGGACAGAGACAGAGGGGGTGGAAATCCCCGGGTGAGTCAACCCGTGCCGGAGAAGGGGGCGAGTTCCGACGCTCAGCCCGGCCAGGGGCCACGCGGGGTCCGCGCCACGCGCGCCTTCACCCACGACCCATCCCTGAGCCGGAGTTGAAAGAGGAGGCGCCTAAGCCACGCAGTCACTTTTTCTTTCCTTCCAAAACAAAGCCACGCCCCCTCGGGGGAACCGGAGGAGCAAACAACTTGGGGAAACCGAGGCAGACAGCCCGACATGCGACCGCCCTCCCCGTGGGTGCCGCCCCTTGGCTTGGAGGCTCCAAGGCGCGCACATCCTTTTGCCCTCGCTCAGCAGGAGTCAGCCAGGAGGGGTGCTGCACCCCTCCCCCAAACACACTCCCCAAGACCCTGGTCCCCGGGCACAGCGTCCAGCCTCCCAAAGACTCCAGTCGAAAGCGCTCGGATTCCGCCTTCTCCCCGGCGCCAACTTCCTGCCGCTGAGAAAGGCGGGGAACACAGTCTGGGGGTTCGCGGCCGAAGCAGTGGGGGCCGCCCGGACTCTTGGAGAGGGCGCACGGTGACCACCCGCTCTGTGCAGCAGGAACCCAGGCGGCGCGTGCGCGCCCCAGCCTCCCGATCGGGGCCCCCTAGCTCGGATCCCGAGACCTCAGGGGACCAGGGCCCGCCCTTTCTGCTTCCTTGTCTTTACGCGCGCTCACCTGGCTAGGCCGGCCCGGCTCCCGGCCCTGGCCGGAGGGGCCTTGGCGTCTGCGTCCCCAGGGCGGCCGCGGCTGGGGCTGGGGTTGCCCGCCGGGCTCGGCTACGTCCCGGGGCTGGGACGAGGGACAGTGGGGGGGCGGGGTGAGCCGCCACCGCCTCTGCCCCCGCTCGCCCCGCCCTCCTCTCCTCCCCTTTCCGGCGGCGGCTGCAATGAATTCCAGATGTGGCCTGCCGGCTGGCCGGGACGCACGCGGGGGCAGACAGGAGCTGCACGGAGGGCCCCTTTGTCCGCCCCCCCACCTCTCGCTTTGCCCCTCCCAGCCCCCACCCGTGAGAACCGGCCAGCGGGAAACGTCACGCAGCCTAGTGACGTCACAGTACTCTTGGCCAGGTGGCCTCAACCTGAAACAGCTGTCTTCAACTCCAGGTTACCTCTGGGCTCACCCCGGGACCCTGGACTTGGAAGAAAACACGAAGTCACCTTTATTTACTCAACAAAGAGCCTTGGAAGTACCTACTAGGTGTCAACGCTGCAAATAGGCATTAAGTGCCTATTGTATGTCCACCCAACAAATAATGAAATTCCTACTAAGTGCGATGTCCTGTCCCAAAGACAAAATTGGTCTCTCCCTTTTTTTTTTTTTTTTTTTTTTTTGAGACGGAGTCTTGCTCTGTTGCCCAGGCTGGAGTGCAGTGGCCGGATCTCAGCTCACTGCAAGCTCCGCCTCCCGGGTTCACGCCATTCTCCTGCCTCAGCCTCCCAAGTAGCTGGGACTACAGGCGCCCGTCACCTCGCCCGGCTAGTTTTTGTATTTTTTAGTAGAGATGGGGTTTCACCATGTTAGCCAGGATGGTCTCGATCTCCTGACCTTGTGATCCACCCATCTCGGCCTCCCAAAGTGCTGGGATTACAGGCTTGAGCCACCACGCCCGGCCTTTTTTTCTTTTTTGAGACAGGGTCTCACTCTGTCACCCAGGCCATAGTGCAGTGGCTCAATCATAGCTCATGGGAGCCTCAACCTCCTACCTCAGCCTCCAGAGTAGCTGGGACTACAGGTACGCCATCACACCTGGCTAATTTTTTGCAGTTTTTTGTAGAGATGGGGGTCTCGCTATGTTGCTCAGGCTGGTCTTGAACTGTTGCATTCAAGCAATCCTCCTGCCTCGGCCTCCCAAAGTGCTGGAATGACAGGTGTGAGCCACTGAGCCTGACCAGTCTCTCCCTTGATAGAACTCCAGAATTCAGGTGCTGCCCTCTCTCCCCTGGGGGACTGGGGACACTCCACAGTCTTTCCTGCTCCTGTAGATCACTGTCCCCTCTGGCAGGGGGCACCAGCAAGGCCCAGTTTGTGCCTGCCTTCTGGCATCTGGCCCAGTCTTCTATCCAGTTTTCCAATTTTCACTCATTCCTGGGTGTTTCTGTGTGCCTACCTGTAGAAATTATGCACACTACACCTTCATCGAATGATGTTTGTGTACGTGTGTGTGTGTGTGTGTGTGTAACCAGCAGTTTGACAACAGGAAAGGACAGCCCCTCATTCCCTCAACAAATTTTTTTGTTTGAGACAGAGTCTCCCTTTGTCTCCCAGGCTGGAGTGCAGTGGTGCCATCTCAGCTCAGCGCAACCTCTGCCTCCCAGGTTGAAGCTATTCCTGTGCCTCAGCCTCTCGAGTAGCTGGAAATACAGGCGCGTGCCACCACGCCCAGATGATTTTTTTGTATTTTTAGTAAAGACAAGGTTTTACCACGTTGACCAGGCTGGTCTCAAACTCCTGACCTCAACTGATCTGCCTGCCTTGACCTCCCCAAGTGCTGGGATTACAGGTGCAAACCACAGCACCCAGCAACAAATATTTTTTATGCACCTACTGGGCACAGCAGTGAACAAAAAAAAAAAAAAAAGGAAAAACTCATCCAATGGTTTTTTTTTTTTTTTTTTTTTTTTTTTTGAGACAGAGTCTAGCTCTGTCGCCAGGCTGGAGTGCAGTGGCGCTATCTCAGCTCACTGAAACCTCTGGCTTCTGGGTTCAAGAGATTCTCCTGCCTCAGCCTCTTGAGTAGCTAGCTGGGATTACAGGCATGTGCCACCATGCCCAGCTAATTTTTGTATTTTTAGTAGAGATAGAGTTTCACCATGTTGGCCAGGATGGTCTCAATCTCCTGACCTCGTGGTCTGCCCACCTCAGCCTCCCAAAGTGCTGGGAATACAGGCATGAGCAACCGTGCCCAGCCAACCCAATGGATCTTATGTTCAGGTGGGAGATTTGGCTTTTTATGAGGGTACCATTTGTGAAAATGTACACATTATATGTTATAAACATAATCTGGCCAGGCACGGTGGCTCACGACTGTAATCCCAACACTTTGGGAAGCCAAGATGGGTGAATTGCTTGAGCCCAGGAGTTCTAGATCAGCCTGGGCAACATGGTGAAACCCCATCTCTACAAAAAATACAAAAATTGGCTGGGCCTGGTGGCTCACGCCTGTAATCTCAGCACTCTGGGACTCAGAGGTGGTGGATCACTTGAGGTCAGGAGTTCAAGACCAGTCTGGCCAATATGGCAAAACTCCTTCTCTACTAAAAATACAAAAAATTAGCCAGGCATGGTGGTGGGCACCTGTAATCCCAGCTACTCAGGAGGTTGAGGCAGGAAAATCGCTTGAACCCGGGAGGTGGAGGTTGCAGTGAGCCGAGATGGCGCCATTGGACTTCAGCCTGGGCAACAGAGCAAGACTCCGTCTCAAAAAACAAAATAAAATAAAAATAAAGAGGCCGGGTGTGATGGCTCATGCCTGTAATCCCAGCACTTTGGGAGGAAAAGGCAGGTGGATCACCTGAGGTCAGCAGTTCGAGACCAGGCTGGCCAACATGGCAAACCCCATCTCTAATAAAAGTACGAAAATTAGCCGGGAATGGTAGTGTGTGCCTGGAGTCCCAGCTACTTGGGAGACTAAGGCAGGAGAATTGCTTGAACCCTGGAGGTAGAGGTTGCAGTGTGCCAAGATCATGCTATTGCACTCCAGACTGGGCGACAGAGCAATACTTCATTTTAAATAAATAAATAAAATTAAATAAATAAATGGAGTAGTCTTGTGTGTATTGATGGGAAATGGTCTTCCACATATTAAGTTGAAAAAGTACAGTGTAGACCAGTATGCATTGCATTTCTGGGTGTATTTATAAGAACTATATAAATACACACACATTTGCCTGTGACACACAGTCTGTCTCTGGCAGAAGGCACCAGACCCTAGTCACAACAGTTACTCTTAGGGAGAGGAACTGTGGGTGGGAAAATGAGGTAAGAAGAAACAGCTTTTCATGATATACCCTGGAGGGCTGTGGGTTTGTTTTTTTTTTTTTTTTTTTTTTTTTTTTGAGACGAGGTATTGCCATGTTGGCCAGGCTGGTCTCGAACTCCTGATCTCAAGTGATCCACCTGCCTCAGACTCCCAAAGTGCTGGGATTACAGGTGTAAGCCACTGCGCCCAGCCGGCTGTTTGAAATCTTTAGCTTCTAATAGCAATTCAAAAAAATGTACAAAGAGGTCGAGGCAAGGTAATCACCTGAGTTCAGCAGTTCGAGACCAGGCTGACCAATATGGTGAAACCCCATCTCTATTAAAAATACAAAAATTATTGGGAGGCCAAGGCAGGTGGGTCATGAGGTCAGGAGTTCAAGACCAGCCTGGCCAACATGGTGAAACCCAGTCTGTATTAAAAATACAAAAATTGGCCAGGCGTGGTGGCTCACACCTGTAATTCCAGCACTTTGGGAGGCCGAGGCAGGAGAATGGTGTGAACCCGGCAGGTGGAGCTTGCAGTGAGCCGAGATCCTGCCACTGTACTCCAGCCTGGGTGACAGAGCGAGACTCTGTCTCCAAAAAAAAAAAAAAATTATATATATCTATATAAATTTTAAAAATCAGTCATGCCTAGTGGCTCATGTCTGTAATCCCAGCACTTTGAGAGGCCAAGGAGGGAAGACCAGTTGTGCCCAGGAGCTTGAGATTAGCCTGTGCAATATAGTGAGACTTCGTCTCTACGAAAGAAAAAACAAAAAATTAAACATAGCCAGCATGGTTGTGTGTGCCTGTAGTTCCAGCTACTCAGGAGGCTGGGGTGCGAGGATCACTTGAGCCTGGGAGGTGGAGGTTGAAGTTAGCTGAAATCACACTGCTGCACTCCAGCCTAGTTGACAGAACAAGACACTATCTGGAAAAAAAAAAAAAAATCAACAGGCCAAGCATGATAACCTAGCACTTTGGGAGGCAGAGGCAGGAGGATTGCTTGAGGCCAGGAATTTGAGACCAGCCCAGGCAATACAGTAAGAGCCCATCTCAAAAAAAAAAAAAAAAAAAAAAATCAACATATTAATGTTACATATAGGCATGCTACATATGTGTGTATTTAACACAACATGTAATAGCTCTGTGCTAAGCCTGGTGATGCCTAATTGGTCGCTGCCATCCAAAGCTGACAGTCTGATGGAGGAGACAGAGAAGAAACCAGACAATTATTTTTATTTATTTATTTATTTATTTTGAGACAGAGTCTCGCTCTATCGCCCAGGCTGGAGTGCACTGGCAAGATCTCGGCTCACTGCAACTTCTGCCTCCCGGGTTCAAGCAATTCTCCTGCCTCAGCCTCCCAAGTATCTGGGATTACAGCTGCACCCCACCACGACCAGCTAAGTTTTGTATTTTTATTAGAGACGGGGTTTCACCATGTTGGCCAGGCTGGTCTTGAACTCCTGACTTCAGGCTATCCACCTGCCTCGGCCTCCCAAAGTGCTGGAATTACAGGTGTGAGGCACTGTGCCTGGCCGAAACCAGACAATTTTAACACAGGGTGATGGGGCTTTGAAAGGGGGATACAAAGAAAGTCAGAAAGTGACTAGTCAATTCTAGACTTTGCTCCCTTTCCTGAGCTTGATTTCAGGGTCTACCGGCTTCTGGGCCATATCTTGGGGTCTACTGGGACCTTAGCAAAACCTCACTGCCTCCTCTACCAAGTGAGAAGTGTTGCCTGAACACTCTAGAAACCAGGTGTTCAACCCGCAGAGGAGGAAGCATGAAGAAAATTAGGTTTTCTCCTCGTCTGAGAGCTATCAGAGCGGAAATCTCAGTCTTGTGTGGGGACCTGAAGGCTGGGGAGGAAGTGACCGCCCTCATATGCCTGGGCTGGCTCAGCAATTTGCAGTCTCCCCTGGGACCTGGGGGGTTGGGGCATGGGGGTGATGTAAAGGCTGCAGACATATGTGGCCGTCTGCCAGGGGAACTGTGGCTCCCAGACAAAGGTGATGTCCCCGGGGACACAGACACACCGACATGCAACTTCCGCCTCCCTCCCACTTCTGGTTCAACACAATGTCTTCGCCAGGTCAGCCAAGGGAGCGGTACGGAGGACTGGAAAACGCTGGAGGCCTGGACTTCCTGATGGTCTTGCGGGGGTCAGGAGGAGAGCTTGGCCGACCCCGGTGGTGGGGGGGGGGCGCCTGAGTGAGAGAACAGTGGAGGAGGAAGGAAACAGGGCCCTTTTCTTGGAGAACTCCCAGCAGGGGAAATAGAGGAGAAGGAAGAGGCTTGAACTAGCTTCCACTAATTATAGGGTCAGTGACAATAATGGCTAACACACACAGCCACCGACTGTGTGCTCGATGTGGTGCTGTGAGTTTTCACAACCTGGGGAAGTGGGTACTATGATAATCATCATTTTTTTGTTTGTTTGTTTTTTGAGATGGAGTCTCACTCTGTCACTCAGGCTAGAGTGCAGTGGCACGATCTCGGCTCACTGCAACCTCCACCTTCCAGGTTCAAGGGATTCTCCTGCCTCAGCCTCCTGAGTAGCTGGGATTACAGGCGCTCGCCACCACGCCTGGGTAATTTTTTGTATTTTTAGTAGAAACGGGGTTTCACTATGTTAGCCAGGCTGCTCTAGAACTCCTGACCTCAGCTGATCTGCCCACCCTGGCCTCCCAAAGTGCTGGGATTACAGGCGTAAGCCACCGTGCCTGTGCCTGGTATTTTTTTTTTTTTTTTTTTTTGAGATGGAGTCTTGTTCTGTCGCCCAGGCTGGAGTGGCAGTGGCATGATCTTGGCTCACTGCAACCTCTGCCTCCTGGGTTCAAGCGATTCGCCTGCCTCAGCCTCCCAAGTAGCTGGGATTACAGGAGTGTGCCACCATGCCTAGCTAATTTTTATATTTTTAGTGGAGACGGGATTTCACCATGTTGGCCAGGCTGATCTCAAACTCCTGACCTGAAGTGATCCATGCCATGTACCTAAGCCTCGGCCTCCCAAAGTGGCTCACGCCTGTAAGAGCGCCCGGCCAATCCCATTTTAAAGATGAGGAAAGGTGACTGGGCGCGGTGGCGAACGCCTCTAATCCCAGCACTTTGGGAGACCAAGGCAGGCGGATCACCTGAGGTCAGGAGTTCAAGACCAGTCTGGCCGACATGGGGAAACCCCGTCTCTAACTAAAAATACAAAAATTAGCCAGATATGGGGATGCGCGCATGTAACCCCAGCTACTTGAGAGACTGAGGCACAAGAACCGCTTGAACCCAGGAGGTGGAGGTTGCAGTGAGCCAAGATCATGCCACTGCCCTCCAGCCTGGGCGACAGAGCGAGACTCTGTCTCAAAAAAAAAAAAAAAAGAAGAAGAAGAAGAAGAAAAAACTGAGGCACACAGGAGAGGTGAGATTTGAACTAGAGCCATCCAGCTCCTCTCAATCCAGCAGCCCTGGCTCTCTGTCCTCTTGTTCATTCGGAGTCTCCACCCCACTCCTGTGCCACCACCCCCATCTCTGCCCCAGCAGGTAGGAACAGACAGGCAATGGTTACCACCCAGGACTACACTGGTCAACAGTGAGATGTGGAATGTTCTCCATAATCCAGGAGAAGGGATGCCCTCTGACCCCCATTCCCACCTTCACCCCAGATATTGTGAACTCCCCCAAATCCAGGAGGCCCAAGCCCTTGACACCAGATCTTGTGGTTGTCCATCATGGCCCTGAAATACATGAAGCCCAGGCCTGTTCTCCATCCTCCCTGGGCCTCCACTGTCCCCCCACCCCCCTGGCTCTCATCTCTGGCAGGAGGAACTGCCTGGGAAGTGTCTGAGATGGATCCCAACTTTCTCATCATCACCCCAGCGCTGGGGGAAGGGGCCCCAGGCTACAGAGAAGCTTCCCAGATGCTGATCTTGGCAGGAGAGGGAATTGTGGCAGCTTCATCTCCTCCATGGGCTCAGAGCCCACTTTCAGCTTCAGTGATGGGGTGGGGAGGCTCCCACTGGAGGCCAGCCTCTGCCATGTCTGCACCAGAAGCAGTCGTGGCCCTTCAAACTGGGGGAAGGAGTGGGCTCTCTTCCCGCTGAAGGCAGGATGAACAATTAGGGGAAAGGGGAACCTCAAAACGGCTAACTTCTCAGCAAGCCCCTCCCACCCCAGCACGTTCATGACAGCTGACATGTGTATAACGTGCCAGTTACTGCCCTAAGCGTTTTACAAATATTGACTCACTCTCAATAGCTCACAGCATTTCCCTCAGCTAGAGAAAGGAGAGAGAAACTGCAGTCCGTCCTCACAAAGGAAGACCATGCCTGTAATCTCAGCACTTTGGGAGGCTGAGGCAGGTGGGTCACCTGAGGTCAGGAGTTCAAGACTAGCCTGGCCAACATGGCGAAACCCCATCTCTACTAAAAATGAAAAAATTAACTGGATGTGGTGGTACACACCTGTAATCTCAGCTACTCAGGAGGCTGAGGCAGGAGAATTGCTTGAACCCAGGAGGTAGAGGTTGCAGTGAGCCAAGATTGCACCACTACACTCCAGACTGGGTGACAAGAACATATGAAACTCCATCTCAAAAAAAAAAGTCAGAAATAAGGAATTAGTGATACCTAGCCACATGCAGAACTCTCAAATGCATTAGGATGAGGGAAAGAAGTTCAACGCAAAGGTCGAATACTGTATGACTCTATTTCTATAATGTTCTAGGAAAAGAAAAACTATAGGGACGGTGAAATATTGGGACAGGAGAGCTTGACTGCAAAAGGGCATGGTGGGGCCGGGTGCAGTGGCTCACGTCTGTAATCCCAGCACTTTCAGAGGCTGAGGTGAGAGAATCACTTGAACCCAGGAGTTCAACACCATCCTGGGCTACAGAGCGAGACCCAGTCTCTACAAAAAAAAAAAAAAAATGAGCCAGTTACAGTGGCACGTGCCTGTACTAGCTATTCCGGAGGCTGAGGCAGAAGGATTGCCTGGGCCCAGCAGTTTGACACTACTGTCACCTATGATCGCACCACTGCACTCCAGCCTGAGCAACAGAGTGAGACCATGTCTTTAAAAAAAAAAAAAAAAAAAAAAAAAAACAGTCGGGGGGATGGGGGAATTATTATTTTTGGGGGTGGGGGCAATGGAACCATTCTGCATCTTGATTGTGGTTTTGGTTACGTGGCTATATATGTTTGTTGAAATGTGCACAACTGTATGCTAAAAAGAGAAGAGTTTCTTTTTTTTTTTGAGACGGAGTCTTGCTCTGTCGCCCAGGCTAGTGTGCAGTGACATGATCCAAAGCAACCTCTGCCTCCCGGGTTCAAGCGATTCTTCTGCCTCAGTCTTCAGAGTAGCTGGGATTACAGGTGTCCACCATCACCACCCCTGGCTAATTTTTGTATTTTTAGTAGAGATGGGGTGTCACCATCTTGGCCAGGCTGGTCTTCAACTCGTGACTTTATGATCCACCCACCTCGGCCTCCCAAAGTTCTGGGATTACAGGCATGAGCCACCATGCCCAACCAGGAAGATTTTTATTGTATCTAAATTGCACCAAAAAAGCAATACTTCTGTTTAAAAAATCCTCACAGCAGCCTTATTATTTGTTTGTTTGTTTGTTTGTTTTCTTCATCTTGGCCAAAAGGCCGAGAAGCGATTTATTTATTTTCATTTTTTATCTTTTTGGAGATAAGGTCTTGTTCTGTCACCCAGGCTGGAGTGCAGTGGCGCAATTACAGCTCACTGTAGTCTCAAGCTCGTGAGCGCAAACAATCTGCCCACTTCAGCCTACCCAGTAGCTGGGACTACAGGCCCAAGTCACCATGCCTAGCTAACTTTTAATTTTTTTGTAGAGGATTAGGTTGGTCTCACTATGTTGCCCGAGCTGGACTTGAACTCCTGGGCTCAAGCAATCCTCCCACCTTGGTCTCCCAAGGGCACCGAGATTACAAGCGTGAACCGCTCTGCCTGGCGTCCTGACAGTAGCTTTACATCAGTGAGGGTCTAACCAGGAAACAGAAGTATCTCCAATAGAGGGGATTTAATATATGGGTCAATTTAACACAAAGATAAAAAAATCGAAGGACGGCCAGGCACGGTGGCACATGCCTGTAATTCCAGCACTTTGGGAGGCCAAGGCGGACAAATCACGAGGTCAGGAGTTCGAGACCAGTCTAGCCAACATGGTGAAACCCTGTCTCTACTAAAAATACAAAAAATTAACTGGGCATAGTGGCAGGAGCCTGTAATCCCAGTTACTTGGGAGGCTGAGGCAGGAGAATTGCCTGAACCCAGAAGGCGGAGGTTGCAGTGAGCTGAGATTGCGCCACTGCACTCCAGCCTGGGTGAAAGAGTAATACTTTGTAAAACAAAACAAAAAGGATGGCGAGATCATTTTAAATTTAGCATAGGCCGGGCTCAGTGGCTCACGCCTGTAATCCCAGCACTTTGGGAGGCTGAGGCAGGTGGATCACCTGAGGTTGGGAGTTCGAGACCAGCCTGATCAACATGGAGAAACCCCCTCTCTACTAAAAATACAAAATTAGCCAGCCGTGCTGGCACATGCTTGTAATCCCAGCTACTAGGGAGACTGAGGCAGGAGAATCGCTTGAACCTGGGAGACGGAGGTTGCGATGAGCCAAGATCGTGCCATTGCACTCCAGCCTGGGCAACAAGAGCGAAACTCCATTTCAAAAAAAAAATAAAAAATAGCATAAACCAAGCATGGTGGTGTATGCCTGTAGTCCCAGCCACTTGGGAGGCTGAGGCAGGAGGATCGCTTGAGCCCAGGAGTTGGACTCCAGCCTGGGCAACATAGCCGAACCTCATCTCTTAAAAAATAAAATAATAAAAATAAAGGATATGGCAGACCTTGTAAAAAATTTAAATAGAAATTATCATATAGGAAGATGATGTCTAATGGGAGGTGCTACCAGAGGCATATGGGGAGAAATATCTTGGGCTGGGTGCAGTGGTTCACGACTGTAATCCCAGCACTTTGAGAGGCAAAGGTGGGAGGATCGCTTGAAGCCATGGGTTTGAGACCAGCCTGGGTAATATGGGAGACCCCATCTCTCTTTTAAAAATCGTTAAAAAAAAAAAAAAAAAATCCATGTATGGTGGCACGCACCTGTGGTTCCAGCTATGCAGGAGGTTGAGGCAGAAGGATCACGTCAGTCAAGGAGGTCGAGGCTGCAGTGAGCTACAATTGTGACATTGCACTACAGCCTGGGTGACAGAGTAAGACCCTATCCCTGGAAAAAAAAAAAGAGGCCGGGCGCGGTGACTCATGCCTGTAATCCCAGCACTTTGGGCAGCTGAGTCCAAAGGGTGAATCACCTGAGGTCAGGAGTTCAAGACCAGTCTGACCAACATGATGAAACCCAGTCTCTTTTTTTTTTTTTTTTTTGTTTTTTTTTTTTTGTTTTTTTTTTTTTTTTGTTTTGTTTTTTTTTTTTGAGACGGAGTCTTGCTCTGTGCCCCAGGCTGGAGTGCAGTGGCACAATCTCGGCTCACTGCAAGCTCCGCCCCCCGGGTTCACGCCATTCTCCTGCCTCAGCCTCCCGAGTAGCTGGGACTACAAGCGCCCGCCACCACGCCCGGCTAGTTTTTTGTATTTTTTAGTAGAGACGGGGTTTCACGGTGTTAGCCAGGATGGTCTCGATCTCCTGACCTTGTGATCCGCCCGCCTCGGCCTCCTAAAGTGCTGGGATTACAGGCTTGAGCCACCGCGCCCGGCCAAAACCCAGTCTCTACCCAAAATACCAAATCAGCCGGAAATGGTGGTGCGTGCCTGTAATCCCAGCTACTTGGGAGGCTGAGGCAGAAGAATCGCTTGAACCCAGGACGTGGAGGTTGCAGTGAGCTGAGATCACGCCATGGCACTCCAGCCTGGGCGACAAGAGCAAAACTCCGTTTCAAAAAAAAGAAAAGGAAAGAAAATAAATATCTTGGCTTCGGTTTCTCCCGCCTTCCTCTTGGACAATCTGCCCCCAGCGCCTCCCATTGGCTAAATGTGTCCAGAAGCCAGCGGGTAAGGGAGATGTCCTGTGAGAGGTCAGCCCTGAGCCATGCAGGGAGAACAGCACAGGGACCAGACGATGCCAGAGCATGCAGGCTTAAGCCCTGCACAAACCATGTGGGTAGGGGCGACTATACCCCCATTTTACAGAGGAGGAAACTGAGGTCTGGAGAGTCAATGTGACGCGCCCAGGGTCTCAGGCCCTCAAGGAGGTCGGATTCTCTGGTTCTCGCCAACACCTGCCTGGAGGGCTAGTTCTGTGGCTTTTTTCTTTTCTTTTTTTTTTTTTTGAGGCAGAGTCTGGCTCTCTTGCCCAGGCTGGAGTGCAGTGGCCGGATCTCAGCTCACTGCAAGCTCCGCCTCCCGGGTTCACGCCATTCTCCTGCCTCAGCCTCCCAAGTAGCTGGGACTACAGGCGCCCGCCACCTCACCCGGCTAGTTTTTTGTATTTTTTAGTAGAGACGGGGTTTCACTGTGTTAGCCAGGATGGTCTCGATCTCCTGACCTCGTGATCCGCCCGTCTCGGCCTCCCAAAGTGCTGGGATTACAGGCTTGAGCCACTGCGCCCGGCCTCTGTGGCTTTTTTCTACCCTTCACCCCTGTCCTGGTTGCTCAGGGAAGTGAAGGGAATGAAAATATCCATGCAAATCGGTCCCACTGTGGGGAGGCCCTCCGTGGGAGGTCTGCCCCCTCACGGGGTTTGGCAGTTACACACAAGCTGAGCTGAAAACAAACACACAGCAGATGTTTGGACAGTGGATGGGGGAGGGGCGCTTTAGGCCGTTCTCCCCAGTATACGAGACCACCTGTCACCCGCCACCAACAGATCTGTATCATCCATCCATGACCTGTATCGTTTTCTTTTCTTTTTTTTTTTTTTGAGATGGAGTCTTGCTCTGTCACCCAGGCTGGAGTACAGTGGCACAATCTTGGCTCACTGCAACCTCTGCCTCCCGGGCTCAAGTGATTCTCATGCCTCAGCCTCCTGAGTAGCTGGAATTACAGGCGCCCGCCACCGTGCCTGGCTAATTTTTGTATTTTTAGTAGAGACGGGGTTTCATCATGTTGGCCAGGTTGGTCTCAAACTCCTGACCTTAAATGATCCACGCTTCTCGGCCTCCCAAAGTGCTGGGATTGCAGGCGTGAGCCATTACGCCCAGCAATCCCATTTTAAAGATGAGGAAAATTGACTGGGTGCAGTGGCTCACGCCTGTAATCCCTACACTTTGGGAGGCTGAGGTGGGTGCATCACTTGAGCCACCGAACTCAGGCCCTGTACCTTCTTGTTGGAGGGCTGCCCCCCAGTATTGCAGCCCTGACCCCTGGCCTTTGTGAGAACCCTTGTTTAGTAATGGAGGAAAAGTTGAGGCCAGATGTTGGGTGGCCCTCCCGCATCTAATGTGTGATACCCATGGCCAGCAAAGGCCCTCTCTGGATTGCAGAGTTGATGCTGGTCCCACACTACCAAGGACAGAGGTCACCTCCAGTTGAGCCTTTGATCCACGGGAGAGGGCTGGTTGCATCGACCTTTGACCTCTCCCCAGGCTTGGCTCAAAATAGTCAAACTTTGAGCCTTTTGGTATGCAGATCTCCTGGTCATTACTGCCCTTTCATTAAGACTCATAATTGGGGGCTGGACATGGTGGCTTACGCTTGTAATCCCAGCACTTAGGGAGGCCAAGGCGGGCAGATCACTTGAGGCCAGGTGTTCCAGACCAGCCTGTACAACATGGTGAAACTCTGTCTCTACTAAAAATACAAAAAGGCAGGGTGCAGTGGCTCGCGCCTGTAATCCCAGCGCTTTGGGAGGCCGAGGCGGGAGAATCATGAGGTCAAGAGATCAAGACCATCCTGGCCAACATGGTGAAACCCTGCCTCTACTAAAAATACAAAAATTAGCCAGGCGTGGTGGTGTGCATCTGTAGTCCCAGCTACTCGGGAGACTGAGGTAGGAGAATCACTTGAACCTGGGAGGCGGAGGTTGCAGTGAGCAGAGATCATGCCATTGCACTCCAGCCTGGGCAACAAGAGTGAAACTCCACCTCAAAAAAAAAAAAAGGACTCTGCCGGTCGCAATGGCTCATGCCTGTAATCTCAGCACTTTGGGAGGCCGAGGCGGGTGGATCACGAGGTCAGGAGATCGAGACCATCCTGGCTAATACGGTGAAACCCCGTCTCTACTAAAAAAAATACAAAAAACTAGCCGGGCGAGGTGGCAGGTGCCTGTAGTCCCAGCTACTCGGGAGGCTGAGGCAGGAGAATGGCGTGAACTCGGGAGGCGGAGCTTGCAGTGAGCCGAGATCCGGCCACTGCACTCCAGCCTGGGCGGCAGAGCGAGACTCTGTCTCAAAAAAAAAAAAAAAAAAAAAAACTCATAATCAATATACCAGTTGGGGAATGCTGTGTAAACTGGGGTAGGGACCAGGTGTGGTGGCTCATGCCTGTAATTCCAGCATTTTGGGAGGCCGAGGCTGGAGGACAGCTTGAGGCCAGGAATTTGAGACCAGCCTGGCCAGCATAGTGGGTCTCTGTCTCTACCAAAAATAAAAAAGTTAGCCCAGTGTGGTGGCGTGTGCCCGTAGTCCCAGCTACTCAGGAGGCTGAGTGTGAGGATGACTTCAGCCCAGGAGGTAAAGGCTGCAATGACCTATGATCCTGCCACTGCACTCCAGCCTGGGCAACAGAGGGAGGCTCTGCCTCTAAAAGATAAAAAAACAAAAGCTGGAGGAGGAAGGGAAGGATAAGTTTAGATGCACTGTCACCTGAGAAGGTGGCATTTCAGTAAAGAGCCAAAGGAGATGAAAGAGTGAGACGTACAGATATTCAGGGAGGCAGGGCATGGTGGTTCAAGCCTGTAAACTCAGAACTTTGAGAGGCTAAAGTGGTGAGTCACTAGAGGCCAGGAGTTGGAGACCAGCCTGGGCAGCATAGTGAGACTCCATCATGTTTTGTTTTGTTTTGTTTTGTTTGAGACAGGGTCTCACTGTCACCCAGGCTAGAATGCAGTGGCATAATCACAGCTCACTACAACCTCCACCTCCCGGGTTCAAGCAATTCTCCTGCCTCAGCCTCCCAAGTAGCTGGGATTACAGGCACCCGCCACCACACCTGGCTAATTTTTTTCTTTTTTTTTTTGAGACAGAGTCTCGCTCTGTCGCCCAGGCTGGAGTGCAGTGGCCAGATCTCGGCTCACAGCAAGTTCCACCTCCCGGGTTTATGCCATTCTCCTGCCTCAGCCTCCCGAGTAGCTGGGACTACAGGCACCCGCCACCTCGCCTGACTAGTTTTTTTTTTTTGTATTTTTAGTAGAGACGGGGTTTCACCGTGTTAGCCAGGATGGTCTCGATCTCCCGACCTCGTGATCCACCCATCTCGGCCTCCCAAAGTGCTGGGATTACAGGCTTGAGCCACTGCGCCCGGCCTAATCTTTGTATTTTTAGAGAGACAAGGTTTCACCATGTTGGCCAGGCTGGTCTTGAACTCCTGACCTCAAGTCATCTGCCCACCTCGGCCTCTCTAAGTGCTGGGATTACAGGCGTGAGCCACTACGCCTGGCCGTCATCATGTTTTTTTAAAAGAATAAAATAATAAAAGAAACAAAAATAGGTATTCAGGGGGAAATGGAACGTGATTGGTGGGTTCTGGGTTCCGGTGAGGAGGCCGGGACGGCCAAAGCCATGGAGGAATGGAACAGAATGGAAGGTGAGGGCAGGTCCCGCGGTTACTTGAGGGTTGCATGAGGACTTTGGTTTTAGTGCTAAGTGAAATGAAGGCACTGAGGGTTCTGAGCAGAAAAGGGAAGTGACCTGACTCAGATGTTTACAGCCTACCTCTAGGGGATGGGTAACAGGTGATGAGGAGTGAAGGTGGAAGGAAGAATTCATTCTCAACACAGCCCCGTAGGGAGGGCTTGTGTGTATTTCACTTACAGATCAGGAGGCCACAGCTCCAAAAGAGCTCGCCACTTGACCAAGGCCATCCAGCCAATTAGTGGCAACGCCTGGATTCAAACCGGTGTTACCGAATGAATAATCATGTATGGGCACCTTATGTGCCCAGTGACCTCAGGTGGACAGAGACTTAAGACCCAGGGACATAGAGAGAAAGTCCTCTGTTGTTAGCAATACCCCTGCAATAGGATGAATGAAGGAATTCACTCAGGAAACATTTATTAGCTGGGTGTGGTGGTGCAAGCCTGTGGTGCCAGTTACTCGGGTGGCTGAGGCAGGAGGATTACTTGAGCCCAGGAGTTGGAGCCTGCAGTGAACTATGATCATGCCACTGCACACCAGCCTAAGTGACAGAGTGAGACCCTGTCTCTAAAAAGAAAAACAGAAGAACTAAAGAAACATTTATTGAGCATGTACTGTGGTCCAGGCACTATGCCAAGTGCTGAGGCTACAGCAGGTAATAGGATAGAGGAAAATTCCAGCCTTGGGGGAGTTTACACTCTAATGGGAGAGGCAGACAAAAAGCATTTTTAGCCAGGCGCAGTGGCTCGCGCCTGCAATTCCAGCACTTTGGGACGCCGAGGTGGGCAGATCACAAGGTCAGGAGTTTGAGATCAGCCTGGCCAACATGGTGAAACTCCGTCTCTATTAAAAATACAAAAAATTAGCCGAGTGTGGTGGTGGGTGCCTGTAATCCCAGCTACTTGGGAGGCTAAGGCAGGAGAATCGCTTGAACCCGGGAGCCAGAGGTTGCAGTGAACTGAGATTGCGCCATTGCACTCCAGCCTGGGCAATAAAAGCAAAACTCTGTCTAAAAGAAAAAAAAAAGGCCAGGCACGGTGGCTCAAGCCTGTAATCCCAGCATTTTGGGAGGCCGAGACGGGAGGATCACGGGGTCAGGAGATCAAGACCATCCTGGCTAACACGGTGAAACCCCATCTCTATTAAAAAATACAAAAAACTAGCTGGGCAAGGTGGCAGGCGCCTGTAGTCCCAGCTACTCGGGAGGCTGAGGCAGGAGAATGGCGGGAACCCCGGGAGGTGGAGGTTGCAGTGAGCCGAGATCGCGCCACTGCACTCCAGCCTGGGCAACAGAGCGAGACTCCGTCTCAGAAAAAAGAAAAAAAAAGGCCGGGCGTGGTGGCTCACACCTGTAATCCCAGCACTTTGGGGGGCCGAGGCGAGCAGATCACGAGGTCAGGAGATCGAGACCATCCTGGCTAACACGGTGAAACCCTGTCTCTACTAAAAAATACCAAAAAATTAGCCGGGTGTGGTGGTGGGCGCCTGTAATCCCAGCTACTCGAGGAGGCTGAGGCAGGAGAATGGCGTGAACCCAGGAGGCAGAGCTTGCAGTAAGTGGATATCGTGCCACTGCACTCCAGCTTGGGCGACAGAGCGAGACTCCATCTCAAAAGAAGAAGAAGATAACCATTAGGCCAGATGTGGTGACTCACGTCTGTAATCCCAGCACTTTGGGAGGCTAAGGCAGGAAGACTGCTGGATCCGAGGAGTCTGCGACCAGCCTGAGCAATGTGGTGAGACCTCGTGTCTACAAAAAAAAAATATTTTTTAAATAGCCGAGTGTGGTAGCACACATGTGTAGTCACAGCTACTCAAAAGGCCGAGGTGGGAGGATCACTTGAGCCCCGGAAGCAGAGGTTGCAGTGAACTGAGATCTTGACATTGCACTCCAGCCTGGGTGGCAGAGTGGAACACTGTCTCAAAAAAAAAAAAAAAAAAAAAAAGAAGAAGAAGAAGAAGAAGATAAGTATTAATATAGGGCAAGAGAATAGGGTCAGAAGGGTCAGGAGTGAAGATTTGCTTTTTTATTTTTTATTTTTTTGAGACGGCATCTCGATCTGTCACCTGGGCTGGAGTGCAGTGGCGCAATCTCGGCTCACTGCAACCTCCGCCTCCCGGATTCAAGCTATCCTCCCATCTTAGCCTCCTGAGAAGCTGGGACTACAGTCGCACACCAGCACAGAGGTTTCAGTGAGCTGAGATCACACCACTGCACTCCAGCCTGTGTGACAGAGTAAGACCCTGTCTCAAAAAACAACAACAACAGAAACAAAGGAAGCATGCAGTGGGTAGTCAGAAAGGTACAGCCACCTCTGTCCCTCTGTCAGTCTTTCCTTAGTCCTGGCTTCTGTGACTGCTGTTCTCTCAACCTGAAACACACTTTCTCCTCTGGACAAAGTCCTCAAGCCTTAGCTCTCAGGCTACAGCTTCATAAGATCACCCCAAGTCCCTGTCCCCGTGGTTGGGAATTCCTCCTATGGACACCCACAGACCCTGTAGACTCCCCTCCTGAACTCTGATCCTTCAGGCCTCTGCATTAGACTGTGAATATCTCAAAAGTGTTTGCTGGATTTACTGGTGTACCGGTGGTGCACAGTAGGTGCCTAATAAATCACTAAGAAACTAAGCCAGGCGGCCTAGTGCAGTGGCTCATGCCTGTAATCCCAGCACTTTGGGAGGCTGAGGCAGAGGGATCACTTGAGGTCAGGAGTTCAAGACCAGCCTGGCCAACATGGCAAAACCCCGTCTCTACTGAAAATACAAAAATTAGCTGGGCGTGCTGACATCCGCCTGTAATCCCAGCTGCTCAGGAGGTTGAGGCAGGAGAATTGTTTGAACCTGGGAGGTGGAGGAGGTTACAGTGAGCTGGGATCGCACCACTGCACTCTACCCTGGGTGACAGAATGAGACTCCGACTCAAAAACAAAAAAAGGTACAGGGCATGGATGAATGATACAGATCTGTTGTGGGGGATGAGGGGTGGAATAACAAGGTCAGGAGTTCGAGACCATCCTGGCTAACACAGTGAAACCCTGTCTCTACTAAAAATACAAAAATTAGCTGGGCATGGTGGCAGGCACCTGTAGTCCCAGCTACTCGGGAGGCTGAGGTGGAAGAATGGTGTGAACCTGGGAGGCAGAGCTTGCAGTGAGCCGAGATCATGCCATGCACTCCAGCCTGGGCGACAGAGCGAGACTCCGTCTCAAAAAAAAAAGCCAGGCAAGGTGACTCACACCCATAATCACGGCACTTTGGGAGGCCAAGGCAGGCAGATCGCTTGAGCACAGAAGTCTGAGATCTGCCTGGGCAACATGGCGAGACCCTGTCTCCATGAAACAAAATAAAATAAAAAAACTAAGTACTGTTCCATCATTTGCCTCGTAAAATCTAAACTCTCTGGTGTGGAACAGACTTGCAAAGCTGCCTGTAAAATCATACACCGGATTTTGGAGTAGACACACAGGAGGTTGATTGTACTGCTGGCTTCCAGGAGAAGAACTGGGGGTAGGGGGCACAGATAAGAGTAGACAGAATTTTCACCCTAGTAATCTTTTTGTAGTTTTTGAAATTTTCTCTACCAGGTATACGAAAGACCAATGAAAATATACAATAGGCCAGGCGCGGTGGCTCATGCCTGTAATCCCAGCACTTTGGGAGGTTGAGGAGGGTGGATCACCTGAGGTCAGAAGTCTGAGGCCAGCCTGACCCACATGGTGAAACCTCGTGTCTACTGAAAATACAAACATTAGCCAGTTAGAGAGCATCACTTGAGAACAGGAGTTCAAGACCAGCCTGGACAACAAAGCAAGACCTCCATCTCTACAAAAAAAAAAAAAAAATTCTGGGCATGGTGGCACATGCCTGTAGCCTCAGCTACTTAGGTGGCTGCAGCAGAGGGTCACCTGGGGCCAGGAATTCAAGACTACAGTGAACTATAATCGTTACACTGCACTACAGACTGGGTGAGATCCTGTCTCAAAAACAGCAACAAAATAAAGGATTAAAAGACCCTTTAAAATTGCAAAATACATAGAGTCTTAAACATGCATCCACAGTTATTTATTTATTTATTTATTTTGAGACAGAGTTGCACTCTTGTTGCCCAAGCTGGAGTGCAATGGTGTGATATCAGCTCACTGCAACCTCCGCCTCCCAAGTTCAAGCAGTTCTCTTGCCTCAGTCTCCCAAGTAGCTGGGATTACAGGCACACGCCACCATGCTCCGCTAATTTTGTATTTTTAGTAGAGATGGGGTTTTGCCATATTGGCCAGGATGGTTTCGAACCCCTGACCTCAGATGATCCACCCACCTCGGCCTCCCAAAGTGCTAGGATTACAGGAGTGAGCCACCGCACCCAGCCACATTCAGTTATTCTTGCAGGGATAAAATACACAATGAAATACACTATACTGGCCAGGTGCGGTGGCTCACGTCTGATCACGAGGTCAGGAGATAGAGACCATCCTGGCTAACACGGTGAAACCCCATCTCTACTAAAAATACAAAAAATTAGCCGGGCGTGGTGGCAGGCGCCTGTAGTCCCCGCTACTCAGGAGGCTGAGATAGGAGAATGGCGTGAACCCAGGGAGGTGGAGCTTGCAGTGAGCCAAGATCGTGCCACTGCACTCCAGACTGGGAGACAGAGCGAGACTCCGTCTCAAAAAAAAAAAAAAAAGAAATACACTATACTTTTTTTTTTCTTTTTCTTTTTTTGAGACAGAGTCTCACTCGTCACACGGGCTGGAGTGCGGTGCGGGATCTCAGCCCACTGCAACCTCTGCCTCCCGGGTTCAAGTGATTCCCCTGAGTCAGCTTCCTGAGTAGCTGGGATTACAAGCGCCTGCCACTACGCCCAGCTAATTTTTTTGTATTTTTAGTAGAGACAAGGTTTCACCATGTTGGCCAGGCTGGTCTCGAACTCCTGATCTCATGATTTGCCCACTTTGGCCTCCCAAAGTGCTGGGATTACAGGCATGAGCCACCGCACCCAGCCACTTTTTTTTTTTTTTTTTTTTTTGAGGCAGGATCTTACTCTGTCACTCAGGCTGGAGTACAGTGGCATGAACATGGCTCACTGCAGCCTCAATCTCTTGGGTTCAGGTGATCCTTCTGCCTTAGCCTCCTCATTAGCTGGGACCACAGGCATATACCATCACACCCAGCTAATTTTTAAATTTTTGGTAGAGACCAGGTGCGGTGGCTCATGCCTGTCATCCCAGCACTTTGGGAGGCCAAGGCGGGTGGGTCACCTGAGGTCGGGAGTTCGAGACCAGCCTGGCCAACATGGTGAAACCCTGTCTCTACTAAAAATACAAAAAAAAAAAAAAAAAATTAGCTGGGTGTAGTGGTGGGCGCCTGTAATCCCAGCTACTCAGGAGGCTGAGGCAGGAGAATCGCTTGAACCCGGGAGACGGAGGTTGCAGTGAGCCAAGATCGTGCCACTGCACTCCAGCCTGGGCAACAGAGTGAGATTCTGTCTCAAAAAAAAAATATTAATAATAATAATGCTATTTATTGAGTTTTCACCTTGTACCAAGCATGGGAAGCTTTGCCTCCATTATGTCACTGAAATCTCATAACCTCCTTTTCCAGCAGAGGAAAATGAGGTTGCTTTACAGACCAGGTTGTCAACAGCTGTGCTCTGTCCAGAACGCGCTGACCTCCAAGTAGACAGCTCTGGACGGGTAGGGAAGTCTGCTATGATCCGGTGGCGCCCCCTGGAGGTCTACCGGGAACATGGTAAAGAACCTAGGCTGGGCGTGGTGGCTCACGCCTGTAATCCCAGCACTTTGGGAGGCCAAGGACAGTGGATCACGAGATCAGTAAATCGAGACCATGCTGGCTAACACGGTGATACCCCGTCTCTAGTAAAAATACAAAAAATTAGCCGGGCGTGGTGGCGGGCGCCTGTAGTCCCAGCTACTCAGGAGGCTGAGGCAGGAGAATGGCGTGAACCCGGGAGGTGGAGCTTGCAGTGAGCCGAGATCGCGCCACTGCACTCCAGCCTGGGCGACAGAGCTAGACTCTGTCTCAAAAAAAAAAAAAAAAAAAAAAGAACCTGAAAATGGGTGGGCCACGGTAGTAGCTCATGCCTGTAATCCCAGCACTTTGGGGGACCGATGCAGGAGAATTGCTTGAGCCCAGTTCAAGACCAGCCTGGGCAACATTGGGAGGCCCACCCCCCGCCATCTCTACAAAAAACAAAAAAACAAAAAACACACACACACATACACACACAAATTAGGCCGGGCACGGTGGCTCAGGCCTGTAATCCCAGCACTTTGGGAGGCCGAGGTGGGTGGATCACCTGAGGTCAGGAGTTCAAGACTGGCCTGGCCAACATGGTGCAACCCTGTCTCTAATAAAAATACGAAAATTAGGGCCGGGCGTAGTGGCTGATGCCTGTAATCCCAGCACTTTGGGAGGCCGAGGCGGGCGGATCATGAGGTCAGGAGAATGAAACCATCCTGGCTAACACGGTGAAACCCCGTCTCTACTAAAAATACAAAAAATTAGCCGGGCGTGGTGACGGGCGCCCGTAGTCTCAGCTACTCGGTAAGCTGAGGCAGGGAATCGCTTGAACCCGGGAGGCCGAGATCGCACCACTGCACTCCGTCCTGGGCGGCAGAGCGATACTCCGTCTCAAAATACAAATACAAAATAAAAAAAATACAGTACAAAAATTAGCCGGGCGTGCGCACCTGTAGACCAGCTACTCGGGAGACTGAGGCAGGAGGATCCCTTGAGCTCTGCAGGTCGAGGCTGCAGTGAGCCATGTTCTCGCCCTTTGCACTCCAGCCTGGGCGACAGAGCAAGACCTTGTCTCTAAAAACCAAAACAAAGAAACAAAATGAGCATTCGGATTTGTTAGGGGGTGACAAGGGAGGCAGTCCAGGATCTGTGGACTCCCCACTTTTGTTCTGTCGTTGGAGAGCCCTGGAAAGTCTGAGAGTGTACAGGACCCTGGTCTAGGGGGTAGGGGACACAAATAACTAATCTGAGGGGTTTCGGGGGGACATAGCCATGCCGTGGGGAATCTAAACTGGGAGGCATGGTCTGGCAGGCCCAATCCTGAAGGATTTCTGTGGGCAATAAGGCCCTTCCTTTAAACAAATAAAAAAACAAACGACATTAACTGGATAAAGAAAAAACCATCTCCAAGAGCCTTGGAGGCGGAATGAAGGCGTGGCCCGGTGGGCGTGACCAACAGTAAAAGCTTAAGCGTTATTGGTTGTATTCTTTAGTTGCTCGCTCCAGAACTGCCCACTTATGGGCGGGGGGCCGCTTCTTCAGGCTTAGCAGTCATTGGCTGAATTGGGCCAGAGAGGTCTCATTGGCTGAGTTCCTGCACCGCTCGTAGGAGGCGGGACCCAAAGTAGGCGAGGCCTACGGAAGCTGGGGCTTCTTGCTGTGAGGTCCGGTTACCTAGTGTTGTGGAGGGTCCTTGAGGCAGGAGTGAAAATTGGGTCTGGGGATTAGTCCTGGGGTGGAGGTCTGGGCACGCCAGGTCGGACCCCTTCCATCTTCGGTTTTACACACCCAGATTTCCAGGGGTGAGTCGCGGCGGATCGGGAGGCGTCGCGTGCGTGACGTCATCCATCGGCGCCGCGCGAAGCTCCAGTGGCCTTGACCTCCCGCGGCGTGGGAGGCTGTGAGGCGATGCTGCAGTTGGTCCGGGCCGGGGCGCGCGCCTGGCTTCGGCCTACAGGCTGCCGGGTGAGGCCAGGGGCTGGAGGCGTGGTCGAAGGATGAAATTTGGGGGTGTCCAAGGGTCGTCTCTCACTTTCGCCCACCCCTTGCAGGGCCTGAGTTCGCTGGCGGAAGAGGCAGCGCGTCCGACCGAGAACCCGGAGCAGGTGGCGGTGGCGAGCGAGGGTAAGGCAACCGGGGTGGCTCCAGGAGGGGCAGCGACAGAGAGGTTTGACCCTTGACCCTAACCCCTGACCCCCGCCATCGCTCCAGGTCTCCCGGAGCCCGTGTTGCGCAAAGTCGAGCTCCCGGTACCCGCTCATCGACGCCCGGTGCAGGCCTGGGTCGAGTCCCTGCGAGGCTTCGAGCAGGAGCGCGTGGGCCTGGCCGACCTGCACCCCGATGTTTTCGCTACCGCGCCCAGGTGAGCGAAGACTGTAATGGTGAACTGAGTGGCAGAGGGATGAAGAGCGGGAGTTCAGGAGTCAGGATGACTTTGGGCTTGTACCGTTGGAAAAGTGCTGGATTTCTACAGCCTCCTTTTCTCCACCTGTCAAAGGGGGGGATGATGACAGTTTCCCCTGCTGTAGCGCTGTGTGAGATTGAAGCCTGAGAGGTGACATCCTCTAAGGGTTAGGGAGATGGAACTCTGGAGCCCGACTGATTAGGTTCAAATCCTGCCTTCACCTCTTGTGCCTCAGTGCCCCTATTTTGTCAGCTCTCGGGAGGTTGCTGTGATGAGTAAATGACTTAATTCTGGCACATAATAAGTTTTATAGAAATGCTGATAATCTTTATTAATTGTTTTTTGCAAATAAGAGCACTAAAGAGACTAAACCATTCCTAGGTGCCTGGAAGAGGCTGTTTGCATTTTAGTTAACCTGCTGTTCATAACATCTCTAAGAAAATGTAGGGGCCACGTTGGGCTCGGTGGCTCACGCCTGTAATTCCAGCACTTTGGGAGGCTGAGGCGGGTGGATCACGAGGTCAGGAGATCGAGACCATCCTGGCTAACATGGTGAAACCCTGTCTCTACTAAAAATACAAAAAGAAATTAGCCGGGCGTGGTGGCGGGCACCTGTAGTCCCAGCTACTCGGGAGACTAAGGTAGGAGAATGGCGTGAACCCGGGAGGCGGAGCTTGCAGTGAGCCAAGATCGTGCCACTGCACTCCATCCTGGACGACAAAGCGAGACTCTGTCTCAAAAAAAATAAGGAAAGAAAATGTAGGGGCTGCGTACTGTGGCTCACCTCTGTGATCCCAGCACATTGGGAGGCCGAGGCGGGCGGATCACTTAAAGCCAGGAGTTGGAGACCAGCCTGGCCAACATGGTGAAACCCCGTCTCTACTAAAAATACAAACATTAGCCTGACATCATAGTGCAAGCCTGTAGTCCCAGCTACTTTGGAGGCTGAGGCATGAGAATCACTTGCACCCAGGGAGATAGAGGTTGCAGTGAGCCGAGATCATACCACTGCACTCCAGCCTGGGCAACAGAGACGGACTCCATCTAAAAAAAAAAAAAAAACCGGTGCAATTGATTTCAATAATGTAAATACATTTAAATACCTGTATTTAAAACTATGTCAAAATCACATTTTAGCATGGAGCACTGGGCACGTTTCAGATGTTGAGTATGTGACTGTATGGAATGGTATAGAACTAGAGAGGCAAACCAGTCCCCTAAGAAGGTGGCAATAAGTCAAGTGTAATAGCAGGAAAAAAGTAATGGTAGGAAAAACAAGAAGGGGTGGCTTTTTTTTTTTTTTTTTTTTTGAGACAAAGTTTGGCTCTTGTCGCCCAGGCTGGAGTGCAGTGGCACGCTTGCTCTCGGCTCACTTCAACCTCTGCCTCCTGGGTTCTAGTAATTCTCATGCCTCAGCCTCCCGAGTAGCTGGAATGACAGATATGTACCTCTGTGCCCAGCTAATTTTTGTATATTTTGGAGAGACATCGCTTCTCCATGTTGCCCAGGCTGGTCTTAAACTCATGGCCACAAGTGATCCACCTGCCTTGGCCTCCCAAAGTGCCAGGATTACAGGCATGAGCCACTGCACCTGGTCAGGGTGGCTCTTTCTTTAGGAGGCGCCTCTCAGCAGTCATCGGGGCTGACACCTGTAGGCTGAGAAGGAACCATCCAGGACAGTGTTTCAGACAGAGGGAAGAGCAAGTGCCAAGGTCTTGAGGCAGAATTTCAAGATGGGGTCAGTGAGGGGCAGAAGCAAATCACACAGGGCCCCGGAGGCGGAAGGGAGAATCCTGGGTTTTCCTGTATTGGAGGTGGAGGCTTTTGAAGCAGAGTTGAGCTTCTCATGTGTCCTTCCTCCCTGCAGGCTGGACATCCTGCACCAGGTTGCCATGTGGCAGAAGAACTTCAAGAGGATTGTGAGTGCCTAAATGGAGCAAGGTGGCAGGAAGGAGGAGCTTCCTGGGGAGGTTGGGGACGGGACCCAGAGGAAGCCCATCACTGGGTTTTCTCTGGACTGCTCGGCTGGGGCCTCATCTGTTTCCTGAGCCACTCACTGATGGGTCCATTTTTAGTTCTCTTTTTTTTTTGAGATGGAGATGGAGTCTCACTCTGTCACGCAGGCTGGAGTGCAGTGGCACGATCTCAGTTCACTGCAACCTCTGCTTCCTGGGTTCAAGTGATTCCCCTGCCTCTGCCTCCTGAGTAGCTGGGATTACAGGTGTGCGCCACCACGTGGGCTAATTTTTGTATTTTTAGTAGAGACGGAGTTTCACCATGTTGGCCAGGCTGGTCTCAAACTCCTGACCTCAAGGAACCTACCTGCCTCGGCCTCCCAAAGTGCTGGGATTACAGGTGTGAGCCACCATGCCCAGCTCATTTTCAGTTGTTTTCTGATCACTCACTGATGTGGGCATTGTGGTGGGTGAGAGAGGATATAGCAGGGACCACAAGGACAAAACAGGCAAGGTTGGGCTGGGTGCAGTGGCTCAGGCCTGTAATCCCAGCAGTGGAGGCTGAGGTGGGTGGGTTGCTTGGGACCAGGAAAGACCAGCCTGGGAAACAGCAAGACCCAGTCTCTACCCCTTCCCCCACAACCCCCCGAAAAAGATGGGCAAAGTTCCGATTCTAATGAAGGTCACAGTGTCATGGGAGAAGTGCACGTGAGTCAGATGGTCATACGCAATGTGTAATTATGCGCATGTCCCAGAGAACGGGATGTTCAACCTTAGGTCTACTGAGAAGCTAACCAGATCAAAGAGGCAGTGGGGCTAGGGTAGAGATAACAGGAACGGGGCGTGCAAAGGCCCCATGGCAGGGACCACAAGGAACCCAGTGTTGCCACAGAGGCCAGTGGGAGCAGTGGGGAGGCGTCTGGGTTTTATGCCAAGAACATTGAAGAATCCATTACCAGTTGGGGTCTCATCCATCCACCCCAGAGGTCTGGCCAGTCCTTCCCCTGTCACACCTTCCCTGGCTCCCCATCACCCTAGGAATAAAGTCATCAGTCTGCTATTCCGAGCTCTTCCTGATTTCCTTGCCCTGCTCCTCTTTCCTCATTCTCCCTGTCTGTGTCATTCCCTCCTTGCAGCTACAACCACATTAAAATTGTTCAAAAATAGGCCGGTACAGTGGCTCACACCTGTAATCCCAGCACTTTGGGAGGCCAAGGCAGGTGGATCACTTGAGGCCGGGAGTTCCAGAACAGCCTAGTCAATGTGGCAAAACCCCATCTCTACTAAAAATACAAATAATTAGCCGGGCCCAGGCGCGGTGGCTCACGCCTGTAATCCCAGTACTTTGGGAGACCAAGGCGGGTGGATCACAAGGTCAGGAGTTCGAGACCAGCCTGACCAATATGGTGAAACCCCGTCTCTACTAAAAATACTAAATATTAGTATTTACTAATAACTAAAAATACAAATATTAGTTGGGCGTGGTGGCGGGCGCCTGTCGTCCGAGCTACTCTGGAGGCTGAGACAGGAGAATTGCTTGAACCCGGGAAGCAGAGGTTGCAGTGAGCTGAGATCACGCCACTGCACTCCGGCCTGGGTGACACAGCAAGACTCCATCTGAAAAAAAAAAAATTAGCCTGGCATGGTGACGGGCACCTGTAATCTCAGCTACTTGGGAGGCTGAGGCTGGAGAATCGCTTGAATCCAGGAATCAGAGGTTGCAGTGAGCCGAGGTCGCACCACTTGCACTCCACAGCCTGGGTGACAGAGTGAGACTGTCTCAAAAAAAAAAAAAAAAAATCAATAGTTCAGAAAATACCGAGCACCCCCTGCATGCCCGGCGGCAGAGCCCCTGCCTTTGTGAGGCTGGCATGGGGCAGGAGCTCCGACTTCTTTACCCTCCCCCTCGGTCCCCAGGCTCTCTGTGCTTGGCCTGAGAGAGCCCATCATCATGGTGCCTTCTGCCTGACTTCCCCATGGCAGGACTGATCTGCCCGGCTCCCTGACACCTGCCTCGTGGACCTGACCCCCTCCTCACTTTGTGCCTCCAGAGCTATGCCAAGACCAAGACGAGGGCCGAGGTACGGGGTGGTGGCCGGAAGCCTTGGCCACAGAAAGGCACCGGGCGGGCCCGGCATGGCAGCATCCGCTCTCCACTCTGGCGAGGAGGTAACTGGGGACAGGGTGGAGGGGGCAGAGAGGGGTGGGGGAGCCAGGGAAGGACCTGGGTGTTTACTCACAGCTGCGCACATCTGGCGTGGTATCGTGTCAGCCCTGTTCCCTCCACCTCATGGAACCACTGGGCTGGTGACATTGGAACTGAGGTCCTTGGACCTCACTACCCATGTTGGGGGACAGATCTGGGAGCCATCCACTCCTCCTTCTCTCATGCCCTCCCTCTTCAGCCCGTGGCCACAGCCCCTCTTGACCTCACCTCCTGTCATCCTCTTCTGACCCACACTTCCCACAGCACCCGCAGAGCTCTTCCTAAATCTCCCACCTCCCTCAGCCTTTGCGTGGAAGCTGAACTCCTGACCTTGTCATCGTGGGCCCTGGTGGCTGCACACCTTGCCCCCTCATCCCCTCCTTTCCCTCTCTGACCAGGCAGAGATGACTCTCTTTTTTTTTTTTTGGTTGTAGTTGTTGGTTTGTTTTTAACTTTTTATTTTCTTGGATGCTAACAAGATGATTCAGGGTGGTGCCAGCCACCCCGTCACCTGTTTACCTGGCCAGCTCTCCTCACCTTTCAGGGTTCTGGGCCACACCTCCTCCAGGAAGCCTCCCTTGATCTCCTTTCCTTCCACATCCCCCAGGGCTACCCTGATTTCTTCTACAGCTGAGCCTCTTTTCTGCCCTGCCGAAATGTGAATGGCATGAGGGCAGGGACCATGTCTGTCGTCTTCTCTGCTGCATATCCAAGGCCCAGGCGAGGGCGGACACCAACACATGGTGCTTGCAGGGGTCTCCCCAACTGTTATTGCTCCCAAATCATACTGCTAGCTCCACTGGAAAGTGTGCCTGATGCCTCCCTCTCCCCCTAGACCTGAAAGTTCGAACCTCCTCATAATTTCAGCATTAACAGCTGTGCTTGAGTTAAGTTCACCCTCTAGCCACTCGACGGAATCCACACCATAACTCCTGGTGTCCTATGAGGCAGTAACTGTCTGATCTCAAGGTGATTTGTTTTTTTTATTGTTTGCTTTTGAGGCAGGATCTCACTGTATTGCTCAGGCTGTAGTGCAGTGGCGCAATCATAGCTCACTGCAGCCTTGAGCTCCTGGGCTCAAGTGATCTCCGTCCTCAGCCTCCCAAAGTGCTAGTATGAGCCACCTTCGCCAGCCCTGTCTCAGAGTGTGACAGCTGGGGAAACTGAAGCCCAGTGAAGCAAAGTCACTGGTCCCATGTTGTCCCTGATCCAGCCTCCCCTGAGGCCCCACCCTCTCTGCCTGATTCCTGGCAGTGCCCCCTCTCTCCTGTCACCCCATGCCAGCCACTGCAGCAGATTGCTGACCTCCAAGCTCTGCAGTGGCCCCTCCCTGCTCACACGCCTCTGTCCCCACAGGAGGTGTTGCCCATGGCCCCCGGGGCCCCACGAGTTACTACTACATGCTGCCCATGAAGGTGCGGGCCCTGGGCCTCAAAGTGGCACTGAGCATCAAGCTGGCCCAGGTATAGCCATGGGGGGCCCAGACAGCTGCTAGAGGTGGGGCTGCTCTGGACCCAAGGCTCAAACCATCCTTTCCTTTCACCAGGATGACCTGCACATTATGGACTCCCTAGAGCTGCCCACCAGAGACCCACAGTACCTGACGGAGCTGGCGCGCTACCGCCGCTGGGGGGACTCCGTGCTCCTCGTGGACTTGTGAGGACACAGGGCAGAGCAGGGGCAGGGGGCCTGAGCTCTGTACTCTGAGGGTTCAACCCCCACTCCCTGTCCTCTCTTACAGGACATACGAGGAGATGCCACAGAGCATCGTGGAGGCCACCTCTAGGCTCAAGACCTTCAACCTGATCCCGGCTGTTGGTGAGCTAAGGCCCAGGCCCCCAGAGTGTGCACGTGCAGTCTCCACTGTTAGAATCACAGCGGTTCAAATCCAGCGTCTGGTCGCTGAGTGGCCTTGGGCAGTGACCACGCGCCCAGACCCAACTCTCAGCTTGCCCAAAGCAATAATCTTTCCTAAAGAGGTGCTTGGCTGGGGATGGTGGCTCATGCTTGTAATCCCAGTACTTTGGGAGGCCAAGACAGTCTGGCCAATATAGTGAGGCTCCCATCTATACTAGAAATAAAAAAGTTAGGCGTGGTGGTGTGCACCTGTAGTCCCAGCTACTCAGGGGGCTGAGCTAGGCGGATAGCTTGAGCTCCGGGGGCCAAGGCTTCAGTGAGTCATGATCGCACCACTGCACCCAAACCTGGGGGAGAGAGCGAGACTCTTGCCTCAAAAAAAAAAAAAAGGCTCCAAGGTCACCTCTGCCAAAGCCACAGTCTGTTCCTTTCACAGCCACCAGATGGCGACGTGAGCCTGAGTCAGGTCCTGTCCCTCAACCCACAGCCCTTGCTGGCTTTCCCAGCTCTCTCAGGATGAAAGCCCAAGTCCTCAGGGTGGCACATCAGGCCCTGCATGACCCGCCCCGTCACTCCCCTGCCCTCCCATCGTTTGCCCTGGGTCTCCCTCACCGGAATGGGAGCCAGGAGTCCCAGCCAGGCACAGGGCCGAGCCTGGCATTCCGAGGGACTCGGCCAGCAGATGATGATCTGGGAGCAGCTCCTTGGCCAGAGGCTTACAGGCAACAAGCGGCCGGGCAGGGTCTGGCCCTGGGCTGCTGGGCTCACAAAGTCACACTAGACCACGGTGAAGGTCTCTCTTCTGTAAGCACAAAGGGACTCCAATGTGGGTGGGATGAGGAGAGAGGCAGCCCCGCCCTGACCGTCCCCCACCCCGCCCCCAGGCCTAAATGTGCACAGCATGCTCAAGCACCAGACGCTGGTCCTGACGCTGCCCACCATCGCCTTCCTGGAGGACAAGCTGCTCTGGCAGGACTCGCGTTACAAACCCCTCTACCCCTTCAACCTGCCCTACAGCAACTTCCCCTGACCCCCGCCCCACGCTACCCAGGGCCCGGTGGCCACCCCGTACCACTCATGATGTGAAGCACCTCTTCTGAGCCAGGCAGAGCCCGTGGCTGACTTGGGAGCCTCAGGCCCACGCCCACCCTTCGAGGATGGTGCCACCTGGACCCCCTCATTCCAGGGAGGAAACTGAGGCCACAGGGAGTGGCCATCGCCATTGGGAAGGGGCGACTCCACAGAGAGCCCAGGCGGGCTCCTGCATCCATTCTCTCTTTGTTTTTAAAATAAATTGTATTTTTGAATCAAGGAGGATAAACAGATAACTTCTCAGTGTCATTTTTAATAACTGCATTGGGCACGTTGGGCTCCTTCCCAGGTTCTGGGCACCGCTGAGGATCCGCCATCTCAAGAGGCTCACAGTCTGGTTTCAGGGAACCCCAGGGCTGTTTGTGGAAATTACAAGAATTCACTTACCCGGTGAGTCAGACTCCCGGAGCTCACAGGTGCGTGGGCGCCAGCACTTCCTAGGAGCTGACTCCTGCCACATCCTTCTCCTGAGCACTGCTGCCAGCCATTCCCACCCCGAGAGTGTTTGCAGTCCTGTCTGCGACAGTACTTCATGCAGTCTGAGAGCGTGTGCTTGATTGTGCAATTAGATGTCATGTGTAAACCTGAGTTTTCAGAGTGACTTCCTGTAAGCACAGTCAGAAAAGTAAATGTCTCGCTGTAAGTGAGCAGATAAGCACATGTTTAAAAACACCAGCTGGGCGTGGTGACTCGCACCTGTAACTTTAGCACTTTGGGAGGTCAAGGTGGGAGGAGCACTTGAGCCCAGGAGTTCCAGACCAGCCTGGGCAACATGGTGAAACCCTGTCTCTGCAAAAAATACAAAAATTAAGTGGGCATGGTGGTGTCTACCTGTGGTCCCAGCTACTTGGGAGGCTGAGGTGGGAGGATCACCTGAGCCTAGGAAGCAGAGGTTGCAGTGATCAGAGTGAGCCACCACACTCCAGCATGGGTGACAAAGTGAGACACTGTCTTACAAAAAAAAAAACAGCATCCCAATTTTTGATTTTGCTGAGGTTGTTTGCCTGCCAAGTTAATTTTTCTTAACAGCCATAACAGACTATAATGCAGACAATGTGATCGATTTATTTAAAGTCAACCAGCTGGGTGCGGTGACTCACGCCTATAATCCCAGAACTTTGGGAGGCTCAGCCAGGTGGATCACCAGAGGTCAGGAGTTTTGAGACCACCCTGGCCAAGCCGGGAGTGGTGGCGGGTGCCTGTAATCCCAGCTACTCAGGAGGCTGAGGCAGGAGAATTACTTGAATCCAGGAGGCAGAGGTTGCAGTGAGCCAAGATAGTGCCACTGTGCTCCAGCCTGGACGACAGAGGGAGACTCCATCTATAAATAAATAAAATAAAGTCAATCAGGACTGCCTTCTGCCTGTGTGGGCCTGGCCAGGCTAAGCAGTCACACAACCATCCCTACGTGCTGGGCCACCCCTGACTGAAAACCTCTCTGGAATTCCTCTCTCGGGATTGCCTTCGGAGATTGCAACACATTCTCCAAACACCCTCAGTGGACATAGACTTTGCTCCTTGAAGCAGCAGATTTGACTAAATAAAAAAGAAAAAGCTATTAAAACCAGTTGGCCGAGCGTGGTGTCTCACGCCTGTAATCCCAGCACTTTGGGAGGCCGAGGCTGGTGGATCACGAGGTCAGGAGATCGAGACCATCCCGGCTAACACGGTAAAACCCTGTCTGTACTAAAAATAAAAAAAATTAGCCGGTCGTGGTGGCGGGCACCTGCAGTCCCAGCTACTCAGGAGGTTGAGGCAGGAGAATGGCATGAACCCGGGAGGCAGAGCTTGCAGTGAGCCAAGATCACGCCACTACACTCCAGCCTGGGTGACAGAGTGAGACTCAGTCTCAAAAACAACAACAGCAAAAAAAAAAAAACAGTTAAGGCCAGGTGCAGTGGCTCACGCCTATAATCCCAGCACTTTGGGAGGCCTAGGTGGGTGGATCACGAGGTCAAGAGATCAAGACCATCCTGGCCAACATGGTGAAACCCAGTCTCTACTAAAAGTACAAAACATTAGCTGGGCGTGGTGGTGGGTGCCTGTAGTCCCAGCTACTCAGGAGGCTGAGGCAGGAGAAACACTTAAACCCGGGAGGCGGAGGTTGCAGGAGTCGAGACCGCACCACTACACTCCAGCCTGGCGACAGAGCAAGACTATCTCAAAAAAAAAAAAAACCCCACACAGTTAAAGGCGTGCCGAAGCTCAGAAGAAAATGCCGCCTCACTACTGTTCCTCTTGCCAGTCTTGTTGGGGCATCAAGGCCTAGAGTAACACCCAGCTGTTGGCCTGACAGTGCCTGGCCCAGCCTGGAGAGTTGCAGCCAGGAGTATAAATGTGGTTCAGTCTGCGTAATACCTGTCAGGAAACATGGTGAGACCAACTGCTGCCCAGACAGATTTTCAAAAGAAGTGGGTCAGAACGTATTCCCCCACACCGGAATCCCTCAGCCAGATTGAGGATAAAAACAGGCATCAGAAAAAAAATGATACAGACGGGCCTGGTGGCTCATGCCTGTAATCCCAGCACTTTGGGAGGTTCAGGCGGGAGCACAGGAGTTTGAGACCAGCCTGGGCAACATAGTGAGACCCTATCTCTACTAAAAATAGAATAGGGTATGGTGGTGTGCCTGTGGTCCCAGCTACTTTGGAGGCTGAGGCAGGAGGATCGTCTGAGCCCTGGGGGTGGAGGCTGCAGTGAGCTGAGATCGCACCACTGCAATCCAGCCTGGGCAACAGATCAAGACCCTGACTCAAAAAAAAGAAGAAAGAAAAGACAACTATCATACACTGCCTAAAATGTGCTTTAAAATAATTGGCATATGGCCGGGCTCGGTGGCTCAAGCCTGTAATCCCAGCACTTTGGGAGGCCGAGATGGGCGGATCACGAGGTCAGGAGATCGAGACCATCCTGGCTAACATGGTGAAACCCCGTCTCTACTAAAAAATACAAAAAACTAGCCGGGCGCGGTGGCAGGCGCCTGTAGTCCCAACTACTCGGGAGGCTGAGGCAGGAGAATGGCATGAACCTGGGAGGCGGAGCTTGCAGTGAGCTGAGATCCGGCCACTGCACTCCAGCCTGGGCGGTAGAGCGAGACTCCGTCTCAAAAAAAAAAAATAAATAAATAAAATAAAATAAAATAATTGGCATAGTTGGACATGGTGGCATGCACCTGCAGTCCCAGCTACTTGGAAGGCTGTGGCCAGGAGTTTGAGACCAGCCTGGGCAACACAGCAAGACCTCGTCTCTATAAAAAATAGGCTGGAGCAGTGGCTCATGCCTGTAATCCCAGCACTTTGGGAGGCCAAGGCAGGTGGATCACTAGAGGACAGGAGTTCAAGACAGGCCTGGCCAATATGGTGAAACCCCGTCTCTACTAAAAATACAAAAATTGGTGGGACATGGTGGCAGGTGTCTATAATCCCAGCTACTTGGGAGGCTGAGGCAGGAGAATTGCTTGAACCTGGGAGGTGAAGGTTGCAGTGAGCCGAGGTCACACCACTGCCCTCAAGCCTGGGGTGACAGTGCAAGACTTGGTCTCGAAAAAAAATGAATAATGAATGAAGGAATTAATGGATTAATTAGTTAATTAAATAGGTGGGGTATACGAGTTTGTTAGGGCTGCTGTAGGAGTGCCACAAACTGTGGGGGTTGGGGGGGTTAGTCAACAGAAATTTATTCTCTCCTGTTTCTGGAGGTTGGAAATCCAAGACGAAGAACAGGATTAGCTCCTTCTAAGGGAGTCTGTTCCAGATCCCTCTCCTAGCCTCTGGCGGTTTGCTTTGCTGACAATATTTGACATTCCTTGTCTTGTAGCCACACTGCTTCAGTCTCCACCTTCATCTTTACATGACGTTGTCCCTGTGGGTATGTGTCTGTTTCTGTGTCCAAATTTCTCCTTTTTTTTTTTTCATTTTTTTTTTTTCTTTTTCTTTTTTTTTTTTTTTTTCAGACAGAGTCTCACTTTCTTGCCCAGGCTGGAGTGCAGTGGCTCGATCTTGGCACACTTGCAACTTCCGCCTCCTGGATTCAAGTGATTCTCCTGCCTCAGCCTCCAGAGTAGCTGGGATTACAGGCAGCCACCACTACACCTGGCTAATTTTTGTGTTTTTAGTAGAGACAGGGTTTCACCATATTGGTCAGGCTGGTCTCGAACCCCTGACCTCAGGTGATCCACCCACTCTGGCCCCCCAAAGTGCTGGGATTACAAGCGTGAGCCACCGAACCTGGCCTATTTTTTTCATTTTTTTTTTTTTTTTTTTTTTTCAGACAGAGTTTTGCTCTTCTTGCCCAGGCTGGAGTGCAATGGCGCAATCTCGGCTAATCTCAACCTCCGCCTCCCGGGTTCAGGCAATTCTGCCTCAGCCTCCCGAGTAACTAGGATTACAGGCATGCTCCACAATACCTCGCTAATTTTGTATTGTTAGCAGAGACAGGGTTTCACCATGTTGGTCAGGCTGGTCTCGGATTCCCAACCTCAGGTGATCCGCCCGCCTCAGCCTCCCAAAGTGCTGAGATTACAGGCATGAGCCACTGAGCCTGGCCCTCTCCTTTCTATTTTTAAAATCTTTTTTGTGGCTGGGAGCAGTGGCTCACGCCTGTAATCCCAGCACTTTGCAAGGCCGAGGCAGGTGGAACACTTGAGGTCAAGAGTTTGAGAACAGCCTGACCAACACAGTGAAACCCCATCTCTACTAAAAATACAAAAGAATTAGCTGGGCGTGGTGCCGGGTGCCTGTATTCTCAGCTACGAGAGGCTGAGGCAGGAGAATCGTTTAAACTCTGGAGGCGGAGGTTGCAGCAAGGTGATATTGCGCCACTGCACTCCAGCCTGGGCAACAGAGCGAGTCTCCATCTCTAAATAAATAAATAAATAAGGAGCTGTATTTCAGAATTTGGAGAAGGTGACACTAAGAGTACAGAATACACAGCTTTTGTTTGTTTGTTTGTTTTTATGGTTTTTTTTGTTGTTGTTGTTGTTTTGAGACAGAGTCTCGCTCTGTCACCCAGGCTGGAGTGCAGTGGTGCAATCTCGGCTCACTGCAATCTCTGCCTCCCCGGTTCAAGCAAGTCTCCTGCCTCAATCTCCCGAGTAGCTGGGATCATAGGTGCCCGCCACCACTCCTGGCTAATTTTTGTATTTTTAGTAGAGACGGGGTTTCACCATGTTGGTCAGGCTGATCTCGAACTCTTGACCTCATGATCCCCCCACCTCGGCCTCCCAAAGTGCTGGGATTACAGGCATGAGCCACCGAGCCTGGCTCCAAAAAATATTTATTAAAACTATGTTAATGCTGGCCGGGCATGGTGGCTCACGCCTGTAATCCCAGCACTTTGGGAGGCTGAGGTGGGCGGATCACGAGGTCAGAAGATCAAGATCATCCTGTCTAACACGAGATTCTCATGCCCCAGCCTCCCAAGTAGCTGAGATTACAGGCTTGTGCCTCCATGACCAGCTAATTTTTGTATTTTCACTAGAGATGAGGTTTCACCAGTTTGGGCAGGCTGGTCTCAAACTCCTGACCTCAAGTGATCCACCCACCTCGGCCTCCCAAAGTGCTGGGATGACAGCTGCCTGGTCAGCAACTGTTGTTTAGACATACACATTTTATTTGCTTGTCCAGCATGATCAGCCCTCCACTTTTTAAATTTTCTTTTATTTATTTTTTTTGAGACAGAGTCTCACTCGGTTGCCCAGGTTGGAGTCCCGTGGCGTGATTTTGACTCACTGCAACCTCTGCTTCCCAGGTTCGAGCAATTCTCCTGCCTCAGCTTCCCGAGTAGCTGGGATTACAGGTGCGCGTCCCCATGCCCGGCTAATTTTTGTATTTTTAGTAGAGACAGGGTTTTACCATGTTGGCCGGGTTGGTCTCGAACTCCTGACCTCAGGTGATTTGCCTGCCTTGGCCTCCCAAAGTGCTGGGATTACAAGTGTGAGCCATTGCACCCGGCCTTAAATTGTATTTTTTATTTTTTTTTGTAGAGACGGGCTCTTGCTGTGTTGCCCAGGCTGGTCTTGAACTCCTGACCTCAAGTAATCTTCCCACCTCGGTCTCCAAAAGGGCTGGGATTACAGGGGTGAGCCACTGCACCCCACCTTCCCTCTACTTCTTGATGGTTTGCTTCTGCTATGAATGTGCATGTCCAGTTGTCTGCTTCTTAGAACAGATATTTACCTTCCTCATTCATCGGCCATTGGAGGACTGGGACCACTCAGATTATTGATCCGGCCCATTCTTCCGGGAGAGTTTCCTGGTGGCTGTCTTCCATCATCATAACCGGAATCAGATGAGTTTCCGTAGCCTTTTTTTCCCCCCACATCTTTGCTGAAGCAGAGTTTTGAAAAACAAAACCACAAACTAAGCTATTCCCCAGAAGAAATCTGTAATCAAAGATAAGGTCTGCCAGGCACAGTGGCGCTCACGCGTTCTGGAGGCCAAGGTGGGTGGATCACCTGAGGTCAGGAGTTCTAGACCTGCCAGGCCAACATGGTAAAACCTCGTCTCTACTAAAAATATAAAAATTAGCTGGTTGTGGTGGCGCATACCTGTAATCTCAGCTATCTGGGAGGCTGAGGCAAGAGAATTGCTTGAACCTGGGAAGTGGAGGTTGCAGTGAGCCAAGATTGCACCACTGCACTCCAGCCTGGGTGACAGACAGAGCAAGACTGTGTCGCAAAAATATACATAAATAAAATAAAAAGTAAAATAAAAATACAAAAGTTGGTTGGGTGCGGTGACTCACGCCTGCAATCCCAGCACTTTGGGAGGCTGAGGCGGGCAAATCATGAGATCAGAAGTTCAAGACCATCCTGGCTAACACGGTGAAACCCTGTCTCTACTAAAAATACAAAAAATTAGCTGTGCGTGGTGACACACGCCTGTAGTCCCAGCTACTTGGGAGGCTAAGGCAGGAGAATCACTTGAACCTGGGAGGTGGAGATTGCAGTGAGCCGAGATCGTGCCACTGCACTCCAGCCTGGGTCACAGAGCGACTCCATCTCAGAGAAAAAAAAAAAAATTAGCATGGCGGTGGGCACCTGTAATCCCAGCTACTTGGGAGGCTGAGGCAGAATTTCTCGAACCTGGGAGGTTGCAGTGAGCCGAGCCAAGATCACACCTCTGCACTCCAGCCTGGGCAACAGAGCAAGACTTTGTCTAAAAAAAAAAAAAAAAAAAAAAAAAGAAAAAAAAAAATTTAAATAGGCCGGGAGCAGTGACTCATGCCTGTAATCCCAGCCCAGCCCTTTGGGAGGCCAAGGTGGGTGGATCGCTTGAGGTGAGGAGTTCGAGACCAGGCTAGCCAACATGGTGTAACCCTGTCTCTACTAAAAACACAAAAATTAGCTGGGCCTGGTGGCACACGCCTGTAATCCCAGCTACTTGGGAGGCTGAGGCAGGAGAATCACTTAAACCTAGGAGGCAGGGGTTGTGGCAAGCCAAGATCGTGTCACTGCACTCTAGCCAGGGTGACAGAGCGAGACTCTGTCTCAAAAAAATAAAAAAGAAATTCAGCAAGTGAAGAGTTCAGCAATTCAAATATTAAGGTGAGTGTAAAGGAACGCCCAGGATGTGGCCCAGGATGGAGTAGGGGGATATTATTTTAGCAGAAAGCTCAGGCCACAAGACAGGAGGAGCCAGCCTTGTTGGGGATGAAGGGAAGAGCATTACAGGCTGAGGGAAATGCAAGGCGGTTGCATGGGACACCATGGGATGGCTTCTGCCCTCGGTGGGCAGCCTCTGGTCTGAGGCCATTCTTTGGCCTGCCTGAGACTGCCTGGCACCCGGGAGGAAACCCTGCCCTTCCTGAAGATAGAAGCAAAGGTCTGGGGAATCTCTGCTTCCGTTTTCCTTGAGAAAAAGCTTAAAGGAGCAGAGGACTGGTAGGTGCCTCCTCCCTCTGCCAGCCTGCCCCCCACCATGGCCATCCCACTCCCATCTCAAAAAGGCTCGGACCCTGATCAAGGAGTCATCTCCCTTGTCCCAGCACCTCCAGTTGGCCCAGTCTCCAAAACGGATGTCAAATTCAGCCCTTTCTCCAAGCACACTGCCCAGTCCAGGCCCCATTATTCATCTGGACTACAACAGTCACCACCTCTCCCATTTCCTAGCTGCAGCTCTTGAAGCCTCAGCTGGGCCCTTGTGAACACTTGAGTCAGGGCAAGGTCCTTCCTCCGCTCACAACCCTCCATAGCTCCCACCTCACTGGGCATAAAAACCAAAGTCCTGGCCGGGCATGGTGGCTCAAGTCTGTTATCCCAGCACTTTGGGAGGCCAAGGTGGGCGGATCACCAGAGGTCAGGAGCTAGAGACCAACCTGGCGAAACCCCATCTCTACTAAAAATACAAAAATTAGGCATGGTGACGCACCCTTGTAGCCCCAGCTGAGGAGGGAGAATCACTTGAACCTGAGAGGCAGAGGTTGCAGTGAGCCGAGATCACGCCACTGCACTCCAGCCCGGGTGACAGAATGAGACTGGGGTTCACAAACAGACAAAACAACAAAGTCCTCCCCAGGTAACAGGCACTTTCACTTATCTGCCCTGTCATCTCCCTGCCTGCTCCTCTCCTCCAGTCTCTTCCTTTGCTAAGCCTGCTCCAGCCACGCTTGTCTCCTGGATGTTCCTTTTTTTTTTTTTTTTTTTTGAGGCAGAGTCTCACTCTGTCACACAGGCTGGAGTGCAGTGCATGGATCTTGGCTCACTGCAACCTCCGCCTGCCGAGTTCAAGAGATTCTCCTGCCTCAGCCTCCCAAGTAGGTGGAATTACAGGGATGCACCACCACACTCAGCTAATTTTTGTATTTGTGTAAAGACGGGGTCTCCCTATGTTGCCCAGGCTGGTCTTGAACTCCTGGGCTCAAGGGATCCTCCCATCTCGGCCTCCCAAAAGGCTGGGATTACAGACGGGAGCCACCGCGCCCAGCTGGATTTTTGTCTGACTCTGTTCATTCTTGCGTCCCCAGTACCTGAAAGGATGCCAAGCACACAGTAGTACACTTAATAAACATTGAGCCACATGTTGAGAAAAGAACGGCGCCATTGTGGCTGCAAGTGGGACTTGGACCGCGCGGGGGAGCTCGCCGCCCGCGCACCTCGGGCTGGGGCGCGAGTCCGTAGAACCCGCCCGAGGAAGAACCCGTGGCGCAGGATTTTCCCAGGCCGTCTGAGGACCAGGGACGTCCCCAGTCCCACTCTGTGACTTTGCTCAGGCCGTTCCGGGGCGGGAATTCAGTACCCCTCAGCCCCCCAAGAAAAAAATAACCCCGTGGAAATTCCTTGGGAATGACCGAGGCGGGGAAAATATGCGTCTCTGGATGGCCAGTGACTCGCAGCCCCCTTCCCCGATAGGAAGGGCCTGCGCGTCCCAGGCCCCTTCGCTTCCCTTTCTGCTGCGCGACCTCCCTGGCCCCTCTGAGATCTCCACGGCGACGCCGCGCGCGCCCCACAACAGGAAAGCCTTAGGCGGCGCGGCTTGGCGCTTGGAGACTTCAGAGTCCCCAGCCTCGACGTGGTGGATGTCGAGTCTTGGGGTCACACGCACAGGCGGTGGCCAAGCAAACACCCACTCATATTTAATGCACGCGCCTGGGTTGCGGGAGCCTCGCGCGGAGGGCAAGGGTTCGAGCACCCCCTCTCCCTGCCTCACCTCGGAGCCTGGGGGCTGCCTTGTTTCCCAGCTGCAGGAAGGGGTTCGAGCGCCCCTTCTCCCTGCCTCGCCTCGGCGCCTGGGGGCTGCAGCCTCAGTTTCCCAGCGACAGGTAGGGGTTTCGAGCGCCCCCCTCTCCTCCCTCGTCAAGATCCAAGCTAGCCGCCTCAGTTTCCCCGCGGAGCCTGGGACGCCAGCGGAAGGGCTCGGCGCGTGGGGATCACGCAGCTTCCTTCCTTTTTCTGGGAGCTGTAAAGACCCTCCCGCGGCCAAGGCCGAAAGGGGAAGCGAGGAGGCCGCGGGGGTGTGAGTGCCCACGGGTGTAGAGAGAGGACACCGATTTCCCCGGACGTGGTGAGACCGCGCATCGTCACTCCCATGGTTCGCGTTAGCCGGGAGGTGCCTGGCTCTGCTCTGGCCGCTTCTTGAGAAATGCCCGTGTTAGCTGGGTGGGGACGTGACCCTAGGGGGAGGGGCACCCCTCAGTGGAGGGAGCCCGGGGAGGATTCCTGGTCCCCCACCCAGGCAAGGGGCTCATCCACTCGATTAAAGAGGCCTGCGTAAACTGGAGAGAGAGGACTTGAGTTCGGATCCCTTCGCAGCCTGGAGTCTCAGTTTACTGCTTTGTGAAATGGACACAGTAACAGTCCCCACTCTCCGGGGTAGTTGGCAGTATTTAACAGTACTTAATAAACCGCTTAGCGCGGTGTAGACCGTGATTCAAGCTTAGCCTGGCCGGGGAACGGGAGGCGTGTGGACCGGGAGCAGCCCCCGGGGTCATCGCCCCGCCACCACCGCCCGATTGCTTTAGCTCGGAAATTCCGGAGCTGCAGCGGCCAGAGAGGGAGGACGACCCTGCTCGGCCCTGGCACCCTCTCAGTCCGGAAATACAGCAGCATTTGTTCCGGAGGGGAAGGCGCGAGGTTTCCGGGAAAGCAGCACCGCCCCTTAGCCCCCAGGTGGCTAGCTCTATAAAGGACCTCGCGCCCCACTGCGTCCCACTCGACGCTGAGCTCCTCTGCTACTCAGAGCTGCAACCTCGGCCTCGCTATGGCTCCCAGCGGCCCCCAGCCCGCGCTGCCCATACTCGTGGTCCTGCTCGGGGCTCTGCTCCTAGGTGAGTCAGGGGTGGGGATTGCCATCGGGCCAGCTCCGCAAAACTCCGGGAGGACCGGTTCCCAGGTCAGGTCATGCATACTTAGGTAGCTGTTTATGGGAAGGTGGGCTAGAGACAGCGATTGAAAGGCAACAGTCAGTGGGTTCGAATCCAGACCCTGCATCACCTCCACGTGTGGCCTGGGGCTATACATTGCAGCTTTGAAAAAGGGGGTTGGAGATGGAGGGGAAGGGCAGACCTCATTTTGTTGCCCAGGCCGGTCTTGAACTCCTGGGCTCTTGTGTGAGCCACCGCCTTGCTTGGCTAGATTGGGCCTCTTAAACTTCAGTTTCTCAGCTGTAAAACGGGAAACGTCATAGCAGCCACCTGGCAGGGTATCTTGGCCCAGCACAGCACCTGGCCCCAGGACTCAATCATGATGGTTTGGGAACTTGGCTGTGTGCCAACCCAACAAGGCTTAAGGGACCCCCACCCACTTCAAGATGTATATTCTGTTCCTCATCCTCTCTGCCCCTGGGGAAGTCCAGGGCTGCTTCTACTCAGGGGAATTCCAGAGCTGACTTATCCGTGGCCCAAGGCTGAGAAGTGGGAGGCGCCAGCACACCCTCCCCCAGCTCCAGCCTAGCTAGGACAGAGGGAAGGGGTCAGAGGATCTTTCCCGGTGGTGTAAGTTTGGGGAACCAGGAAGGTGGGAGATTGACAGCTTGGTTAACAGCTCAACAAAGCCTCAGATCCAGGCCAGCGTGGTGGTTCATGCCTGTAATCCTGACACTTTAGGAGGCCCAGACTGGTGAATCACTTAAGGTCAGGAGTTGGAGACCAGCCTGGCCAACATGGTCTCTACTAAAGCCCGTCTCTACTCAAAATACAAAAATTAGCTGGCATGGCGGTGGGCACCCGTGATCCCAGCTACTCGGGAAGCTGAGGCAGGAAAATCCCTTAAACCCAGGAGGCGGAGGTTGCAGTGAGCTGAGATGGTGCCACTGCACTCCAGCCTGGGAGACATAGAGAGATTTGGTCTCAAAAAACAAAGCGTTCTGATCCAGACTCAGACCCAGATCACACTGCTTTCTAACTGAGTAACCATTTCCCTTTATGAAATGGGAATGGTCCCAGAATCTCCCTTGGAAAATATATGGAGTCAATGTTCTCACACCCCCATCCAAGATAGAACAAATCCGAGACAAGAATCTTTGAAGTGGGGCAGTGCTGGGCTCAGACATTTTTTCCCACCTTCGGAGGCAGCAGAATCTGAGGGACCTAATACAAATAGGCCTGCCCTGCCGCCTGCCCTCCCTCCATCCCTCCCTCCCTCCCTCCCTTCCTTCTTTCCTTCCTTCCTTCCTTTTTTTGAGACAGAGTCTCACTCTGTCACCTAGGCTGGAGCGCAGTGGCGCGGTCTGGGCTCACTGCAACCTCTACCTCTCAGGTTCAAGCGATTCTTCTGCCTCAGCCTCCCTGAGTAGCTGGGACTACAGGCGTGTGCCACCACGCCCGGCTAATCACTGTGTTAGCCAGGATGGTCTTGATCTCCTGACCTCGTGATCTGCCCATCTCAGCCTCCCAAAGTGCTGGAATTACATGCATGAGCCACAGTGCCCACCGTGTAAGCCCCTTCTTTCTTTCTTTCTTCCTTCCTTCCTTCCTTCCTTCCTCCCTTCCTCCCTCCCTCCCTTCCTTTCCTTCCTTCCTTCCTTCCTTCCTTCCTTCCTTCCTTCCTTCCTTCCTTCCTTCCTTCCTTCCTTCCTTCCTTCCTTCCTTCCTTCTTTCTTTCTTTCTTTCTTTCTTTCTTTCTTTCTTTCTTTCTTTCTTTCTTTCTTTCTTTCTTTCTTTCTTTCTTTCTTTCTTTCTTTCTTTCTTTCTTTTTTCTTTCTTTCTTTCTTTTATTTTGAGATGGAGTCTTGCTCATCCCGCAGGCTGGAGTGCAGTGGCACTATCTCGGCTCACTGCAAGCTTTGCCTCCTGGGTTCACGCCATTCTCCTGTCTCAGCCTCCGGAGTAGCTGGGACTACAGGCGCCCGCCACCACGCCCGGCTAATTTTTTTGTATTTTTAGCAAAGACAGGGTTTCACGGTGTTAGCCAGGATGGCCTTGATCTCCTGACCTCGTGATCCGCCCGCCTCGGCCTCCCAAAGTGCTGGGATTACAGGTGTGAGCCACCACTCCCGGCAGCCCCTTTCTTACCTGCCCTTACCTGCAAGATAGCCAGTTGCTACCTGCCCTGTGCTGAGTTACTTGTATTAGCAAGGAACAGGGTGGCTATACTCACACACCTTACAGATGGGGAAATTGAGGCCCAAAGAGGGGGAAGCTACGTGTCTCAGGGAGTGAGGAGCCAGTCTGATTCCTGGAGGGCTGACTCTCTCCACCTTACTTCTTGGGAGGGAGGAGGGCACCAACTTCACGTTAAAATCTGGTTGGACACAGTGACTCACACCTGTAATCCTGGCATTTTGGGAGGCTTAGGTGGGAGAATCGCTTGAGGCGAAGAGTTTGAGATCAGCCTTAGCAACATAGTGAGACCCCATGTCTACAAAAATGTTTTTCAAATATTAGCCAGGTATGGTGGTGTCCTGTAGTCCCAGCTACTTGGGAGGCTGAGGTGGGAGGATCACCTGAGCCCAGGAGTTCAAGGTTACAGTGAGCTATGATTGTACCACTGTATTCCAGCCTGGGTGACAGAGGGAGACCTGTTAAAAAACCAAAAAAACCGATGGCTAAAATCCTCCCATGGCTCCCTATTGCCCTAAGTATAAAGAACACATGTGGCCGGGCACGGTGTCTCACACCTTGTAATCCCAGCACTTTGGGAGGCTGAGGTGGGCAGATCACTTGAGGCCAGGAGTTTGAAAGCAGCCTGGCCAACGTGGCGAAACCCCGTCTCTACTAAAAATACAAAAATTAGCCGGGTGTGGTGGTGCTTGCCTTAGTCCCAGATACTCTGGAGGCTGAGGCAGGAGAATCACTTGAATCTGGGAGGCGGAGGTTGCAGTGAGCTGATATCGCGCCACTGCACTCCAGTCTGAGTGACAAAGCGAGACTCCATCTCAAAAATAATAATAATAATAAATAACAGCACACATCTTTAGCATGGCCTTCAGTGCCCATGGGATCTTCCTTAATTGATCTCCCGCTCTTCATCCTTGCTCACTCAGCTCCAGCCACCCTGCCCGAGGACCTCTGTACTTGCCTGGAACTTACTTCCCTTTTCTCTGGACAGCCAGCCCTTTCTCATAATTTCGATCTCTGCTGAAATATTACCCTGTCACCAAAGCACTGTCTATTCTATCACCCTGTTTTGTTTTTGTCAAAGCTCATATTAACATCAGTTATTAATTATCTTGTTTGCTCATAATTTTTTTTTTTTTTTTTTTTTTTTTTTTTGAGACAGAGCCTCGTTCTGTTGCTCAGTCTGGAGTACAGTGGCACAATCTTGGCTCACTGTAACCTCCGCCTCCCGGGTTCAAGTGATTCTTGTGCCTCAGCCTCCCAAATAGCTGGGACTACAGGCACATCCCACCATGACCGGCTAATTTTTGTATTTTTAGTGGAGACGAGGTTTCGCCATGTTGGCCAGGCTGATCTCAAATTCCTGACCTCAAGTGATCTGCCCGCCTTGGCTCCCAAAGTGCTGGGATTACAGGCGTGAGCCACCATGCCTGGCCTGCTCATGAATTTTCTCTTTAACTTCCACATCGAAGGCAAAGTATTGTCTTGTTGAGGCTGTGCCTCCAGCACCCGGCGCAGGCTGGGCGCACATTCCCATTGATGAACCTGATTTGTAATGCCTGTCACCTCTTCCCGCGTTTCTTCTAGGACCTGGCAATGCCCAGACATCTGTGTTCCCCCCAGAAGTCATCCTGCCCCGGGGAGGCTCCGTGAAAGTGAATTGCAGTGCCTCCTGTGACCAGCCCATCTCGTTGGGCATGGAGACTCCGTTGCCTAAAAAGGAGATACTCCCGGGTGGAAACAACTGGAAGATGTATGAACTGAGCAATGTGCAGGAAGATAGTCAACCAATGTGCTATTCAAACTGCCCTGATGGGCAGTCATCAGCTAAAACCCTCCTCACCGTGTACTGTGAGTAACTGAGCCCGGAGGGCTGGACTAGGCAGACTGGAGTGGGAGAGACGTAGAGGGGCACCTGCAGTGGCCTGGGAGAATCTTTGTTACTTGCTGGTAGGGTCAAGGAGGGGCTCCTTGAAGGGCAGGTGGGGACATCCTTAGAAAGTCCCTTTAGGCCAGGCACGGTGGCTCATGCCTGTAATCCCAGCACTTTGGGAGGCCGAGGCGGGCGGATCACGAGATCAGGAGATCGAGACCATCCTGGCTAACACGGTGAAACCCCATCTCTACAAAACAAAAATACAAAAAAACTAGCCGGGCAAAGTGGCGGGCGCCTATAGTCCCAGCTACTCAGGAGGCTGAGGCAGGAGAATGGCGTGAACCTGGGAGGTGGAGCTTGCAGTGAGCCAAGATCCGGCCACTGCACTCCAGCCTGGACGACAGAGCGAGACTCCATCTAAAAAAAAAAACAAAACAAAAAAAAAACAAAAAAATTAGCCAGGCATGGTGGAGTGTGCCTATAGTCCATCCCTGGGAGGCTGAAGCAGGAGAATCACTTGAACCCAGGAGGCGGAGGTTGCAGTGAGCTGAGATCATGCCACTGCACTCTAGCCAGCCTGGGTGACAGAGTGAGACTGTGTCTCAAAAAAAAAAAAAAAAAAATTAGCTAGGCATGGTGGCATAAGTCTGTAATCCCTGGTACTCATGAGGCTGAGGTGTGAGGATCACCTGAGCCCAGGGAGATGGAGGCTGCAGTGAGCTATGATCATGCCACTGCACTCCAGCATGGAAGACAGAATGAGACCCTGTCTCAAAAACAAAAACAAAAAAACAGCAAAAAAAAAAAAAAAAACCCAGTCCTGGAAAGAGGTCTATAGGTGTCCCTACCTACAAGGGAAGTGGTGGGAGTTATGGCACTATTCACTGCCACTTTGTACAAAGGGCAAATGGGAAAGGCTAGAGAGAGAAAGCGTGGCTTGGCCATACCACAGAATAGCATGCGACCGTGTAGAAGAATCAGGAAGTTCCTGTGAACTGAAAAAGAATAAGCTCTGGGGTGTATTGTAAAGTCAAAATGAAAGAAGGTGGCTGGGCGCAGTGGCTCATGCCTGTAATCCCAGCACTCTGGGAGGCTGAGATGGGCGGATCACCTGAGGTCAGTAGTTCGAGACCAGCCTGACCAACATGGAGAAACCCCGTCTCTACTAAAAATACAAAAAAAAATTAGCCAGGCATGGTGGCACGTACTTGTAATCCCAGCTACTTGGGAGACTGAGGCAGGAGAATCTCTTGAACCTGGGAGGCAGAGGTTGCGGTGAGCCGAGATTGCGCCATTGCACTCCAGCTTGGGCAAGAAGAGTGAAACTCCGTCTCAAAAAAAAAAAAAAAAAAACAAAAGAAAAGAAACGAAAGAAGGTATGTTGAATATGAATGGCATGCCACCCTCACATTAGGGAGTGGCAGAGGGGCAGTTTCGGGGAGGCTGTATGTATGTATAAAATAGTCCTAAGAGGAAGTGGGAGAAATGACAATATTAGTTGGCTATGAGAAGACAGGCTGTGAGGCTGTGGGAGACGGTTTGGGTGTGGAGAATTCTTTTTTTTTTTTTTGAGACAGAGTTTCACTCTTGTTGCCCAGGCTGGAGTGCAATGGCACGATCTCTGCTCACTGCAACCCCCGCCTCCCGAGTTTAAGTGATTCTCCTGCCTCAGCCTCCCGAGTAGCTGGGATTATAGGCACCCGCCACCACGCCTGGCAAATTTTGTATTTTTAGTAGAGACAGGGTTTCTCCATGTTGGTCAGGCTGTTCTCGAACCCCAACCTCAGGTGATCCGCCCACCTCGGCCTCCCAAAGTGCTGGGATTACAACGTGAGCCACTGCGCCCGACCGAGAATTCTTTTTTGTTGTTGTTGTCTTTTTGAGACGGAGTCTTGCAATGTCCCCAGCCTGGAGTGCAATGACGCGATCCCGGCTCCCTGCAACCTCTCCCTCCTGGGTTCAAGCGATTCTTCTGCCTCAGCCTCCCAAGTAGCTGGAATTACAGGCGCCCACCACCATGCCCGGCTAATTTTTGTATTTTTAGTAGAGACAGGGTCTCATCATGTTGGCCAGGCTGGTCTCGATCTCCTGACCTTGTGATCTGCCCGCCTCGGCCTCCCAAAGGCTGGGATTACAGGCGTTAGCCACCGCGCCCAGCTGAGAATTCTCTTTGCGTTCTTCCTACTTTGGGGACTTTGAATGGTGGGAATTAGTTACCAAGGCCAAAATAAGGAATTCAAATGAAAACAAAACAAAATCAAAGAAGAAAAAACAGAAGAGCACTGGGCAGGCCAGGCACAGTGGCTCTATATGCCTATAATCCCAGCGATTTAGGAGGCCGAAGTAGGAGGATCGCTTAGAGGCCAGGAGTTGGACACCAGCCTGGGCAACACAGCAAGACCCCATAGCTACAAAAAATAAAAAACCTAGCCAAGCGTGGGTGGCATACTTGTAGTCCCAGATACTCAGGAGGCTGAGGTGGGAGGATCGCCTGAGCCCGGCATGTCCAGGCTGCAGTGAGCCGTGATGACACCACTGCACTCCAGCCTGGGTGACTGAGAGAGACGCTGTCTCTAAAAAATAAAAACTGGCCAAGCGGCTTTGGGATTAGCCTTGGGTTCTAGTCCTAGCAAGGCCTTTAACAGTGTGGGGGACATGGCTTCTGTGTTTACTTTGCAATCAGGTAAGACCTCCTCTGATGGGTAAAATGACACGATGAGGGACAAAGGACGTTCTCCTATCATTGTGTCAGGACAAGGAAGCCTCTGGGTAAATGATCAGCTTTGCTCCTGATTTGGAGGGTGGGTGAGCAGATGCTGACCTTCCCAGGTGAGGGAAGTCCCTGAACATTCCAAGCAGCTTCTGAAACCCCCAGGGAAACCTCTTTGAAGGTCTTTTCTGCATCTCTGATAAGTTGTTTTTTTGTTTTTGTTTTTATTTGAGACAGAGTCTTGCTATGTTGCCCAGGCTGGATCACTGCAACCTCCATCTCCCAGGTTCAAGCAATTCTCCTGCCTCATCCTCTCTAGTAGCTGGGATTACAGGCACCCGCCACCATGCCTGGCTAATTTTTGTATTTTTAGTAGAGACAGGGTTTCACCAAGTTGACCAGACTGGTCTCGAATTCCAGATCTCTGGTGATCCACCCGCCTCAGCCTCCCAAAGTGCTGGGATTACAGTCTTGAGCCACCACTCCTGCCTCTGCCTGATAGCTGAGAGCGTAGAATTCCAGGTTTGAGACCTGGCTCTGCCACATTTCTCCCTCTATGACTGTCAGTGCCCCACTTTGCCTGAGTTTTTACCTCTGTGAAATGGAGCAGATGGCTGGCACAGGTAGCAAAGGAGTAAAAGGTGTGTGGGAGGGTGTTACCTGAGAGAGACTGTAGCTTAGTCTTGCGCCACCCCTAGTGTAAACATAAAGAAGCCTCCCTGGATGGCTCAATCTTCTCCAAAAAGGTTAGAGGTGTAATTCCTAGAGGTGGTGACCACTAGCTGGGCTTTGAAGGATGTGTAGGAGTTCATAAAGACAGGCATTCTGGGCAGGGGGAACAGCCTGGGCAAAAGTTTGGAGCAGGGAGGAATCTTGATGGGGGCAGGAGGAGGAGGAGGTAGGTTAGTGTGGGCCAGGTGCAGTGGCTCACACCTGTTATCCCAGCGCTTTGGGAGGCCAAAGCAAGAGGATTGATTGAGCCCAGGAGTTCAAGACCAGCCTAGGCAACATAGCGAGACCCTATCTCTAAGAAAAAATAAAAAAATTAGCAGGGTACAGTGGCATATGCTTGTACTCTCAACTACTCTGGAGGCTCAAGTGGGAGGATCATTTGAGCCCAGGTATTTTTTTGTTTTTGTTTTTTTGAGATGGATTCTCTCTCTGTGGCCCAGGCTGGAGTGCAGTGGTGCCATCTTGGCTCACCGCAGCCTCCGCCTCCTGGGTTCAACCGATTCTCCTGCCTCAGCCTCCCGAGTTGCTGGGATTACAGGTGCCCACTATCATGCCCAGCTAATTTTTTTTTGTATTTTTAGTAGAGATAGGGTTTTACCATGTTAGCCAGGCTAGTCTTGAACGCCTGACCTCAAGTGATCCTCCTGCCTCGGCTTCCCAAAGTGCTGGGATTACAGGTGTGAGCCACGGAGCCTGGTCAAGCCCAGGAATGTGAGGTTACAGTCAGCTGTGATTGCACCGCTGCATTCCAGCCCGGAAGACAGAGAGACCCCACCCCTAAAAAAAAAAAGTTGATTGATGGGAGGAGGGGTGAGGTTGGCAGTGCCTTGAATGCCAGGTGGAGGAGCTGGGACTTCCCTTCTCGGGGTGATAGGGAGTCTTGGAGGGTTTGTGAGCAGGCCAGGGATTAGATAGCTGAAGGCTGGATTTACCGGAAGCCAAACAGCAGTTGGCTATGGTCCTTGTCCACGCGGCCCATGTTGTGGGCAGTGACCGTATCCAAGAAGGGAAGGACAGACAAGTATTTGAATACTTCAGTGACCAGGATTTGGTAAAGGACTGAAGGTCAGAGTCAGGAGAGGTGAGAGCAGGAGACACTCCCTTCCCTCTGCACCAGGCAGCTGAGCTGGGTTTCCTCTAGGGGCTGAGGTTTGAGGGTACCTCAAGTTCTCTAAGAGTCTGTAGGAGGTGGTAAGAAAGAAGAGCTGGAAGGCCGGGCGCGGTGGCTCAAGCCTGTAATCCCAGCACTTTGGGAGGCCGAGACGGGCGGATCACGAGGTCAGGAGATCGAGACCATCCTGGCTAACACGGTGAAACCCCGTCTCTACTAAAATACAAAAAAAAAAATTAGCCGGACGAGGTGGCGGGCGCCTGTACTCCCAGCTACTCGGGAGGCTGAGGCAGGAGAATGGCGTGAACCCAGGAGGCGGGGCTTGCAGTGAGCTGAGATCCGGCCACTGCACTCCAGCCTGGGCAACAGAGCCAGACTCGGTCTCAAAAAAAAAAAAAAAAAAAAAAAAAAAGAAGAGCTGGAAGTCAGAGTTTTCTTGACCATATATATATATTTTTTTTTTTTAACAGCTTAACAGCTTTCTGTTTTATTTTTAGACACAGGGTCTCACTTTGTCACCCAGGCTGGAGTGCAGTGGTACAATCATAGCTGACTGCAGCCTCCAACTCCCAGGTTCAAGAAATTCTCCTCCCACCCTTAGCCTCCTGAGTAGCTGGGACTACAGGTGTGGGCCGCCAGAAAGCCCAGCTTTGTTTTTTGTTTTTGGTGTTTGTTTTGAGACGGAGTTTCACTCTTGTTGCCCAGGCTGGAGTGCAATGGCACGATCTTGGCTCACCACAACCTCTGCCCCCCAGGTTCAAGCAATTCTCCTGCCGCAGCCTCCTGAGTAGCTGGGATTACAGGCATGCGCCACCACGCAAGGCTAACTTTGTGGTTTTAGTAGAGATGGTGTTTCTCTATTTTGGTCAGGCTGGTCTCGAACTCCCAGCCTGAGTTCGAGATCCACCCACCTCGGCCTCCCAAAGTGTTGGGATTATAGGCATGAGCCACTGTGTGGCCCTTTTTTTTTTTTTTTTGAGATGGAGTCTCCCTCTGTCACCCAGGCTGGAGTACAGTGGCACGATCTCAGCTCACTGCAAGCTCCGCCTCTCGGCTTCACACTATTCTCCTGTCTCAGCCTCCCGAGTAGCTGGGACTACAGGCGCCCACCACCACGCCCAGCTAATTTTTTGTATTTTTAGTAGAGATGGGGTTTCACCGTGTTAGCCAGGGTGGTCTTGATCTCCTGACCTCGTGATCTGCCCGCCTCGGCCTCCCAAAGAGTTGGGATTACAGGTGTGAGCCACCACGCCTGGCCTGGCCAGGCTGGTCTTGAACTCCTGACTTCAGGTGATCCATCCGCTCCAGCCTCCCAAAGTGCTGGGATTACAGGCATGAGCCACCGCGCCTGGCTGAAGCACAGCTTGTTTTTTATTTTTTATTTTTTTTGAGAAATGAGGTCTCGCAATGTTGCCCAAGCTAGCCTTGAACTCCTGGCCTCAAATGATCCCGCCTTGGCCTCCCAAAGTACTGGGATTACAGGTGTGAGCCACCATGCTCCAGCCTTGCTTTCTTGAGATATGATTTAGAATACCATGAAATTCATCGCTTAGATGGGGTTTCGCTATGTTGGTCAGTCTGGTCTCGAACTCCTGGCCTCGTGATCCACCCGCCTTGGCCTCCCAAAATTCTGGGATTAAAGGCATGAGCCACCGTGCCCTGCCAACCTGTTTATTTTTTATTTTTCTTTGAGATGGGGGTCTCCCTATGTTGCCCAGGCTTGTCTTGAACTCCTGGCCTCAAGTGAGCCTCTTGCCTTGGCCTCACAAAGTGCTAGGATTACGGCCTGAGCCATCACACCTGGCTAACAGGTTTTTTGTTTTGTTTTGTTTTGTTTTAAAGAATGTCTAGACCAGGTGTATTTGCTCTCACCTGTAATCCCAGCACTTTGGGAGGCCAGGGTGGGCAGATCATTTGAGGTCAGGAATTGGAGACCAGCCTGGGCAACATGCTGAAACCACATTTCTACTAAAAATACAAAAATTAGCTGGGTGTGGTGGCGCATGCCTGTAATCCCAGCTACTCAGGAGGCTGAGGCAGGAGAATCGCTTGAACCCAGGAGGCAGAGGTTGCAGTGAGCCAAGATTGCGCTATCGCCCTCCAGCCTGGGCGACAGAAGGAGACTCAGTTTAAAAAATTAATTAATTGGTTAAAAATAAAAATACAGGCCGGGCGCGGTGGCTCACGCCTGTAATCCCAGCACTTTGGGAGGCCGAGGCGGGCGGATCACAAGGTCAGGAGATCGAGACCATGGTGAAACCCCGTCTCTACTAAAAAAATACCAAAAATGAGCCGGGCGCGGTGGCGGGCGCCTGTAGTTCCAGCTACTCAGGAGGCTGAGGCAGGAGAATGGCGTGAACCCAGGAGGCGGAGCTTGCAGTGAGTCAGGATCGCGCCACTGCACTCCAGCTTGGGCGACAGAGCGAGACTCCGTCTCAAAAAAAAAAAATAATAATAATAAATAAATAAATAAATAAATAAAATAAAAATACAAAAATTAACCAGGTATGGTGATATGTGCCTGTAATCTGAGCTACTCAGGAGGCTGAAGCAGGAGAATCGCCTGAACCTCAGAGGCGGAGGTTGCAGTGAGTCGAGATCGAGCTACTGTTTGCCCAGTCTAGTGCATTGGGCTGCTGAATTTATTTGACCAGACACCTAGCAATTGACTTTGAAGTTCTTTTCCACTTTTCACTCTAAGATGCTGCTGTCATGAATAAGGAATTTTTGATCCCCTTCACAAACACTCGGGTCCCTCTTACCAGCTATCACTTGACATTCCTATCTGCTTAGGTGTCTGGGAGTGTTTGGGGGAGATACCGAAGAGGTGGGGCTCCCAGGCAGGTGCGGTTTGTCTGTTAGGCAGGCAGCAAGGTCCAGTTCACCAGACACCCCCACCTCTGTTTTCCCGCAGGGACTCCAGAACGGGTGGAACTGGCACCCCTTCCCCCTTGGCAGCCGGTGGGCAAGAACCTTACCCTACGCTGCCAGGTGGAGGGTGGGGCACCCCGGGCCAACCTCACTGTGGTGCTGCTCCGTGGGGAGAAGGAGCTGAGCCGGCAGTTAGCGGTGGGGGAGCCCGCCGAGGTCACGACCACGGTGCCCGTGGGCAGAGATGACCACGGAGCCAATTTCTCGTGCCGCACTGAATTGGACCTGCAGCCCTATGTGCTGAAGCTGTTTGAGAACACCTCAGCTCCTCACCAGCTCCAAACCTTTGGTGAGGATTGAAGAAGCCAGCAGGGAGAGGGTGGAGGTGGGGTATCCTGCAATGGGGTGCCTGTGGCCACAGGATCTTTTGAGACAGGTGTGGCCCCGGCTAAGGGATGCGTGTGTTCTAGGCTGCTGAGTCACCCTGGAAGAGGATCTCGCAGGAGGGGGAATGAAATGCCCCAGAGAAGGGTTTCAGGATGTCCATCCCCATCTGCTCACACCTTCCCTCTCTCCCTAGACCTGCCAGCGACTCCCCCACAACTTGTCAGCCCCCAGGTCCTAGAGGTGGACACGCAGGGGACCGTGGTCTGTTCCCTGGACGGGCTGTTCCCAGTCTCAGAGGCTCAGGTCTACCTGGCACTGGGGGACCAGAAGTTGAACCCCACAATCACCTATGGCAACAACTCCCTCTCGGCCAAGGCCTCAGTCAAGGTGACCGCAGAGGAGGAGGGCACCCAGCAGCTGTTGTGTGCAGTAATGCTGGGGACCCAGACCCAGGAGACACGGCAGACAGTGACCATCTACAGTAAGAAGAGGCAGGGGTGGAGCGGGGCTTCTCGGGGGTGTGACCTGAATCCGGGACAGGGCTCACTGTGTGCTCATCCCAGGCTTTCCGGCACCCAACGTGAATCTGACCAAGCCAGAGGTCTCAGAAGGGACCGAGGTGATAGTGGAGTGTGAGGCCCACCCTAGAGCCAAGGTGATGCTGAATGGGGTTCCAGCCCAGCCACCGGGCCCGAGGTCCCAGTTCCTGCTGAAAGCCACCCCGGAGGACAACGGGCGCAGCTTCTTCTGCTCTGCAACCCTGGAGGTAGCCGGCCAGCTTGTACACAAGAACCAGACCCGGGAGCTCCGTGTCCTGTGTGAGTGGGGCTTCTGGTCAATGACCCCTATCCCCCAAAGCCCAATCCCTGAAGTCCCATCAGGTCTTGCCCTCCAAGTCCTGCCCCTACCCACCTACATGGCATCTTGTTGTGTTTTTCCAGATGGACCCCGACTGGACGAGAAGGATTGTCCGGGAAACTGGACGTGGCCAGAAAATTCCCAGCAGACTCCAATGTGCCAGGCTTGGGGGAACCCCTTGCCCCAGCTCAAGTGTCTAAAGGATGGCACTTTCCCACTGCCCATTGGGCAATCAGTGACTGTCACTCGGGATCTTGAGGGCACCTACCTCTGTCAGGCCAGGAGCACTCGAGGGGAGGTCACCCGCGAGGTGACCGTGATTGTGCTCTGTGAGTGAGCTGGCGTGCACAGCTGGGTGGGGGAAGGGGCCATGAACCCGATGCAATCCTCACCCCCCATTGTATCCTCCCCACAGCCCCCCGGTATGAGGTGGTCATCATCCCTGTGGTAGCAGCCGCAGTCATCCTGGGTACTGCAGGCGTCGCCACGTACCTCTACAACCGCCAGCGGAAGATCAGGAAATACAGACTACAACAGGCTCAAAACGGCACCCCCATGAAACCAAACACGCAAGCCACGCCTCCCTGAACGTATCCCAGGACAGGGCCTCTTCCTCGGCCCTCCCATATCGGTGGCAGTGGTGCCACACTGAACAGAGTAGAAGACGTATGCCATGCAGCTACACCCACTGGCCCTGGGATGCCAGAGGACAGGGCATTGTCCTCAGTCAGATGCAGACAGCATTTGGGGCCATGGTACCTGCACCTAAAACACTAGGCCACGCATCTGATCTGTAGTCACATGACTAAGCCAAGAGGAAGGAGCAAGACTCAAGACCTGATTGATGGATGTCAAAGTCTAGCCTGACGAGAGGGGAAGTGGTGGGGGAGACATACCCCCACCATGAGGACATACAGCCGGGAAATGCTGAAACTTGCTGCCTGCTGGGTATGCTGAGACCCCACAGACTTACGGAAGAAGTGGCCCTCCACAGACATGTGTAGCATCAAAACACAAAGGCCCACGCTTCCTGATGTATGCCAGCTTGGGCACTGCTGTCTACTGACCCCAACCCTTGATGATATGTATTTATTCATTTGTTATTTTACCAGTTATTTATTGAGTGTCTTTTATGTAGGCTAAATGAACATAGGTCTCTGGCTTCACGGAGCTCCCAGTCCTAATCACATTCAAGGTCACCAGGTACAGTTGTACAGGTTATACACTGCAGGAGGGTGCCTGGTGAAAAGATCAAATGGGGCTAGGACTTCTCATTGGCCAACCTGCCTTTCCCCAGAAGGAGTGATTTTTCTATCCGCACAAAAGCACTGTATAGACTAGTAGTGGTTACAGATTCAGGGATTACCCAGTGAGGCCTTATTCCTCCCTTCCCCCCAAAACTGACACCTTTGTTAGCCAGCTCCCCACCCACATACATTTCTGCCAGTGTTCACAATGACATTCAGTGGTCATTCCTGGACATGAGTGCCCAGGGACTATGCCCAACCTATGCCTTGTCCTCTTGTCCTGTTTGCATTTCACTGGGAGCTTGCACTCTGCAGCTCCAGTTTCCTGCAGTGATCAGGGTCCTGCAAGCAGTGGGGAAGGGGGCCAAGGTATTGGAGGACTCCCTCCCAGCTTTGGAAGCCTCATGCGTGTGTGTGTGTGTATGTGTGTGTAGACAAGGTCTCCCTGTCACCCAGGCTGGAGTGCAGTGGTGCAATCATGGTTCACTGCAGCCTTGACCTCCTGGGCTCAACTGATCCTCCCATCTCAGCCTCCTGAGTAGCTGGGACCATAGGCTTACACCACCACACAAGGCAAATTTGATTTTTTTTTTTTTTTTTAAGAGACAGGGTCTTGCAACATTGCCCAGACTTCCTTTGTGTTAATAAAGCTTTCTCATCTGCCTCAGCCTTGTGTGAGTTGAGGGGAGGTGTCATATCCAGCTGGAGTCCTTTCCAAGCAGCCACAGCCAGATCCTCCCACTTCCTCTCCCAAGAAAACATTGTGGGTTGATGGCCATACCCTGAGGTTCTGGTCCAAATCTGGGACTTTCTATGACCTTCTGGTCTCTAGTGAAAACTAAAGACTCCTCTCCAGAAAAAAAATTTGGTTTTCAATGAGGCCTGGAATCTCATTCTTGACCGGGGGAGGGGAATTTTTGCAGGACTCCCCGGCCCTCCGTTGGGGCGTCCCCTCTCTCTCTAGGGTGGAGTCGAGGAGGCGGGGCTGCGGGCCTCCTTATCTCTAGAGCCGGCCCTGGCTCTCTGGCACGGGGCCCCTTAGTCCGGGCTTTTTGCCATGGGGTCGCTGTTCCCCCTGTCGCTGCTGCTTTTTTTGGCGGCCGCCTACCCGGGAGTTGGGTGTGCGCTGGGACGCCGGATTAAGCGGGCGCAAGGCCCCAAGGGTAGCCCTCTCGCGCCCTCGGGGACCTCAGTGCCCTTCTGGGTGCGCATGAGCCCGGAGTTTGTGGCTGTGCCGCCGGGGAGGTCAGTGTGGCTCAATTGCAGCAACAGCTGTCCCCAGCCGCAGAATTCCAGCCTTCGCACTCGGCTGCGGCAGGGCAAGACGCTCAGAGGGCCGGGTTGGGTGTATTACCAGCTGCTCGACGTGAGGGCCTGGAGCTCCCAGGCGCACTGCCTCGTCACCTGCGCAGGAAAAACACGCTGGGCCACCACCAGGATCACCGCCTACAGTGAGGGACAGGGGCTCGGTCCCGGCTGGGGTGAGGGGAGGGGGCTGGAAGAGGTGGGGGGAGGGTAGTTGACAGTCGGCTCTTTAGGGAGCGCCCGCGGCCCTCACGCAGAGGCTCCCCCTTGCCTTAGAACCGCCCCACAGCGTGATTTTGGAGCCTCCGGTCTTAAAGGGCAGGCAATACACTTTGCGCTGCCACGTGACGCACGTGTTCCCGGTGGGCTACTTGGTGGTGACCCTGAGGCTTGGCGGCCGGGTCATCTATTCCGAAAGCCTGGAGCGCTACACCCACCAGGATCTGGCCAACGTGACCTTGACCTACCAGTTTCCTGCTGAACCCCGCGACTTCTGGCAGCCCCTGATCTGCCACACGCGCCTCAATCTCGAAGGCCTGGTGGTCCGCAACAGCTCGGCACCCGTTACACTGATGCTCGGTGAGGCACCCCTGTAACCCTGGGGACTAGGAGGAAGGGGCAGAGAGAGTTATGACCCCGAGAGGGCGCACAGACCAAGCGTGAGCTCCACGCAGGTCGACAGACCTCCCTGTGTTCCGTTCCTAATTCTCGCCTCCTGCTCCCAGCTTGGAGCCCCGCGCCCACAGCTTTGGCCTCCGTTTCCATCGCTGCCCTTGTGGGAATCCTCCTCGCTGTGGGCTCTGTGTACCTGTGCAAGTGGCTACCTATGAAATCCCAGGCGTAAAGGGGGATGTTCTATGCCGGCTGAGCAAGACAAAAGAGGAATATGGAACCATTTGGGGAATCGGCCAGACATGGTGGCTGACGCCTGCAATCCCAGCACTTTGGGAGGCTGAGGCAGGAGAATCGCTTGAGCCCAGGAGTTCGAGACCAGCCTGGACAACATAGTGAGACCCCGTCTATGCAAAAAATACAAAAATTAGCCGGGTGTGGCGGCCCGCACCTGTGGTCCCAGCTACCCGGGAGGCTAAGTTGGGAGGATCGCTTGAGCCCTGAAAGTCGAGGTTGCAGTGAGCCTTGATGGTGCCACTGCACTCCAGCCTGGGGTACAGAGCAAGACCCTATCTCCAAAAATAAAATAAAAATAAAAATAAATATTGGCGGGGGGACCCTCCAGAATCAATAAAGACTTCCTTAACCAGCCTCTGCCCTGTGACCTAGGGGTCCACATTACTGCCATTCTTCGGAGGAACTTTTTTTTTTTTTTTTTTTTTTTTTTTGCGATCACTTTCTCCAAGTTCCTTGTCTCCCTGAGGGCACCTGAGGTTTCCTCACTCAGGGCCCACCTGGGGTCCCAAAGCCCCAGACTTTGTGTATCCCCAGCAGGTGTCACAGAAACCTCTCCTTCTGCTGGCATCATCGAGTGGGATCAGCGCGGGGCCCGGGAGGGCCACAGGCAGGGGCAGGGTGCGGTTCATGGTATGGCTTTCCTGATTGGCGCCGCCGCCACCACGCGGCAGCTCTGATTGGATGTTAAGTTTCCTATCCTAGCCCCACCTTCAGACCCTGTGCTTTCCTGGAGGCCAAACAACTGTGGAGCGAGAATTCATCTCCAAAATAACTTACCATGCTGGGGTGAGACCACGAATGGTGGGGAGGGGAGGGTCCCGTGGACATATTGAGGGACATGGATACGCAGAAGACGTATCCATGTAGTGGCAGCCGGCAAGGGGTGATCAGATGTCTACATGGAATATCACAAACTCGAATTCTGAAGATGTCCTGGTAGTCACCCGGCCAGATGAGCACATGGAGTTGGGGGGTGTCAAAGCTTGGGGCCCGGATGCGGAGTCAAAAGCGTCACCTTTGGTCCCTCGTTCTTGCATGGAGGTCCAGGGCCCCCGCCCACCGAGCAGAAGGCGGACTCAGGGGCGCTCCAGGGTGGCTGGAGCTCACACACGCTGAGTAGACACGTGCCCGCTGCACCCTGGGTAAATACAGATCCGGAGCCGAGCGGATTCTAATTTAGACGCCCGCGAACGCTGCGCGCACGCACACGTGTCCTCGGCTCGCTGGTACTTTCGTCCCGCCCCCTCCGTCGCGTGCCGGGGCTGACCTGGAGGGGGGCTTAGGGGTGTGGCTCCGCGGGGTCAAAAGGAAAAGGATCGGTGAGAGAGGCATCCCCACACCCTCCCCTAGAACTGTCCTTTCCCTATGTAGTGCCTCCCAAATCTCTCTTAGTCCCCAAATGCATCCCCGCCCTAAGGGGGGCTGGTGGGAGGAGCTACATGTGGGGGCGGAGCTCGGAGTCCAACTCATTATCATGGCATCTCAGCCAGGGCTGGGGTAGCGGTTTGGAAAGGGCAACCCAGCATCCCCCGATCCCAGAGTCGCGGCCGGGGATGACGCGGGAGAGCGTGGTCACCCCCAGAAGGCTCCGGGCCATCATGCCGGCCTCCACGTAGACCCCGGGGGTCGCTCGCTCCTGCCAGCTCGCCTTCACTAAGGCCAGGAGCTTAGCGCAAGCTCGCCTCCCGCCCCCCCACCGCCTCTGCCGCCGCCCCCTCCTTGGAAACCAAGTTACCAACGTTAAACCAATCCCCGAGCGCAACTCTGCCTCCCCCACACCCCACCCGCCGCGCCGCGCGGAGCCGTCCTCTAGCCCAGCTCCTCGGCTCGCGCTCCCCTCGCCTCCTGTGCTTTCCCCGCCGCGGCGATGCCAGGGCCTTCGCCAGGGCTGCGCCGGGCGCTACTCGGCCTCTGGGCTGCTCTGGGCCTGGGGCTCTTCGGCCTCTCAGGTAAGAGTCCCGCTCTGGCTTGGGGTGGACAGGGCGGGGGCGGAGTCCCTGGACCTGGGAAACGGCCTCCTGTCCCTCCCAGCTCCGCCCTCGCCTCGCTCCCACGCCTCTGCCCCCACCTGGAGCCTGAGTCTTCTCCCCTTCCCCCTCCTCCCCAACACACACCCGAGTCCCAGCTTCCCGACTCCTCGATCGCCCCTACCCGCTTCGAGATCCTAGGTGTTCTTCCGCACCCAACCCTTCGCCCTGGAGACCCAGTGTCTCTCCTGTCCCCTCCCCGGGTACCTTCTCACGCTCTGCTGTGCACCATGGTCCACGAACTGGCATCTTCCCCACTCGCGGTCCGCGAAGACTCCATCTCTCCAACTACCGTGACTCAGAGGCGCTGTTCCCGCTCCACCCAGAGCCCTGGCAACCGGGTCCCTCAGCTGTTCCCGCGGTTCCTTCCATGAGCCCAGCCCTGCGTCCCGGCTCCGTGTTCTTCACCAGGTGTAGGGTCCTTCCTGATCCTTGACCCAGCCTCGTCTCTCCTTTGCCCTTGCCGCAAACGCACTCTCCTCGTATCCCGGCATTCTGCCCGGACCCTGAGAATCTGTTCATCTCCCATCCCCCACCCGGGGTCCCCTTCTCTGAGCCTTGCTGCGTTCATCGGAGACCCCACCTTTCCTCTCCTCTACCCCCTCCCCCATGCTTTCCCGCCGCTCCATCGGCGCTTTGGGGGCCAGGGCTCTCTGCTACCACGTCCCAGAGACACCCTCGAGGTTTAGACTCTGGGAGCGCGCCTTTAAACCGGAGGCCTGGGCAGGACGCGGGACGCCTGGGTTCTTTCCCCGGCTGCAGCCTCTCCTCCTTCTCCCCGCCCTCCGAGAATCCTTGACTCGACACAGGGGCGCTAAGATGTCAGGGAGTTGGCTCCCCAGGCTGAGCCCGCGTTTCCCTGGGCAGCGGTCTCGCAGGAGCCCTTCTGGGCGGACCTGCAGCCCCGCGTGGCGTTCGTGGAGCGCGGGGGCTCGCTGTGGCTGAATTGCAGCACCAACTGCCCTCGGCCGGAGCGCGGTGGCCTGGAGACCTCGCTGCGCCGAAACGGGACCCAGAGGGGTTTGCGTTGGTTGGCGCGGCAGCTGGTGGACATTCGCGAGCCGGAGACCCAGCCCGTCTGCTTCTTCCGCTGCGCGCGGCGCACACTACAGGCGCGTGGGCTCATTCGCACTTTCCGTGAGTTCTGGGTGGCCACGCGCGTACTCCACTACTTTCCCTCCCTCCCAGGCCCCGCCCCCTGGGTCCCAGGGTCCTCCCCTTCAGGCCCCACCTTCTGTATCCCACCCCCTCCCCTGGGTTCCAAGTTCCGGCATTCCAAGAGCGGAGGACTCTTCCCTCTTGCAGAGCGACCAGATCGCGTAGAGCTGATGCCGCTGCCTCCCTGGCAGCCGGTGGGCGAGAACTTCACCCTGAGCTGTAGGGTCCCCGGCGCCGGGCCCCGTGCGAGCCTCACTCTGACCCTGCTGCGGGGCGCCCAGGAACTGATCCGCCGCAGTTTCGCTGGCGAACCACCCCGAGCGCGGGGCGCGGTGCTCACAGCCACGGTACTGGCTCGGAGGGAGGACCATGGGGCCAATTTCTCGTGTCGCGCGGAGCTGGACCTGCGGCCTCACGGCCTGGGACTGTTTGAAAACAGCTCGGCCCCCAGAGAGCTCCGAACCTTCTGTGAGTGGGTGTGGGGAGGAGATGGGGACCAAGTGGGGTCGGGTCGGTGTTTAGGAGGTTTAGAGGCAGATACATCTGAATGCTGGTAGTGACTTCAACCCTCACCGACTGAGCTGTTGCCCCCTCCGTGCCTTGAGGATGATAATACGATAAGATAGTGCATGTCAAGTGTTTAGGACATATTGAGCGCTCGGAACACAGTTCGTTCAAACTTGGTTCTTCGACCCCTAGCCCTGTCTCCGGATCCCCCGCGCCTCACTGCTCCCCGGCTCTTGGAAGTTGGCTCGGAAAGGCCGGTGAGCTGCGCTCTGGACGGACTGTTTCCAGCCTCAGAGGCCAGGGTCTACCTCGCACTGGGGGACCAGAATCTGAGTCCTGATGTCACCCTCGACGGGGACGCACTCGTGGCCACTGCCACAGCCACAGCTAGTGCAGAGCAGGAGGGTGCCAGGCAGCTGGTCTGCAACGTCACCCTGGGGGGCGAAGATCGGGAGACCCGGGAGAACGTGACCATCTACAGTAAGGAGGGAGGCGGGGTCTCCGCGGCTCGGAGGTGGGACCAGAGGAACGCGAAGGCGGGGCGAAGAGTGGGTGGGACCTCAGTACCAGAACAGGCGAGACCCGAGTGTCCCGAGAGGGCGGGGCAGGTGGGGGCGGAGACGTAATCATTGGGGTAGAGGAGCCTGTACAGCCTGAGAGGCGGGGCGCGGTACCCTAGTTCCATATCAGCACCCCAGGATTCAGGCAGATAAGAGGCGGGCCTTGATCGGCGGGAGGGACGTGGTCAGTATACTCCGACTAAATGCTCCGCCCCCAGGCTTCCCGGCACCACTCCTGACCCTGAGCGAACCCAGCGTCTCCGAGGGGCAGATGGTGACAGTAACCTGCACAGCCGTGGCCCAAGCCCTGGTCACACTGGAGGGAGTTCCAGCCGAGGTCCCGGGGCAGCCCGCCCAACTTCAGCTAAATGCCACCGAGAACGACGACAGGCGCAACTTCTTCTGCGACGCCACCCTAGACGTGGACGGGGAGACCCTGATCAAGAACAGGAGCGCAGAGCTTCGAGTCCTATGTGAGTTGGTGATAACCCCTCGCCCCACACCTCCTGGTAATTTCCAAGGACCCGCCTGCTCCCTGGCCATGTCGTGGAGGCGGGGCCATTTCTCACGGTCCACGTCTAAGCCTCTGTAACCCCACGCCCTGCCCGCAGACGCCCCCCGGCTGGACGATTCGGACTGCCCCAGGAGCTGGACGTGGCCCGAGGGCCCAGAGCAGACGCTGCGCTGCGAGGCCCGCGGGAACCCAGAACCCTCAGTGCACTGTGCGCGCTCCGACGGCGGGGCCGTGCTGGCTCTGGGCCTGCTAGGTCCGATCACTCGGGCGCTCTCAGGCACTTACCGCTGCAAGGCGGCCAATGATCAGGGCGAGGCGGTCAAGGACGTGACGCTGACGGTGGAGTGTGAGTGGGGGTGCGCAGGGTGCATCTCTATCTGGTTCAGGATCTGGGGGGTGGCCAGCTTCCAGGGAAGAGTAGGAGTAGGGTATGAGGTGTCCCTTTGGGTGGGGTTTGGGGAAAGGGAAGAGGCTGGTTAGTGGGGTTGGGAAAGATCTTGGAGGATGGAAGAGACCGGGTGGGCGTGTCCCTAGCCCAGGGCGTGGTATGTGGGCGGAGTCTTGGAAAGGCGGGAGGTCCAGAATGTTAAAATTTTTAGACCGAAAAAGGCGCCCCTGGTGGCTCAGGGAGCTCCCAGACAGAGTGCATGGATCGACTATCGTGACACCCCCTTGGATTGGCGTCCAAGGGTTGTGCAGGAACAACCCTTAGTGGAAACCTTGAAAGGCCAAGGAAGATCTAGGGACGTCAGACTTGCCCCCAAACCCCAAAGCCAACAATACGCTCCCTCCTCCAGACGCACCAGCGCTGGACAGTGTGGGCTGCCCAGAACGCATTACTTGGCTGGAGGGAACAGAAGCCTCGCTGAGTTGTGTGGCGCACGGGGTACCGCCTCCTGATGTGATCTGCATGCGCTCTGGAGAGCTCGCGGCAGTCATCGAGGGGCTGTTGCGTGTGACCCGGGAGCATGCAGGCACTTACCGCTGCGAAGCCACCAACCCTCGGGGCTCTGCGGCCAAAAATGTGGCTATCACGGTGGAATGTGAGTAGGGGCACCGCGGAGTGAGGCAGGATCTGTGGGACAACCCCGGCTGGACTTCCTGGCCCGCGTGTGAGCCCCTGCAATCCTGTTTCCCAGATGGCCCCAGGTTTGAGGAGCCGAGCTGCCCCAGCAATTGGACATGGGTTGAAGGATCTGGGCACCTGTTTCCCTGTGAGGTCGATGGGAAGCCACAGCCAAGCGTGAAGTGCGTGGGCTCCGGGGGCGCCACTGAGGGGGTGCTGCTGCCGCTGGCACCCCCAGACCCTAGTCCCAGAGCTCCCAGAATCCCTAGAGTCCTGGCACCCGGTATCTACATCTGCAACGCCACCAACCGCCACGGCTCCGTGGCCAAAACAGTCGTCGTGAGCGCGGAGTGTGAGCGAGGCCCAGGCGGGTGGGGAGCGGGGGTGCCCCACGGTCCGGGCACTCCCTGACATCCCCCATGGCTGCTTTGCAGCGCCACCGGAGATGGATGAATCCACTTGCCCAAGTCACCAGACGTGGCTGGAAGGGGCTGAGGCTTCGGCACTGGCCTGCGCCGCCCGGGGTCGCCCTTCCCCAGGAGTGCTCTGCTCTCGGGAAGGCACCCCGTGGCCTGAGCAGCAGCGCGTGTCCCGAGAGGACGCGGGCATTTACCACTGTGTGGCCACCAATGCGCATGGCACGGACTCCCGGACCGTCACCGTGGGCGTGGAATGTGAGTGGGGGCAGCACTGGATGGAGGGGACACGGCCTCGGAAGAATGACTCGCAGCGGTGGGAGCATTCAAGGGCACCTTTCCCAGTCCCATTCTCGGGGACAGGGAATTCCAGCCTAAACCAGGGGTAATGAAAATTCTAGCCAGGCGCGGTGGCTCAGGCCTGTAATCCCAACACTTTGGAAGGTTGAGGCGGATGAATCACTTGAGGCCAGGAGTTGGAGACCAGCCTGGCCAACATGGCGAAAAACCCTCTCTACAAAAATCCAGTCGTGGTGGCGGGCGCCTGTAGTCCCAGCTACTTGGGAGACTGAGGCAGGAGAATCGCTTGAGCCTGGGAGGCGGAGGTTGCAGGGAGCCGAGATCCCTCCACTGTACTCCAGCTTGGGAGACAGAGTGAGACTCTTTCTTAGAAAAAAAAACAAAAGAAAATTCTAGGGAATAGGAGCACGGCCCTCCTCAATCCTGGATTAGAACACTGGCCTGGGCTTCACCTCCTTCCTTTCAGTGAAGAAGGGCGAGGAATTTTAGCCGCAACAGCAGCCTGATTGTCGGGGAAGGAGGCTCTGATAGGAGGCAGGATCCTTTTGTGCCCATCAGAGGCGCGGTGGTCTCACATCGATCGTGGTGGGCCGGAGCAGGGCATTTGATCAGTGGCTGGGCCGGCGCTAAGCCCCACTTCACCTTCTGTGCCCTTCAGACCGGCCGGTGGTGGCCGAACTTGCTGCCTCGCCCCCTGGAGGCGTGCGCCCAGGCGGAAACTTCACCTTGACCTGCCGCGCGGAGGCCTGGCCTCCAGCCCAGATCAGCTGGCGCGCGCCTCCGGGTGCCCTCAACATCGGCCTGTCGAGCAACAACAGCACACTGAGCGTGGCAGGCGCCATGGGAAGCCACGGCGGCGAGTACGAGTGCGCAGCCACCAACGCGCACGGGCGCCACGCGCGGCGCATCACGGTGCGCGTAGCAGGTAAGTGGCAGCTGGGGAGGGGCGAGGCGAGGTATCTGCGAGGGGGCGTGACCTGGGAACTGAGGCGGCCGACCCCGCCTGCCTCCCTCTCGGTCCAGGTAGATGAGACATAAGTGGGACAGAGTAGAAGTCAAGGGTGGAGCTGTTGATCACACTTTGGAGGGTGGGAGATGGAGGTGGCGGGGGGACTGAATTCAAGGGGAGGGACCCTCCAGGGCTGTCAGTACTGCAGGAAAGGACTTAAAAACTTGGAGTGGATTCTGCGTGGTGGATACTTGACCCAATTCACCTTCCACTGTGGGGAAGATTGGGGAGGGACCAAAGTCATTGGATGATGGAGGGAAGGGTCAAGATCGCCTTCTCTCACTTCCTGAAGCTCATGAGGCTGGATTCTCTCTGGGGTGGGGAGAACCTGACCTGGTCCTGCCAATCCTCGTTTTCTGGGGGATGGGGAGAGTTGACTTGTCGCTAGGGGGCTAAGTGTGGTCACCATTTTATGTCACCATGGGCTGAAGTGCGATGTAAATTGAGTCTTGGGTCGCCCTGGCACTGGGAGTGGCCTTCCTGCGTGGGGTCTGTCCCTTCTCCCAAGGCCAGCCAGTGAGCTCCCCGGGGCATGAGGACTGACCTCGTACCTGTGAGGGGGCGGGGGACGGTGGGGGAAGCCCCCCGGAGCTTGGCCACCCTCCGCGAGGGTCTCCACCCCGCAGGTCCGTGGCTGTGGGTCGCCGTGGGAGGCGCGGCGGGGGGCGCGGCGCTGCTGGCCGCGGGGGCCGGCCTGGCCTTCTACGTGCAGTCCACCGCCTGCAAGAAGGGCGAGTACAACGTGCAGGAGGCCGAGAGCTCGGGCGAGGCCGTGTGTCTCAACGGCGCAGGCGGCGGCGCTGGCGGGGCGGCGGGCGCGGAGGGCGGACCCGAGGCGGCGGGGGGCGCGGCCGAGTCGCCGGCGGAGGGCGAAGTCTTCGCCATTCAGCTGACCTCGGCGTGAGCCGGATCCCCTCTCCCCGCGGGCCGGGGGATGCCCCCCAGACGCACACGGGGGCTTATTTATTGCTTTATTTATTTACTTATTCATTTATTTATGTATTTCAACTCCAAGGGTGTCACCCCCATTTTCTACCCATTCCCCCAATAAAGTTTTTATAAAGGAACTCCCGGTCTCCGCCTCTGTTTCTGCAAGGTGGAACAAGCCCAGGGTACCAATCGTGACCTCCCGGGTTATTCATTCCAAAAGCGATTTTTGAGGGGGCCAGGGATGATGGCTCAGGCCTGTAATCTCAGGACTTGTGGGAAGCCCAGGTGGGAGGATCCTTTGCACCCAAGAGTTTCAGACCAGCCTGGGCAACATAGGGACATTCTACAAAATAATATTTTTTTCAAAAATTGGACAGGGCAGGTCGCGGTGGCTCACGCCTGTCATCCCAGGATTTTGGAAGGCTGAGGCGGGCAGATCACGAGGTCATGAGATCTAGACCATCCTGGCCAATATGGTGAAACCCCATCCCTACTAAAAATACAAAAAATTAACTGGGAGTGGTGGCACACGCCTGTAATCCCAGCTACTCGGGAGGCTGAGGCAGGAGAATCGCTTTAACCCCAGAGGCAGAGGTTGCAGTGAACCGAGGTGCAGTGTCTAATATATATATATATATTAGACAGGGCCGGGCACGGTGGCTCTCGCTTGTAATCCCAGCACTTTGGGAAGCTAAGGCAGGTGGGTCACTTGAGGTCAGGAGTTCGAGACCACACTGGCCAACAGGGTGAAACCCGTTCTCTCCTAAAAATACAAAAAAATGGCCGGGCACAGTGGCTCACGTCTGTAATCCCAGCACTTTGGGAGGCTGAGGCGGGTGGATCACGAGGTCAGGAGATCGAGACTATCCTGGCTAACATGGTGAAACCCCGTCTCTACTAAAAATACAAAAAACTAGCCGGGCGTGGTAGCGGGCGCCTGTAGTCCCAGCTACTTGGGAGGCTGAGGCGGGAGAATGGCGTGAACCCAGGGGGCGGAGCTTGCAGTGAGCCGAGATCGCGCCACTGCACTCCAGCCTGGGAGACACAGCGAGACTCCGTCTCAAAAAAAAAAATACAAAAAATACAAAAAATACAAAAAATTAAGGCCAGGTACAGTGGCTCACGTCTGTAATCCCAGCACTTTGGGAGGCTGAGGCAGGCGGATCATGGGGTCAGGAGATAGAGACCATCCTGGCTAACATGGTGAAACACCGTCTCTACTAAAAATACAAAAAATTAGCTGGGCGTGGTGGCACATGCCTGTAGTCCCAGTTACTTGGGAGGCTGAAGCAGGAGAACTGCTTTAACCCCAGAGGCAGAGGTTGCAGAGAGCTGAGATCGCACCACTGCACTCCAACCTGGGGAGACTCTGTCTCAAAAAAAAAAAAAAAAAAATTAGCTGGCGGTAGTGGCACCTGCCCTGTAGTCCCAGCTACTCGTGAGGCTGAGGCAGGAGAATTGCTAGAACACAGGAGGTGGAGATATTGCCATTACACTCCAGCCTGGGCAACAGAACTAGACTCTGCCTCCAAAAAAAAAAAAAAAAAGTGTTTTTTGAGGGGGCTGGGCATGGTGGCTCTGGCCTGTAATCTCAGGACTCTTGGGAGGCCCAGGTGGGAGGATCCCTTGTGCCCACGAGTTTCAGACCAGCCTGGGCAACATAGTGAGACCCTACAAAAAATACGTTTCCAAAAAAAATTTTTTTTTAAATGGAGTCTTATTCTGTCACCCAGGCTGGAGTGCTGTGGTGTGATCTTG